>NC_080097.1:50543360-50915860 GCF_950005125.1 Chionomys nivalis | reverse complement strand
ATGTATATGTCTGGAATGTTTGAACAGTATTTTTTTAAAAACCTGAAAAGAACTATGGCTTCAAGTTCTTTGTACTGCAATGCCCATAAAAGGGAAAAGTCGAGCCCTTCCTTTCCAGAATCTTGCAGAAAATAAACACTCCCTTAGGAACTGAAGGCTTGAAGACAGGAGAATCTGTCAGCAGGAGCTTCAGGGCTTGCTTTCTGAAAGCAGCACTGATGGTGAATAAATCCAGAAGTATGTGTGATATCACGGGCTCTCAAAAGCAGATGATGCTTAAACAACCTACAAGTGGATGTGGGTACATGTTCGTGTGTATGTGCAAATGTGTGTGGAGGGTAGAGATTGGTGTGTCAGGTATCTTCCTCAATCACTGTGTGTGTGTGTGTGTATACATGTGCATCTTCATTCACGAACACATGGAGGCCAGAGGCTGACATCAGTTCCTCAGTTATTTTTCACCTTTATTCGGGGGGACAAGGTCTCTCAGTGAACTTGAACCCACCAATTGGCTAGACGGGAAACCAATGGACTTCAGGCATCTGCCTGTCTCTACCCAGCCAAGCACTGGGCTTACAGGCACATGCCATGCTGTCTGGCTTTTACTTAGGTTCTGGAGATCTGAGCTCAGGTCTTTTCTACGCCTATACAGCACTCTCCTGACTGAACCGTCTCCCTATCCCTCCACCTTTTTAAAATATACATTTATATTTTTGCGTGTGCTGATGTTTTGTCTGCATGTATGTCTGTGTATTACATGCATGCAGGTCAGAAGAGATTGTCCAGATACCCTGAAACTGGAGTGATAGATGGTTGTGAGCTGCCCTGTGGGTGATGGGAATAGGACTCAAACCCTCCGGAACAGTAGTCAGTGCTCTTAACCTCTGAGCCATCTCTCCAGTCCCACCCCATTCTTAGTTGAGACGCGGCCTCTCACTGATCCTGGAGCTCATTGGTTCAGCTGGACTAGTTGGCTGGCAAACTCCAGGGATGCTCCTGTTTCTGCCTCTCAGTCTGGAAACCATTTTTACATGGGCGGAAAGAAAGATCCTATATGTACAGGGTAAGCATTGTACCACTGATCCATCACCTCAAGTCCCAAAGGTGATGTTTTCACCTGCCATGTCACCTCCAAAGTCACCTAGAGATCTGAACAACTTAGGCTGGCAACCTACTGATGTCGGAGTTAAGTTCACTCAAGATGGTCACATCCAGAGCTGGAGCTCCAAAGGCCTCATGAGCACCTTTCTTCCTGTTTTCCTCTAAATCCCATCCTAACACTATCCACAGAGAGCAGGAAGGAGGACAGGAAGAGAGGCAGACAGGAAGGCAAAGAAAATGGTGAGGGGGTTGTAACTCAGAGACAGATATACACAGGGGCAGGGGCAGCAGCAGAGCAAGAAGGAAACAGCTGCCCTTTCCTGGGTCTCTTGGGGGAACACCTTGCCCGTGAACATCCGCCTAGCCAGCACACCACCTCCTCTTCTGCAACCCAGGGCAGTGCTAACCACAAACACGCATCAGTGGAATGGGAACAATGTTTCCTGCCGTAGAGGAGGACTGTGGACAGCTGGGAACTTCCCCAACCTCACCTGACTCATCAGCAGCTGTGTACCTCCAAGTTCACAAGGCCCTGAGCCCAAGGCCACACTGTGCATCAACGAAACGTGCAGTGGGAAACCTGAGTGCGTACCACCACCATAGAGTCTGTCGTCCACAGGAAATTCAGCGTTTTCACTTGTGGAGGGTCATACCGAAGCCTCCTCATGCTTTCGCATTGGGTATGACACAGTTTACAAGGGAGAGAGGCCGGTGAAAAGAGCTTTCATGATGAGTCCCAACAAGACTCACGTGTGCTCATGGCGCTCAAACCTTGTGGAGTTCCTGCCCAGCAGTCAAGCAAAACTCTGTCTTCCAGCCTTCTGCTCCCTTTCCCCAAAATCTCATTTCAGAACGCTTTCGTGTTCTCTCTGTTATAAACCATTACAAAACTGCAAATAAACTAGCCATAGGACCATAAAAGCAGAGTTTTGCCGGGCGGTGGTGGCGCACGCCTTTAATCCCAGCACTCGGGAGGCAGAGGCAGGCAGATCTCTGTGAGTTCAAGACCAGCCTGGTCTACAAGAGCTAGTTCCAGGATAGGCTCCAAAACCACAGAGAAACCCTGTCTCGAAAAACCAAAACCAAAAAAAAAAAAAAAAAGCAGAGTTTTGTCTCAAGTAACAAGCAGTTCCCTAGCTGTGGCTACTGACAACCGTGAACTTGTATTTCTTCAGCAGTATCGTAGTGTGGTGTAGTCTTGCAATGGCCCTTTGCACCTTGCCCAGGATATTAATCAGTCCTTTGCCCAGGCTCCAAGCTGAATATTAGTTCCTTTTTAGCCGACACTGATACTACATTGACTGAGCTTGTGTTCATGACTTCTTATGTAAGCACCTAATGCTAAGTCCTCAGGCCTCTGTCATTCACCGTACCACACGCAGGCTTGCATTGTCCCGGGCCATCATCACAGGGGTGAGGTCAGCATGAGATTAGAGAGAGGGAGGGTTCACATGACTTGCCAGTGTGCACGGTTACTGGGTGTTCTAGTTCACTTTCCGTTATTGTAGTTAATCCCTTACTTAATTTATAGATTAAACTACAGGGTGCATACAATAGGTTTGGGTATTCTGCTCTGTTGAAAGCACACATAGAGGCAAGCAAAGGATTCACCTCAGTGGAACAAGAAAGAACACACGGGAGGGAAATAATGATGTGTTTGAGATGATAAGAAAGGTGGGCGGAAGAACCGGGAGCTGGCTCAGTCGGCACAGTGTTTTCTGGGTAAGCATGAGAACTTGAGCTCATATCCTCAGCACCCACATTAAAACACAGCAAACAATACACCAGGTGAGTCGTAACACCACCTAATTCCAGGGCCAAGGAAGCAGGGACAAGAAGATCCCTGGGGCTTACTAGTCAGCCTATCTGGCCAAATCAGTGAGCTGCAGGTGCAGTGAGAGACCCTGTCTCCAAAAAAGGTAGCAAGTGACTGAGGAAGATCCCTGACATTGATCTGTAGTCTCCACTTGTACATGCATGTACATAGCAGAGCACACACACCACACAC
Source organism: Chionomys nivalis (assembly GCF_950005125.1). Lineage (NCBI taxonomy): Eukaryota > Metazoa > Chordata > Mammalia > Rodentia > Cricetidae > Chionomys > Chionomys nivalis. Next base: position 50,912,751 of record NC_080097.1, on the reverse strand, counting down.
ATACCACAGACACACATACAATACACACACCCCACACACAACACACACAGACACACCACACACACAACATACATCACATGCACAAGCAATAGTTCAGCGGGAAAGGAAGATATTTGGTTCATTGGCCTCAGTTTTGCCAGAGGATGAGTAAGATCTAGATAAAGACACCCGGAAAAGGGTAGAATGTGCTTAGGACCTTACGTCACCTTTAGAAATGCCTAAAGGATTACCGAGTATGAGTGGCCACTGTACCGAACAAAACACCACAATCTCAGTGCCGGTGGCATTAGGGTTCTTGTTCCTGAGAACATCACCCCTAACCTGACTCACACCGCAAGCCAGCCACCAGTGGCTGATCTGTCTAGTATTCTAGGGTGCCAAGCAGTCCTTTTCCCTTCTCGGTCCCAAGTGTCCAGAATCACTTTTGTCCTTCTTCCAAACTGAACCCCTCGATGCTCGTGGTTTAAATCACACAGCCTCCCTGCATCTCCCAATGTGGAAAGCACACAGTCATGGAGAGAGAGAGAGAGAGAGAGAGAGAGAGAGAGAGAGAGAGATATGCTTCCCCCAAGCAGCCTTCATAGATTACCTTAGGCAACACGTATCCTTCATTCAACTTGTCAAGCTGCTGGCCTGTCTGTGCCCTGCGTATCTGACATCACACTGTAGTGGAGACTTATTCTTACTTGCAGATGCCTGGCCTTAGCTTGGCTTGTTTCTAGTCAGCTTTTCTAACTTAAATTATCCCGTTTCTCTTTAACTACCTCTTGCCTCTGAGCTTTTTAACTTTCTTTATTCTATATATCTTTCTTTCCTTCTTAGTCCATGGCTGGCTGGATGGCTGGGTGGCTGGCCCCTGGCATCCTCCTCTCCTCCTTTTCTCGTTCCTCCTCCTCTCTCTCTCTTCCTTAGTTTTCTCCTATTTATTTATTCTCTCTGCCGGCCAGCCCCGCCTATTTCTCTCTCCAGCCTAACTATTGGCTGTTCCATTCAGTTCTTTAATTGACCAATCAGGTAGGTGTTTTAGACAGGCAAAGTGACACAGCTTTATAGAGCTAAACAAAAGCAACATAAAGGAATGCAACACATTTTGCTCGTTAAAACAAATATTCCACAGCATGAACAAATATAACACATCTTAAACTAATATTCCACAACACACTGCTACAGGCTTGAATATGAAAAACACCCCCGGCTACTGTTTAGATTGTTCTACCGTGAATGGCTCAACTTGGGTTAGGGCTGTACAGCTTTTATAGGGTGGGGCCTTTGTGGTGGAGGTAGGCTTTTGAAGACTAAAGACCATCCCTAACCCTCACCTACACATCCTGCTCCTTGCTTACAAGTCCCCATGATGTCCAAGCACCAAGAAGCAGTTCTACCATGCCTTTCCCCAGAGGATGGACCAACATCTCTTTGCAACTGTATGCCAAAAATAAATCTGTCACTGGGGAAATAATTCAGTGGGTGAGTTACTGCCTGGCACATGTGGGGTCCTGGGTTCACTCCCCAGTGTCATCGAAGAGCAAAAGAGGTAAAGGCTAAACCATAATAAACTTCTCCTCTTTTAAATTATTTCCATCAGACTCTTGGTCACAGTGACCAAAAGCTACTAATACCCATATGTGTTTCTAACATGTTTTTAATATTACATGGCACTTGAAATTTCATCAGTTCTGAGATACACATTCTTTCACATTTTAAATTCAATGAAATCAGTATGTAATTCACAACCAATACTAGTCACACACTGACAGAATTTAAACTTTTTCTTGAGGAGGGAAGGAAGAGAGAGACACCCCTGCATCAGACACTGCTTGGTGATGTTTGATTTGAATTTCTTATAATTCAAATGATGCTGATGCAGCTTAGTATAGTGCATGCTTTCCAAACTTTGGCTCATAGAATAACAACAGCATCAATCCTTAAGGAATGCACCAAGCTCTCTTCAGCACCCTGTCTCCTCTGGACTCCTAAGTGATGGACAAGATGATGCTCCTGGCCACAACTTGAGAGCCAGCATGTCCCAAAAAAGGTATGACCTTAAGACAATGTCCTAGTTTGCTTTCTATTGCTGTGATTAAACACCATGACCAAAAGCAGCCTGAGAAGGAAAGGGTTTATTTCAGTTTACAGTTTATAGCCCTTCGTGAAGGAGTCAGGGCAGGAACTGGAGGCAGGAACTGAAGCAGAGGGCATGGAGGAACCATGGTTACTGGCTTGCTCCCTATGGCTTGTTATACAACCCAGGACCAGCTGCCCAAGGGTAGCACTGTCCAGTGAGTTGTGACCTCTTCCCCCACTCCTCTCTCACATCCATTATTAGGTCAGAAAATGCCCCCACCCCAGATTTGCCTATAGTCAATCTGACAGAGGCATTTTCTTTGTTGAAGCCTGTTCTTCTCTGGTGACCCTAGCTTGTGTCAAGTTAATAAAAATCTAACAAGCACAATTAGGTTAGTTAATGGCGAGGCCAGGACTGAACCCCAAAACCCTAGACCCCAACCTACCTCAGATCTCTTCCCAGTTCTGCCCCATACATATTCAGCAGGAGTCCCTGTTACTATCAGCAAGCCTGTCAACATCTGGGGCCCCCTACCCTCAGCACACTTTATGAGGATTTAGGTTCTCCATCAGGTCTCTGCACTCCATGAGGAACTGGATTTATGCAAAATAACTGTGATTCACCAGTGTGCAGGAACTTTAAATAAACGCGGGTGATGCCGTCATAATCTATGCAGCTAGGGACGTAAAGTGTACTTAAGGTTATAAGCTTAGAGGAGGAAGTGGGGGCAGCTGACTTCCACAGGTAGAAAAAATGATCTATGTGACAAGTAGATCTTGACAAGACTTCTTCCTCTTTATCCCGCACTCCACCCCCTCCCTACACACATGTATACACACACACACACACACACACACACACAAAGTCCCGTTCCAGGTCTAGTTCCTCAATCAGGCAGACCCCAGGTGGTTGGTTCTCAAGCTCTCTATAGGACGTGCCAGTCCTCAATGCTTATCTCCTTTTGACCCCCCCCTTCCCCGCCCACGGCAGGTTGACCACACCCTGCTCCACTCCATCCAGCAGCCACTGCAGGCCAACAGGACAGCAGGACAGACTCACCTTCAGGTGGATGGGGAAGGGCCGCTCCTGCTGAAGAGGCCCAAGCAGAGTCTGCTCTACGCTGACCAGCTCCGAGGTCGAGTCCACCACGCGGGCCAGCGCGCTGCGCATCGCCATCCGCGCCAGGGTGCAGGGCCCGCGGTCCCGGGGGAAGGGCAGCAGCTCGGCGCCCCCCTCTGCGCCCCGCAGCCCGCCTGCCTCGGGGGAGCTCCGAGCTCCAGCGACCCCGCGTCCCAGCCCCCGCCGAGTCCGCATCTGGCCTGGCCGACGAGCTTGGGCGACGGGCACGTGGTCCGGGCCGCGTGGGCTTCCGGGGGCGCTAGGACCGTCGCCCCAGCCCCACTCCTGCTGGAGTAGCTGCAGGGTCTGCAGAGCCACCATTTGGTGACTGATGGAAGCCACTAAGGGCGCGGGGCTGGCCATGGCCGGCTGGCAGCTGGGCGCAAGCGAGCAGGTGGAGCGCAGGAGAGGGAGCCTGGCTGCGTTCGGGGTCGCGGGGTCACATTTTCCCAACTCCCGGCTCTCCCCCGGCCTCCGCGTCCCTCAGCGTGTGTGGCCCGCCCCGCCCCCGGCCCGCAGGTGGTGACCCAAACTTGCCCCTGCATTCAGTTCCAGGCAGAATGGGCTCAAAATGACCCAAAGCTGCCAGAAGCCTGCTCCTCCGTGAGCGCTTGAACATCAGCCAGATGCTGAGCTCTGGTTCTTCCGCCTCTCGGGGCTTTGGTGGGGAAACGCGCGGCTTTGTGCGGATGTATCTATCCCCAGATACCCCGCCCCCTTCTTTCCCGAAGGACGCCAGTCAAGGACCGCTTAAGGCAGGGGAGGCCCCAGGTTTGGGGTGTCACCGGGAGCCAAAGTGCCCAGAGCTCCCGCCAAACTCACAAAGGACATTGGTGGATTCCCCTTCCTTCTCTGGGGGTGTTTTCAGAAACTCTGTAAAATAGCCTTGCGGACGTCCAAACAAAAGATGTGGACAGCGAGTCTTAAAGTTCATCCCTTATTGCTTGGTTCCCCGCAGGTAATGAAATGGCATCAAGGAAGAGTTGGCACTACTTGCTCCTGAACCCAAACCTGGCACTGCCCAAATGAGGAGCTTGACTGTTTTGTGTGGAAGGACTCAGGCAGCAAGGTCAAAGGTCAGTCCTGTTCCGGAGCATGAATCTCAGGACAGCTGTATAAATACTCATTTTTAATCACACCAAACATGGTGGTTTGGGTTCGTGTGTGTGAGTGTGTGTGTGTGTGTGTGTGTGTGTGTGAGTGGGGGGGGCAGAGAGTGTGGTTTGTTGTTTTTTTTTTTTTTTTTTTTTAAGGCCTTTGGAGGGAGTAGAAGGGAGAACTATCCCAGAGAGCATCTTTTTTTCTGCTTTCGTCTTGTAAGGAGAATCCAATGATCCAGCCCAGCAGACGCAGGGGCACAGGGCAAACTAGAGGCTCAGGCAGATGGAGAGCATGTCCTGTGGAGTCAGTTCTGGAAGCTCTCTGAATGGAAAAGCCCTGGCGCTGGTGCTGTCGGCACAGACGAGTGAGCATTTAGAGATATGGAGTCCATTAAGATTTCATTGACTCCAGGGTAGTTGACCCTGTGCAATCCTCCCCGCCCTCCAACAAAGGTTCTTGGAAATCTCAGTTTCCTTCCTCTCTGAAAAACAATCTAAATAAAGAGGTTTTTTAAAAAACAAAAACAATCGTGTTACGGTTAATTATATCTAGGTAAAACATGCTAATCTGCAGCCACAGAGGAAATGACTTTGGAGAGAAGCAGTTTGTTATTGATTAGTTTACCTCGCCATGAAGTTACTTAAGTTCATCCACAGAAATACAGAAATTCTCCCAAATTGTGTATTTACTGTTTAAATCTTCGGATGCGAAGCACATTCGGCAAAGATGAAACAGGGAATAGCACAAACCACCCCTGTTTGCAGAAAACATGCCAGGTCTCCAGGATTTCATGAACTAAGCCCTCTGCAAACTTCTCCTGACCAAGGGCATTCCAGTCAACAGGACAGGGATCCCCAAGCAGAGCAGGGTCTGAGCCCTCCTCTTCTGTACACCACACTGGTTCTGAGAGCCTTGAGACAACTGACCTGTAGGCCCATATTTCTGTATGGCACAAGAGTCATAAGCCTGGTCTGAGGTGGTCATGAACTCTGCAGACAAGCTGTCTCTGTTTAACAATAGCCAGGATATGTTGCTCCTAATTTCTTTTGTTATAAATGTAGATCACCTGAGAAGAGATGTTGACTGAAGCTGATGCCTTAAGAGTTAAGAGGTTCGGTGCTTCCTTCCTTTGTAATTTGGAGAATGTCTTATAGAGATGCTAATTCATGGCCTATGTGACTGCTAGCGTATAGGTAGATGCAAAAGCCCACTCACCTGGTTACCTAGGATACGAGTCTAATGTGTTTTCCCGCTCAATTGATGTGATGATATATAAGCTGTTTAGAGAATAAACCGGAGAGATCTTGCCCTTCCATGATGACCGTGTAAGCTCGTCTGATTATTCCTCGCGACTCCGTTCCAGTCCAGTTAGGGAATCTGTGTTGGACCCACATGGGCTTCAACACTGACCTTCAGGAAGGACGTGAGATGAGGGCCAAAAAACCACAGGGCATGAGGGGTGAAAGTGTCTACCGAAAGATGGCCCGGTGGCTCTTCCAGCACAGCTCTCCATCTATCCATCCGTGTGATCTCAACATGGCTTCTGGTCCAAAGCTGGAGACCAAAGACCATAAGGGAAAGTCTTCATGGGGCATTGACATGAATTAAGAGTATTAGCAGGTCTCTCCTTGCTCTAAAGCATCTGCAAGAGTTGACTTTGCTGTCCCACCAGACCAAGCACACTCCCACACCCATCGTGTACCCAGTCTGCAATGCTGGAAGAAGTGCTCAGTCAAATAATGCTGTATATTCAGTATTTTTGCTTCAGTACCTATCTGAGTATTTTATGGAGCCCATGTTCTCATTGCTCAGTGGACACGCTTCATCTTCCATGTTCAGCCCATGGGTTTGATAAGGTAAACTGATCCAAGTTGTAGAAGAAAGAGATTTGGGTCATCCAGGCTGCAGTCAGTTACGGCCACCTTCCCAAGGTCGGCGGTCAGGAACCACTTAGAATGCTTTCCATTGGGTGTACTATAAAAGATAAAGCCACGGAGCTTTATAGTACAGGCCAGGAGAGCACACAAGCCGCAAAGAGCACTTCCTCTTTCGGTAAGGAAGTATAACACACAAGACTTTAATTGACAAGAGTGTATTGTCCCACATAATAAGAATTCTGAAAGCGGCTTTCACGTTGCTCAATACTAGAGTTCTGAGATGTCACCAAAGCCCTTGGTTCCTTCCATCTTTTTGAGAGATAACCCTCAGCATATCTGCTTTATCTTTTGTGCTTGGTCTTTGGGTTACTTCCCCCCTAGCCACCAAATAGTGACAATGGCTCCTGCCCTTGCCTCTGGACAACAATCTCTAAACCAAGAGGTTATCTCTTCTTCAGTAACCCTTCTTAAGTTCAGGGAGATGCCTCATAAAAAGCTGCACATGTCCTTCATCTATGTCTTGGCTGAAATTGAAGAACATATCTTTGTCAAGGCAATCGTAATCGAGAGGAAAAGGGCCAAGAGAAGAATGAACCAAAATTCAGTCCTGAAGCATACACTCATAACGTGGATGGATAATATTCAGTAGGAATCCGGGTTCTGTTACCAAGCAACAGCAGCGGCAACCAAACACCAGGAAGCTTTTGCAGTGGTCCCGAGGAAAGGACACATCGGATCTCCAGGGTCTCTCCTATTTCCAGATGCACAGGAAGCCAAGGATCACGAGGCTAATCTTTCCACTACAGAGTGGTTGACTATGATGTGCCTTGTGCAAGAGACACCGAAGAGATGTGTGTTGTGTAGCCTCTGCAGCAACCCTGTGAGTTTGAGAGGACAGCCTGCCTATGAAGAACTCAGCTCCAAAGAGAGAAAAGCCAAAACGTCTGGAGAGAAAACACCGAAGTCCTTGCAGTATGCCATTAGCATCCTACACAGAGCTGCTCGTGAAGACAGCCCCACCCCTGAGGAGTTGGGTTACAGAGACAATAAAGTATCTTTTTTAAATGACCCATTTGGGGTTTAATTTATTAGAGCAGAAGGAATCATGATGGAAACAAACAACATAACATATCACTGAAAAAGTACCAAGCCAGTTTCACTGACCCCGTGAGCCAGCACCCCTTTAACTAAACACTGCTGTGTCGGCCCAATCAACCACTTCCACAAGAGTTTAGCTATCCCCTGACCTGTGCAGGTTAAAGCTCTCGGGGCAACTCCCATCTTCCTCATAACACATGAGGACCTTTTAACTGATCACCAGAATCACTAAGACTCTTGTGAATGATTGATGAGAGTAAAAGGGGCTAAAAAGCCCAGTGAGAAACCCTGCTCCACCTGTCAATGGTTATTACTCCATGGGCAGGGGTTCCCAGACTCCTTTCCCACATGAGACAACCATGCCAGTGCTCATGCAGGATGTTTGAGAAGCTGGGCTCAGGAAGGGTCGAAGGGAACAGGTGTGCAGAGTCACCCTCAAAAGACTCAGCAGAGCCCAGATACATTTGAGCCCTGCTTATACTCTTTGGCACTTTTCTTCAAAGGGGATCCGAGAGAGTTCCAGAGCCAGCCATTAACTTTCAATGCACCCTGGGGAAGTTCACAGAGTGGAGCAAAGCAAGACGTGTCCTAAGAGACCGAAGTGTTGCTCCTCTTGAATAAAAACCACAGAAGAGGGCCACATCGGAGAAGCAGATGCTGAAGAGACAAACCAAGCTATGAAAAGGTAAGGAGAAACAATCAAACAGGGAAAAGGTACAGGCGGAAGAAGACAAAACAAGAAAGACTGAGTTCCCTTTGCAAACATGTAACCATAGTGTATGAAGACTTCAGGTCATAAACATGTACAAGAAGTTCTGACTTAGCCTAAACATTTGATTTTCAGTAAAGATAGAGAGGGATGCAATCCTGCACAAAACTGCTAAAATACGAAGAACAGTCTTTACACAGGACAATGTGCTTTCAGAACATCATGCCTTCTCAGATTATCTTCCAGATTCTTTTTCAGAACACTGCCTTCTCAGATTCTTTTAGGTTAATCACGTGGTGAATCTGAGTTAAGAAAAAGGCAAGAGTGGGTGAGAAAGCATCATGACTTGATATGAAGTATCTCCCAAAAGGCTCGTGTGTCAGAGGCGTGGTCCCCAGCCGGTGCAGCCAGTCATTGATAGGGCTTTAGATGGAGAGCATTTTGCCGTACTCAGAGATCACTGACCAGTTCATAATGAAGTATCGGAAGATGAAGGATACTGTTGAAGGTGAAGTCACCGAGGGCATATTCTAGGGTTAATAGAGAGTCCCTGACCCGTCTCTGCCTTAACCCCCTCCTCTCTGCTTCTTACCCACACTGAGGCAAGCAGCTTTGCTCTACATCTTGTACTGTGATGTGTGACCTCATCACAGACCCTAGATATGGCTGTGTGCTTTTCTCATAACAAAACAGAGAGGGAAAGGAAAATTTGGAAATGATGAGAACCACCCGGGCCTCCTGATAAAACCGGACATGATCTGCCCTGCCATGTTTCGCCTTTTCAACACAAAATGCAAGTCTTTCCAAGTATAGAAACTTGCTTCACTTTGTTTAATTAACCCAGTCCTAGATTTGTGGAGGAAAAGTATTTCTTTCTGTGTGGCCCAGGACGGACTTGCACTCACGATCCTCCGGCCCTAGCCTCTGAGTGCTTGGACTGCAGACGGGCACCGCCGTGCTCTTGCTGTGTTCTCACACTTTATCCTAGGAAGAATTTTTGATGTCGGAAGAGAAAAGAAGCAAGCTTTAGGAATACACTCGACTTTTTGAATTGTTGGAGCTTTGCCGGGGAGAGAGTTTTTAAGAATAAGAACTTGCATGCCACCTCCAGTAGACTTCAACAGAGCAGGATGGCCAGTGTTACCCCCAGAGGACATCTCTTCCCTCTGCAGGGAAAATAAAGGGCTACTGTGTATCCTAAATCATTTTGATTATGTCTATAGATACAGGTTATGTGTTGAAATGGGGAAAATTAAAGATAAAAATGGGCAAATGGTCTGTCATAGTGGCACATGCTACAACCCCAGAACCCTAAAGGTAGGAGGAGGACCCTCTTGTTCTTCCTGGCTGCCCAGCTAGCTTAGCCCCAAAGTAACCACACAGAAACTGTATTATTTAAATCACTGCTTGGCCTATTAGTTCTAACTTCTTATTGGCTAGCTCTTATATCTTAATTTAACCCATTTCTGTTAATCTTTCCATCACCACAATGTCGTGGCCCACCAGCAAAGTTTCAGCATGTCTGTCTCTGGTGGCTTCATAGTGTCTCTCTGACTCCACCCTTCTTCCTCCCAGCATACAGCCTAACTTTTCCTGCCTACCTAAGTTCTGCCCTATCAACAGGCCAAGGCAGTTTCTTTATTTATTAATGGTAATCATAGCACACAGAGGGAACTCCCACATCAAAACAAGGTTGAGAGAGTGTGGCCAGCCTAGGCTATATATTTATAACCTACCTCAAAAAGAAACATTGGGGGGTGGGGGGGGGGACTGATGACTTTTTCAACTGGATTCTAATGTCTCTACCCTTAGTGGAAATAAAATGTCACCACCTTGCCAGTTTAGGATCACCGTGTATTTCATATTCTAGTAACTTCCATTTGAGTGCAATAGAAAGAACTAGGCTGGGCAAATTGTTACTCATCTCTATAATCCCAGCACTCAGGAGTCAGAGGCGGGGGCGGGTCTCTGAGTGTGAGACCAACCTGGTTTATATAACATGTTCCATACCAGTCAGGGCTAAATAGGGAGATTCTATTTATTAAGAGAGAAGGAAGAGGAGAAATGAAAGAAAAATACTTGACTTGTGTTGACATATATGCATCATATATATGTTCACATATACATATATGCATACATAACACATACATTATATATACTCTTGGTCCCTGATGACTTTTCTTCAAACTTCATGGCTGAGCAGACACTGGGGTTTATTCTATTGATTCTGTGTACTCCTTCTCTATGTCTCCAAGGCTCCCATTCCTGTTATTATAATGAATAAGAAGAGATGGGTTAGGGCACATAGCTCTTTAGTTTGACTTATGCTGTGCTCTATAGACAGAAATCAATGAAGTCAAAAGTTCATACTGCAAGATTCCATAGACTCTCTCAACTCAAGCCCTACCTGAAGGGAATGAGAGTAGGCTGGTCCTGACAACTAGCCGAGCCTTCCCACCTCCCCTCTCTGCACCCGGGGAAACAAGGGAAGTCATCATATCTTTTTATGTTATTTGTTTAGTCATTTTCATCACGTTTGTTACAAAGTATTTTTGAGAATGGTCTGAGAAGTTGATAAAACACACTAAAAATAGAAATCTGTTAAAATCTCTGAAGTTACACTTTTCTCCCCCTTGACAACACACACACACACATTCTTAACTTACATTGCTACACATCTTAGCTTAGAAATGCTAATTTAACCACAAAGTTTAAACCACCCATGGAAATGATCAAATATGATTAGAATGCGCTCTAACGTAATGAAAGGTGCTGGTGTCCTGGTGTCTGTGGACGTCCTGGTGTCTTGGTGTCTGTGGATGTCCTGGTGTCTCGGTGTCTGTGAATATCTTGGTGTCTGTGGGTGTCCTGGTATCTGTGGTGTCCTGGTATCTGTGGATGTCCTGGTGTCTGTCTGAGGGTATCCTGGTGTCTTGGTGTCTGTGGATGTCCTGGTGTCTGTGGATGTCCTGATGTTGTCTGTCTGTGGATGTCCTGGTGTCATCTTTCTGTGGATGTTCTAGAGACTAAAAGGGCATACTTTGGTTACATTTATGAGGGTATTTCCAGGGATAACTAGCTAAGGAAGCAAGACCACACTGAATGTGGTCTGGAGACCCAGGTAGAATGAAAGAGGGGGGCAAAAGGGGAAAGACATTCACTTGCTACCTGCACACTCCCAAATTGTGGTTGCCATGGTGAGCTGCTCTGCTGCGCTACTCTCTCCCACCAAGAAGGATGGAAACCCCTGAAATCACCTTTCCTCCTCTCAGTAGTTTTGCTCGGGTATTTTGTCACAGCAAGGAAAAATTTACACACAGAGTACACGCTCAGATATTTAAGAATATGATTTGCAACTGCAGTGATTTCTACATGTATGAACTGATATAAAATGAGGAAATAGTTGGCTAGAGGCAATATGTGTAAGACGTTACTTCAACTAATGAAAATAACTATTGTATGATTACTATTACCTTATTCAGTTTTGTTCCTCACAGTTCTAGAAAAAAAGGAACCCAAGGCTAAGGTGGGAAATGATGTCTGGTAAGGACTCTTCTTTCTCTTTCCAAGATGGTACTTTATTGCTCCATCTTTCAGGAGGATGAATGTCACCCCTTCATGTGGTAGAAGGGGAGAGAGAGAAAAAAGAGATGAACTTTCCACTGAACTTAAAAATATTTTTTAGATTTATTTCAAATTATTTATTTTTTATTTATTTGATATGTCTGAGTGACTTGCCCGCGTGTATGTGTGTGTGTCACATGTGCGACAGGTACCTTCAGAGATCAGGAGAGTTTATTGGGACCCCTGGTGCTGAAGCTACAGTTGGTGCTGGGAATCTTGGCCTGGATCCTCTGCAAGACTACCAAGTACTCTTAACCACGGAACCATCCCTCCCCCCATTGATGTCTTTAGATGCACGCCTCTCAGGGATCCTCTTGACTCACTGCCCAATGCCACGCCTCCCAATACTCTATGCTTCAGTTTCAACATGAATTTTGGAGAGAGCAAAACCATTCAAAACTCAGCAGCTATCACTGGGGTTAAAAATAAAACTAGAAGAATCCTCACTTCCCATGTGAGAATAAATAACAGATGGATTAGGAGCCAAATGTAAACTGTCAAGACAAGACTGTGTATCAGAAGGAAACAGCGGCGAGTACATTGTGGGCATCAAATAGGGAAGCATTTCTGATGGCGATAAGACACCACGCATTGAAAACTGGATGGATTCCATTATGTGCAATATTGAAATATGCGATGATGAACGACAGCTTAAGTAACATTAAAAAGGCATATGATGAGGCCTGGAGAGACGGGTCTGCAGTTAGGAGCACTTGGTGCTCTCACGGAGGGACTCCAGTTCAGCTCTCAGCACCCAGGTCCAGCAGCTCAGAACCCCCTGCAACCCCAGCCTAGGGATTCAATGGCCTCTTCTGGCCTTCATGCACACCCTCACACATGTGACATACAATTCCTCTCCCTCAAGCACCCCCCCACAAATACACATAAATTAAAAAAAAAAACTTCATAAAAGGGACAGCTGGGGAGGAAAGGAGCACATTTCAAAACCACAAATATAAAAGCAAACACAGTTTTTCAATGACAAGGATTTTGATTGAATGTAAAAGAAATAAATCCAGAAAAAAAGTTCAAATGTTCAGCAAAAATGTGAAAAGATACTTAACCTTACTAGTAATGAGAGAAAGAAGGCACATGGACTCTGCGTACAATATGATCCTCTCACTGCCCAATCATCCTCATTGGTTCATGTGACATTGTGACAACAATGTAGGGCATGTGACAGCAGCCATTGCCCTACATTGCTGTCAGCCAATGGCCCTTGAGAAGAGACATAACACATTCTGGGAAGCAGTCAGGTAGCATTTGAACAGGTGATAGTCAAAGAAGAGAGGCGCATGCTGCTGGTGGTAGAGGAGGGGAGTGCTCACGACAGGACACAGATCACAGACACATACAGGGTATGAGGGCAATGGGGTCGTTCTTGACAGCCGAGATTGAAGGACGAAGAAAATCAGTCAGTTGAAAATATTGCAAAGAATTCCCACGTGCTCCTCCGTCGGGAAACTTGCTCCCTGATTAGGATGTGCCAGGCCTGCTTCCTCTCTCAGTCTCTCGTTTACTTCAACCTGACCCTTGCCTCCTCAGGACTTTTTCTGTCTTCTAAGCTTCCTCACAGGCTCGTGAGCAAAGGGCTTTGTTCCCAGCTAATCAGTGATGATGGGAGACAGTGTAACCTTCAAGAGAAGCAGCTCAGTGGAAGAAAGTGGGGTCACTGGGAAAGTTCCTCCATTTTGACCTCCGCCTCCATCTTGTGTCTTGTGTAAGCTGTTTCCTATAAAACATTCCAGTCCTTAGAAATGGCTAGGGTCAAAAGTAACAGGGTAGCCATCTAGAAAGTACAGAGAACTGCAGAATGTCCCCACCCGAGGGTCAGCCAATAAGAAAACTTGACAAGCAACACGTGAGGTTCAAAAATAAAATTTCTGAAAAGTCCCTAGACACGAGCCCATCACCCCACACTCTGCTAATTTAACTTTTCTGGGTTTTGCCTTTAAATAATGCTCTCTAGAAGGGTGGGGTACCTCTTCTCGCTGCTGGTAGAAAGTGGGACTGTAGGACCCAGCCATGACAAGCTCAATAGAGGCCCGAGTCTCAGTAGTTTACCCTGGTTCTGAGAAAGACCACAAACTGAATCTACCCAGGCACCACCCAGGAAGAGACCATCCAAAGGAAATTCCTAATATTCTAACTATTGTAGACAGGATCATCTGCCAGCACACAACCATTGCTTTTCACCAGGACACCCCTAGACAAACATCAGCCAATCAGGATTGAACCCATCACCACACACCCTGCTAATGTAACTTTTCTGGGTTTTGCCTTTAAATAGTGCCCTCTAGAAAGGTGGGGTTCCTCCTCTTGCTGAGGCTGCACTGACAAGGTCCCTTCTGGCTGGTAATGTGCACTTAATAAACCTTGCTTTTGCATTTCAGTGAATCAGTCTCCTTAGGGTTCTTTTGGGGTCCCAATGGACTGAACATAACAGGACTACTATGGGTCCCTGGTAGAGAGTGATTCTCTGGATTACCAGGTATCACAAAGGAAAAGAGATGAGTTGACAGGAGAGGCTGTAAGGGCTCCTTCTTGGTTCTTAATGGTAGCTTTTCTAGAACACCATGGACATTTAAAATGCAGTTTCTCTTTCATGTTACCCTTAGACCCTGAAGAAGACTGACATTGAAGGGTTAGAGAGAAAAGGGAGTCTATATGTGGGGTCACTGCAGGTGTCGTGCTGGCAACAAAGTAGTCCATAGAGAAGCAAGAAAGAAAAGACATTTTAGCTCTACTTAGTCAGGATGGAGCAAACTTCTAGATTCTGACACCAGGCCAGTTTACTTAAACATATTTAAGTACAGTATAATTTGGGGGAAAAAAGTTTCCTGGTAACAATTATCCCAACCCCATGTGCACAACAAACTTACAACATAATTAAGCTTAAGACAAAACACTTGCTTTCCTGGAACAGTTCACCCCAGCTGAGAGAGTCCCATTTCTGCTTCCCCCAAACCCAGTGCTCTCATAGAAACTGCCAAAAGTCAAGTTCCACCCAGTTTGTGGAGTATGTATCTTTGCCCTACACCTACAGCTCCCTGGACTCCTCCTCCTCCAAACCCTGCCCTCTCAGAGAAAGGGCCAAAGGCCCAGGTCCACCATGGCAGTGGACCAAGATCCCACCCCAAAGCTTACCATAGCATGAACCCACCTTGGGGCACATCAGCACCCTGCGCCCCTACGAGGTGTTTACACCACCCCCTTTAGAACGGCCATGTGATTTCTCTCCAGCTCCCTTTCCCAAGATTCACCCGGGAGTGCTTTGTTCAGATAAAACCTGGCCCTTTACTTTTTATTTTGGCTTGATTTGACTTACTGCATCAGTAGAAAAGCCTACTGTCAGGGATAGAAAAAAAACTATCATTGTGACATCTACCCTGAAGTGTGACGTCTCTCCTAGGGTTGGGTTCTATTGACTGAGAAACAAGGCTGAAGATAAAGGTCTAAGGAGGAAGAACCAGAATGTTATGATTTCAGCCACAAATTTTCCATCCTGGGAAATTTGGGGTGAGGCCTGGCATTACAGATAGCAAAGGTCACCAGGTCAACATCCACTCCCAGCATTCTGGGTAGAAAACAGGTATTCAATTTCTCTATTCAGAAGATTACTCTGTGTGATTAACATTCCTGGTTTTTCTAATGCTTATCTGTGAGCATGCGCGCCTTCTGTACTCACAAGGGAAGACTAGGCAGAAAAACAGGAGAAAACTGCAAACAAGCATGGCAGAAGCATGGAAAGAAGAGTGCTTCAGGCTTGGAGTAGGCGAGACAGACAAGGTGCCAGCTGACTTCAGAAGTGTGTGGATGGACCTTGGGACAGACCCTACTGTTGCAGTAAATGGGAGATGGTCCTGCATGAGACCCTCCTTCCAGCTCACCTCCACCCGCTAGGGATTTGAGCCCTTGGTGCAGAACCAGGATGTTATTATTTCAGCCACAAAAAAAAGCTGACACTTCCGAGTTCTAGGGTCATGCATGTTCGGACAAGCCCTCAGGTAAACGTGCCTAATGGCCCCAGGGTTGTTAAAGGGCTCCATGTGACCACATGCATGCCTGGTTGCATCATCCACTATGACTCAGTTAACTCCTTGTGCACATGTGTGAGCCCCGTCATCTGTGACATAGTCACATCAACCCCTGCGTGCATGCCCTGGGCAGATTTTAAAAGCTGGATGTGTCCTCTCTCTCTCTCTCTCTCTCTCTCTCTCTCTCTCTCTCTCTCTCTCTCTTTCTGCATGTTTTTAATTCTTATTGTTATAGAGTTTTAAGGTTGTGCCATTAAGTTACTAAAATGAGATCTCTCCATAGGCATTTAAAAATGCTATGAACTTGCCTCTTAGAAATGCCTTTATTGGGTCCCGTAGGTTTGGGTGTGTTACATTTTCATTTTCATTTTGCAGTGGCATTTCATTTGTATTTTAATAAATAAAACTTGCCTGAAAATCAGAGAGTAAAACAGCCCCACTGGTCAACCTTACAGACCAGGCAGTGGTAATACATACTTTTAATCCCAGTAGCTACATAAGTTTGCTACAAAAACTGGATGGTGCTTACCTTTAATCCCAGTGATGCACGCCTTTAATCCCAGCCCTAGAGAGGATTATAAAACGGGAGGAGATAGCTCTTAGTCTCAGTCTCATTCTGAGATTCCTGGAGGCAGGATTGCCATTTTGGACTGAGGTAGAAGTAAGAGTCAGTGGCTGACTGCTTTGCTTTTCTGACCTTTAGGTTGAACTCCAATTTCTGTGTCTGAAGTTTTATTAATTGTGCTTCATCATTCAATTCTAAAATTTTTTCTTCTTAATTTCTGTTTTGCTCCATTATTCATTCAGAAGTGAGTTAATCCAGTTTCCATGTGTGTGTATACTTTCTGTTGTCTCTTTTTTTAATATCCTGCTTTAATATATGATACTCAGAAAAAATGCAGGGTGTTACTTTAAATTATAAATATCTGTTGAGACTTGCTTTGTCTCCTACTGGGTCCATTGATTTATCATGTTATTCAACTCCAACATTTATCTTTTTAGATTTTTGTCAAGACGATCTGTCTACTAGTAAGAGTATTAATATCACCCACTATCATTCTGAGGGTCAATATGTGATTCGAAATATAGCAATGTTTCTGTTGTGAACTTGGGTGCTCTTGTGTTTGGTATGAAATGTTTAGAATTGTTTTATCATCTCGGTGTCTTTAGTTTCTTAGTTTTTTGTTTTGTTTTGAGTGTGTAGTATGTTTTCATATCTCTTTTGATTAGTTTTGGTTCAAAGTCTATTTTACCAGATATTAAAATAGCTGCACTTGTTTGCTTTTTGGATTGATTTGTTTGGAATAGCTTTTTCCAACCCTTTACCCTAAGGTGATGTCTGTCTCCAATGGTGAGGTATATTTCTTAGCTGAAGCAGAAAGATGAGTCTTATCTTCTAATCCAATCTATTTGTCTGAGTCTTTTTCCTGATGGTTCAAAACAATTACTATTGAGAATCATCAATGAGCAGTGTTTATTGATTCTTATTATTTTGTTATTAGAGTATAGCCCCCTCCGTTTATTTATTATTCTGGGATTATTTATTTCTTGTGTCCTCTTGGGTATAGTTGATCTTCTCTTCAGACTGACCTTTTTTTCTAGTGTCCTCTGTAGAGCTCAGTTGCTGGACAGACATTGCTTAAATTTGTTTTTGTTATGGAATGTTTTTTCTTTCTCCATCAATCGTTATCGATGGTTTTACTGGTTACAGTAGTCTCAGCTGGCACCTGTGTCTTCTTAGAGTTCATAGAACATTCTTTCAGGCCTTTCCGGCCTTCAGAGTCTCCATTAAAATGTCAGGGGGTATTCTAATGGATCCACTTTTATTTGTGGCTTGATGTTTTTTCTTTGTAGCTTTTAATAGTCCTTATTTGTTCTGTGCATTTTGTGTTTTAATTATTAAATGTTGTAGCTTACAGCAAATTCAGGGATTGGTGGACTTTCTAGTTGGTTTTCAAAACCTGCAAATGGAGCTTATCCTTTTTACCTAACAATTCTTCAAAATAGAAGAAACAGGACTAAGATTGTGTGTGTGTGTGTGTGTGTGTGTGTGTGTTGTGCGGTAATTTCCTCTGAGATTGAAACATTCCATCTTACAGGGAAGCTTCTTAAGCCAGCAGGAAGACAGTTCAAATAAGTTCATGAAGTCCATAAAACTGACCAGATTCACTAGGCCCCTCCTTCCCAGGATAAATAATGAAGACTACCAAAAGCCACTCCCAGACAAGCTGCAAAGGAGACTCTGAGACCAGGTCAGCTACCTGGAAGAAGCAGAAACCAGCCCAGATGCCTGTAAAGGGTTTAGGCCAGCAGCTGACAACCTTGGGGCCTCGACTTCTTTGGGGGTTGAATGACCCTTTCTCAAGAGTCATCTAAGACCAGCAGAAAACACAGGCATTTACATTATCATTTATAACAGTATCAAGATTACAGTTATGAAGTAGCAATGAAAATAATTTTACGGTTGGGAGTGACTACAATGTGAGGAACTGAGTTAAAGGGTTACAGCATTAGGAAGGTTGAGAACCCCTGGTTTAGACCAACTGAATCACTTAGAATGGAAGGCCATGCTCCAACCTCTTGAGTTGTCTTCAGGTTGTTCAGTGTGCTCCAGATTTCCAGATTTTGTGAGTTGCCCACCATGCCGGGTGTTGGTAATGTAGCTGTCTTGGGGTTGCATCTAATTCTGCACATAACCGCTCATCCCTACCTGTAAGGAACCCCAATAAAACTTTGGTTCATCAAGTTGGACTTCGATGTTAAGGGCTCCCAATCTGGGATGAGTAAATGTATGTGTTGTGTTTCCCCAGGAAATGTTTTGTCAAACAACTGTGTGCATATGTGTACATGTGCAAGCAGTTCTGCATGCAGATGTGCATGCATGGGAAGGTGCATGTGCACATGGGGGCCATATGTCAACATTAGATGTCTTCCTCCATCACTGTCCACCTTACATTTCTGAGCCAGGGCTTCTCACTAAACCTCGAGCTCACTGATTTGGTCTGATCGGCCAGCCACTAAGTTTCAGGACTAACATTTCCACCTCCCCAGAACTGAGGTCAGCGCCACAGCCACCTTCGGTTTTCTGTGTGAGTCCTGGGAATCCAACTCCGGTTCCCATCCAAGTACAGCAAGCTTTTTAGTGACTGAGCAGTCTCTCCAGCTCCTGGACAAAGATATTTTTAGCAAATGAAAATGGATTTATTTTTGCAAGTAGCCTTGTACTTTAATAAAAAGCAATTACTAGAAAGGGAAATTTATATTGAAGGAAGTAATACTATAAAGCAATTAAAATGCATCAGAAGTGGAAGTTGTAGTGACTGGATTATATAGGCCCATATTTCTACATTGTATTGGCAGTCAAAATTCTGAGCAACCTGGCAAGACACAATTTACACACAGAAGGTGGTCGCCTAGCCCTTTGGTAGTGAGACAGACTGATGCCATTTAAAGCAAGTGGTCAGGATATGCTAATGTTGTTCTGCTCCTTTTTTGTGATTTAGGTGATTGCCTGGGGAAGAGGTGTTTTTCAGTCTGTGTGATAGAGCAGGCATACAGAGCAGGCATAGATAGGAAGACTTGACAAAATGGGCATAGAAAGGTGTGGACATGACCACAGTCATTCTCCCTGCTACCTAGGAGACAGAATGCTAATGAACTTCCCTCTCAGTTTACATTTTGGTATAAAAGCTGTTCGGAGAATAAACGTGGGTGATTTTCAGGATGTGAATTCAGGATTTCATGAAGAATCCCTGAAAACTCTCTCCTGATAAAGTCGTGTGAGTTGTGTCTTTATTCCCACACCTCCACTCTGGTTTGAGAAATAATTTATGACAGGGCTGGACCCCAACAGGAAATAAGTCAGTAAATAAATATTGCATACGTAGTTCAACTTCCTTAAGAGCCTGTTGTGTAGCAGTTCTCCAAGATAAAACATTCCGGCCTGCAGAGAGGAAACAACTCCAAAGCTTCACAGTGCTGGAGAAGGAACTAAGAGAAGGAACTGAATCCACAGGCAACAGGAAGAGACAGCAAGACACTAGGTCTGACTCGAGCGTCTCAAACCTCAACGTCAACCCCCAGTGACACACTTCCTTCAACAAGGCCACACTTCCTAACAGTGCCATTCCCTATGGGTCTGTGGGGTCCAAGTTCACTCAGACCACCACAGGAATGCAAGCTGAATTTAAGATTTGATTTTTAATTGAAAAACAGCAAATTAGTAATCTAAAAAGGAGAACATGTATCATGACAGCTACAGATAAAGAAAGGATATTTGATGAAAATCTACCTCTATTATCAATGGAAAAAAATAGTGCAAACTAGGAACAGAAAGGAACTTCATCAGTGAAAAGGTATAGTGACACCACATTAATGACACAGATTGTCCCCAAAGTTCAGGCATGAGACACCAGTGTCCACCAACACTATTTCTGCACTACATTGTTCTAAGAAATTTTAGAGGTTAAGAAAAGCAAATGGAAGATGTTTAAATTTGAAAGGAAAAAGGAAAAGTATCTTAGCGCACATAAAGTAGGATTATCCACAAGGAAAATCCACCTGGAACCTAGCAGAAGCTCACCCATTAGTTTAGCATGTTTGCAAGATGTAGATGCAGAAGGCCAACTACACTGACTAATAACAAACAATCAGACATAGAGTTTTTAAAAAGCTCCATTTATAATGTATCAAAAAGTAGGAAATAGAGTTATCAAAAGATGTACAAAACCTACACACTGAAAACTACAAAACAATGTGGAAAGTAAGGAAGAGCCAAGTAAGTGGAGATATAACTGTTTGTTGTTCAAAAGAAACAAGTTTGTTAGGGTTGGCCATTCTTCCTGGATGGAGACATGGGTTCAATGCAGTCACATTCCAAGGAGCAGTACACTTTTTCTATAAACTTGCCAATTGACAACAGACTTTACCTGGAAACAGAAGAAACTTTGTACTGTTAAAAGCTTCATGGAAGAACGATGCTGCTCTCTACCCCAGTAAGACAGACAGCTGAGCACTGGATAAGCTGGACAGACAGATCAACGAAACACAAAGTCCAGAAGCCATCCCACACATAATGCCCAAGCCTAAATGGGAAAAGGAAATCCTTGCAAAACCAGTTGTAAACACCGCAAAAATATTTAGCAATAGCTAGGATAATTCTGAAGTGTTAAAATAAAGCTACAGAGTCTGTAATATGCATGTATATATGTAATATATATTACATACATACACAAACACACACATAGTCAGACAATTTCTAAAAAATGAATCAAATCTATTTTAAGTGGAAAATAAATTTTTAATAAATAATGTCTGAAGTGTTGCAGCTCTTCCAGAAAATGTAATAAATGGTGCTAGAAAAACAGCT
Source organism: Chionomys nivalis (assembly GCF_950005125.1). Lineage (NCBI taxonomy): Eukaryota > Metazoa > Chordata > Mammalia > Rodentia > Cricetidae > Chionomys > Chionomys nivalis. The sequence goes on along the minus strand of NC_080097.1, from coordinate 50,891,753 downwards.
CTCCCTCTTAGAGATGAACTTCAACCCCCATAGAAACCTACAGAGAAATTCATTTGAGATGCACCTTATCTTCAAAAATCAATGATACAGACCCTACATAAATAATTAAAATTATTTTAGGACATCAAAACCACTAAATATATTAGACAAGAAAAAAAACTATACTCCAAGAAAAGCTAATGTCCCATCCAAGAGAAACTGAGAAGTCACAAGTTGGAGAAAATATTTTGCAATGTATATTTGGCAAATAGCTTGTATCCTTGTGGTTTAACGTTTGGTGAGAATGCACCACAATATACAACAAACACATGTGGGAGTTCATTATGGGGGAGAGGGATGTGGACTAAAAGAGAAAGTCAAGCCAGTCCACCCGGAAAGGGAAGTGAGACAGAAGAGGGACAGTCCGAGCTCGCTTTTAAAGGGGCCTTGCCTCAAGTGTACAGAACCTTACAGCAGCCATGCGACATATAACATAGCGACATCACAGCTCTAGGCTGGTTAGGCCTTTGCCCGAATACTGACAAAAGCATGTTGGGCCATGGGACCCTGGGGCTGGCTAGGCTTTTGTCTGAATACTGACAGGTGCATCTTGCCAGGTGACGGGGGCAGGTGAGCATGATGCCTGAATGCTAACAATCCTGATATATACAAATCAACAGTGAAAATTTCTGGGTTTTAAAGTGAACTAAAAAAATGTCCTTGGAAAATTCATACAAGAAGATACATGGAGAGCCAACAAAAAGATTAATTGACTATCACTAGTCACATGGAAAATGTGAATGGGAAACACAATGTGATATATAAAGTCTCATTATCTGGAATAGTGAGGAAAGGGAAGGAGGAGAGGAATAGGAAGGGGAGGAGGAAGTATGGGAACAAGCGACAAGTGTGGGAAAACAGCACCTATACATTGTTAGGAGAGAGAGGCAGAAAAGAACGGACCATTTGGAGGAATGTTTGGAAGTTTCTTGTATTTAAGCATGTATATTCCCTCTGACTGAGCAGTGGCATTCCTAGGTACTTACCAAGAGAAATGTAAACACTTGTGATCAAAAGATTTGCCAAAAAAAAAAGTGTATAAAGTGTATTCTCAGGATTCTTATTCACAATGGCCAAGAAGTAGGGGAAAAAATCTGTCAGTTCAGTGGAAAAGTGGATAAACAAACTGTGATATGTTTATGGAGTTGGGATACTTCTCCGGAAAAGAGAACCTTTAAAACTACAAATAATTGCAAACATAAACTTGAACCTTGCAGACATCCGTCTGATTGCAGCAAATGAACAAGGAACATTGTAAGTTTCTAACCTGGCTCCGCGACAGTTGCTCTGCAGTAACAACTGCAGACCTGCCGGAGGGTCTTCATAACCGCCATTCAGGTTAGCCATAAGTTAATAATTCTGGATTAATTATAGACCTCATTAATCATAGGAGCTCTTAAATCAGAGGCTACAGGGCACGTCTCAGGAATTCAAGGTTTTGGGAGAACTCAGACAAGCCTGAGGCGGGAATGGTCCAGCTGGAAATTGTAGGCCAGAAAGGAGTTCTGTCAACAGCTAGTTGATGGCTAAGCAGACATAATAGGAATCTTAATGCAAACTGGCCAAGGTGATCAGACTTTAGCCATAGACTGGGCCCCCATGAAAGGCTCAAAAAATTAAGTGGAGACGTCATTGCAAACCTCCTAACCTTCACATGTGCCTACTGCACACATGTGCAGAAAGAAATAATTAGTGTACTTTAGAACACTCTTTAAAAATCTGAAACAAGGATGGAGAGATGGCCCAGTGTTTTAGAGTGTTTACTGCTCCTCCGGAGGACCTGAGTTCAGCTGTTAGCAGTCAGGTCAGGAAGTTCACAGCTGCCTGGACTCTAGCTCCAGGGGGGCTGACACCCTCCCCTGGCCCCTCACATGCACACACACACACACACACACACACAGACATATATACACACACAATTAAAAATAAAATCTTTTCTAATTTCTGAAACTGTATGCAATAAAAGAGTAAACTCCCAAGTCCACTTCCCTGCACAGAACCAGCTGTTTTCTCTGTGTATTTGCATATGCATTATACATTTGCACATGTATGGAGACTTATCTATTTTCTCATTGAAGCTTGACCAACAAAGGCTGTGACAGTCTGCATTTAAAGTGTGCACCATATCTTGATAGATTACAACCCCATTAAACTTCCAACCCCATTAAACCTCCAACAAGGTGAGCCTTATCATCCCCCTACCCCCAAGATTCTTTATGCCCCAGGCATTCCCAGTGTTCCCCTGGCTAGCCAGCATTTTGTTACTACAGAGTGATTGCTTTCGCTCTAATGCCGCACAAAAGGAGTTGTAGAGCAAACAGGCCTTGGTATGCAGCTTCTTTCATTCCATGAATATTCTGAGACCTCTACCTTTGATTGTCTATATAAATAATTCTTTTCTTCCTTGCTTGATAGTATTTAATCATATGGCTATACCACATCCTTCCTGTCCTGTTAACACCTTGAATCATTTCTAGTTCTTTACTGTTAAAAACGAACCTGCTATAATCATCTGTGTAAAAGCAGACATGTGCTTTCATTTTTCTGGGGCAAAAACAGTGAAGTGCATAATAGTTCATGTTCTCAGAAAAACAGAACCAATAAGATGGAAGGAGACACACACATATCTATATCTATATATCTAGCTATATAGATATAGATATGTATATATAGGCACACACATATCTATATCTAGATATGAATTTTCTCTTCCCAGCAACAGTATGTGTGAGAGGTGCATATCTCCTGCTTTGCCCCAACACCTGGAGGTTTTTAAATTTTATTCAGCTTCATGGGTGTGGAGTATCATTTGCAGTCTTCTAAGGACTGATGACATTGACTGCCTAGCTTGTCTAGTTTCTTGTCTGTATATTTTCTTTGGTAAAGTCATCAATGGTTTCCCTATTTTTAAAATTTTTCATACTAGTAAGTTTTGAAAGTTCTTCATACATGCTTTAGATATTTGTATATCCTTTATCAAATACACAATTTAGAGGTATTTTCTCATAGCCTATGGCGTTTATTCTCTGAATAGTGTCTCTTCAGGAGCGATAGTTTTAAATTTTGGTATACTTCCTCATTTTCCTTTGAAGGGTTCAGCTTTCATTATCACATTTCAGAAATCCTAGCCGAAGTCATGGTAATGAAGATTCTCTCCTGTGTTTCCTCTGGAAGCTTTGCAGTGCCACATTTAACACTTGTATGTGAAATATGCTTTTAGGTAGCAATATAAAGCAGCTCGGAACCAAAACTGAGCAGCCATAGAGCTGTTCTTTCTCTGCCACTTGTTCTGTTTCTTCAACGTAGTCCATTTGGTTTGAAAGTGTCTCTCACCATATGTATGCATGGGGAAGGAGGAGCCTAGTACATCTGCTCAGTTTCAGGGACTTCCTAAAGCTATTGCATCGTCTATTCCCTGTATCTTAATGAGCTTCCCTGAAGGAAGGAATGTTTTTAGAACACCCTGATGATCCAATTACTTTACCTCCTGTGTTTTAACTAGCATCTCTCTAAGTTATAATGAAATTGCTACAAAATACCTCCAAGGTTCATCACCCAAGTTTGATTTCTGGGACCCACATGTAAAAGGAAAGAATCTGTTTCTACATGTTGTCTTCTACACGCAGAGAGAGAGAGAGAGAGAGAGAGAGAGAGAGAGAGAGAGAGAGAGAGAGAGAGAGAGGAGTTAACAAATGTGCTAAAAAAGAAACTGGAATTTGTAAAAATTATCTATCAAAAGCATCAACTACTTAAAATTATCAGCAATAGATAGACATATAGCCACTCATTCTTTCTCCACCTCTCTGACTCTCCTCTCTGCCTCTGTCTCTCTCTGTCTCTCTGTCTGTTTCTCTTTCTCTGACTCTGTCTCTGTCTCTCTCTCACTGTCTCTCTCTCACTGTCTCTCTCTCTCTCTCTCTCTCTCTCACACACACACACACACACACACACACACACACACACCAGAGGCCCGAAAAGATTTCATTTCTGTGCTGGAACCTTTTGGGACTTTGAACTACACCCCAGCCCCCAGGATAAGCTGAAGGCCACAGGACCCCTCTTTAGGGGAAGTATTGGTTAATGAGAACACCTAAGTTACACAAAGTTGCTAACTGCAGCCCATTCCCCCACCCACAGTCATACAGAGAATGTTAACCACCCAACTTCCCGCATCAGTTGAGTAATAATGGGCCAATCAGATAGGATTCCAAATAGCCCTTGTGGTTAGCAAAGGCTCAGCAGATGTCTGGAGGATGTGACCAGGGGACTGTTGCTATCCCCCTTAGATAATAATAGCCTATAAGGAACTAACAGCTGAGCTTTACCTAACCTTTAGCCAATCATGATAATCATAATATTATTATGGTAATAAATAACTTTGTATTTTGAAACTGTAAACTTGTGACTACTTTGTGTTTTTTGTCTTTATAAATCCCTTACAAATAGTAGACAGGGCCCTTCTCCCTCCAGCTACTGTGCCAGACTGTGAGGTAGAGGACCCATGCTAGCTCGTACATAATAAATGAAAAATTGCTTTTGCATTCAAATGAGTATGGCTCCATGGTGGTCTTCATGGGGTCTCAGGACTTAGGCACAACACACACACATACACACACACACACATACACACACGCACACATACACACATCACACATACACACACGCACACATACACACACACATACACACACGCACACATACACACACATACATACACACACACACATACACACACACATTTTTAAACTCCTAATTTGCAGAGATATGTCTAATTACAAATCTGCCTTTTTCACTCTACACCATAAATACTCTGTTCTAGTGCATTCTGTCCTGTTCTGAATGAAATGCACATTTGTCTCGAAATACTTGCATGGTTATACCTTACCTTCACCTTGCAGCACTTGGCCTCTGAGGGGCCTCCTTGTGTTTTCTTTCCACCAGTAGTTACTGAATTTAGCAACTGTGAGCTTTGCTGTTTTCCAATATTTTGAAAATTTTTTGACTATTTTTTTATCTTAAATATTTCTGCTACTTCATTTCCTCTTACCTCCCTTCTAGAGATAATATGGCATTGTCATATAGATGTTTTAAAACAACATTTTCATTTGCAAACAAAGTCGTTTCCATATGCCCACGCTAGCTCCTCTTGCTAAAGTTTTTCACTTGGGAATGTTTGTCACAATCAACAGTGTACACTAATACACGAATATTAACTAAATCTCTTGTGAAATGTCTGCAGCCTGACTGTGCTAATGCCTTAGGGTTTTTATTGCTGTGAAGAGACACCATGATCATGGCAACTCTTATAAAAGAAAGCATTTAATTGGGGCTGGCTTGCAGCTTAGAGGTTTAGTCATTATCATTATGGCAGGAAGCATGATGGCACTCAGGTGACATGGTGCTGGAGAAGTAGTTGAGAGTTTTGCATCCGAATCCTCAGGCAGCAGGAAGGGAGAGTGACACTGGGCCTGTTTTTATTTTCTGAAACTTCAAAATGCCACTCAGTGACACACTTCCTCCAACAAGACCATGCCTACTCCAGCAAGGCCACACCTCCAATAACACCACTCCCTGTGAGTCAGGGGGACATTTTCATCCACACAACCACAGCTAGGATGGTGACATAGGTAGAAAAAGAATGAGTCATATACAACATATACAACAAAATCATATTGACATTTAACCAGCAGAGAGTATGCACTGGGCAGAAAGCCCTCTAGAAGGCCTAACAGTGACAACTGGACCGCGACATCTTTACAGACCTGCTGAGGGCATGGAGGGCTAGGCTCAGACCAGACACAGTAGCCTCAGCAGTTTGCTAGCCTGCTTTTGCTTTGTATGATCAGCGTTCCAAGGATTCACATGTGAGCAGGAAATGGTTTCTTCTACAATAATGCCCGCTTGCAGAGTTCTCAGTGTGCCAGGTAGAATAACTAGCTGGATGCTGTGGCCATGAACTAGTCTGTTGCCATAGTTTCTTCAACTTGGTTAGATGCTTCGCAATGGAAAGGGGTACTTAAGGGACATGGTGTTTGAGGCCCACTTTTCTCGTGGATGATATGCTACAGTTTATTCATAATTCCTTAGTTTTTACTTGATATCCTCTCTGTATTCCAGTGTTCCATCCAGGATGGCATACTATATTTAGTCACCAACATCTCTCTTGATCCCACAGCCTATGAAAGCTTCTCAGATGTCCCTTACTTGTGATGGTCTTTGCAGATATTGGTTAATGAGTAAAGAAGTTGGCTTGGCCTCTGATAGGGTAGAATAGAGTTAGGTGGGAAAAACTAAGCTGAATGCTGGGAGAAAGAAGGCAGAATCAGGAGAAGCCATGTAGCCCCTCTGGAGACATACGCCGGGCAGAACCTTGCCAGTAAACCACAGCCACATGGCGATACACAGATTAATAGAAATGGATTAAATTAAGATGTAAGAGTTAGCCAATAAGAAGCTAGAGCTAATAGGCCAAGCAGTGATTTAACTAATACAGTTTTTGTGTAATTATTTGGGTCAGGGCAGTCAGGAAATGAATTAGCATCCTCCATCAACATTTCCCAGCATTCATTGCAGGGTTACCACCTGTAAAGGCCTGTGCATTGCAACTGATTGCTCCAAATTGAAACATTCCATCATTAATTTGCAGACCATAAGCCAAACTACAAGACTCAGGAAGCTCCTGAAAAGTACAAGATTCTCAAAGTGGGGCTCCACTCCCTCTTCTGTCTCACTTCTACCTCTCAAAGGATCACTTTACTCTGCGGAGAGATGGCACACTCCTAGAGAGCATCTCTCTGTACCAACAGCCGAAATGTGCTCATCTATACCCTCAGGCTGTGCTGATGCATACAGACCTGCTCTGCCTCTCTGGCCCTTGTGACTTTCATCTATACGGCAGCCCACACACAGTCATTCGAAATAATTAAAAGTGGCTTCATCTGCCTTCCCTTCGGCAGTGCTTTTATCATGTCACTAGGGATGAAAACCACTGTGGATGTCGCTTCTCCAAGGAGGGCTTGATCTGTTCTGAAATGTGGGGCTCACCCACACACACGCAAACACTGGATTTTGTTTCCTGGGCTGTTAGGTGGGCATAAAGCAAGCTGTGGCTTACAGTATTTGTGACCTGTTCTCATTGTTAGAGAGTGACAACTGCTTGGCACTTTCTGCATCTTGTACAGAAGGGAAGTCTTGTCCCTTCTGGTTTTGTACACTGTCTTCAGACTTTATGTTATATACCTGTCCCCAAATTGCCTTAAATATGTGTCCACAAACACACACCTTTTAAAAACAACTAATGCTTTGAAGATCCCTTTAATATCCATAGCGTTCAAACTTCCTTCAACTTTCAGAATCCTGCCTGGGTGAGCCTCCCTATACATAAGGGCACTCATATAATAAACTTACTATCTTAGTCAATGTTCTTTCCTGTGAAGAGACAGCATAATCACGGCAACTCTTATAACTGAAAGCATTTAATTGGGCTGGCTTACAGTCCCAGAGCTTTAGTCCATTGTCACAGGGTAGGAAGCACGGTGGCAGGCATGGCAGACTTAGCACAAGAAGTGGAGTTGAGACTTCTTCATCCAGATCCCCAGGCAGTGGGAAGCAAGAGATCTACTGGGCCTGACTTGGGCTTCAGAAACCCCAATGCCAGAAACACACTTTCTGCTCCAACAAGGCCACATCTCTTGATCCCTGTCAAGTAGCCCCACTCCTTACTGAGCAAGCACTCAAATACATGATCCTATGGGGGTCATTCCTATTCAAACCACCACACGTACCCAGCAAACATCCCAAGCCTGCTGCATTCTGGGGACTGTTCTGGGACTCTAGCGGTCTTCTCCGAGCACCAAGTCACAGGTCACACACGCAGCTTCGTCACAATCTCACATCAGAAACAGCCATTTTAGGAGCCAAAGTATCTATTTATTCCAGATCTCCACTGAAGCACTTATCAACCTCAGCAGAAATTAGCAAACTTTCTCAGAGGGTTTAGATAGTGTAAGTTTTGCTCGCTACACAGTCTTCTGTATGGTAATTACCTGACTCCGCTATAGCGGAATGAAAGCAGTCAGAGGACTAGGGAAATAGACTGGCCAGCTGTGTTCCAAGAGATGTAGTTACAAAACAGGCAGCTGGCTACATTTAACCTGAAAGGAGCTTGAAGATGTAATTAGGTGCTCCAGAAGACGTTATAGGTGTAATGACTTGACCGCAATGATTTGACCTTCAGCTGGCTACAGGTGTAACTCTTTCTACATACTTGTGATGTGCAAAATACAACCCTACATGCAAGCATTTCCAGACATGGATTGTGGAATTTATGAATGGGCGTCATATCGACTAATCAAAACCTTGTGCCTGGCTGTGGTTAGGGGGAAAATTCCCAATAAATTGCTGGAGTGGGTTGGTCTTCTATGGGAGGAAGTATTAGACAGAGATAACTTTAAATACACAAACGTCTTAAACAATATTCATTCAATCAGCACAGATGTTGGTCATGCCATATTTGGGCTTAGATATATACAGATGAAGATGAAGTGTGTCTATTCTCAAAGGGCGTACAGTGACCGAAGAGATGGAAAACAAATAATTAGAGGAATTCGTGGATTCTATAGTTTTGCCCTAAGCCAAACACCTGTAATGGGGGAGGGGAGCTCCCAACTTTGAGGAAGTCATCAAGGAAGACTTGGTGAAGTTCTCATTACCTGATCTTTAAAGGCTACTTGCTAGCCCCTTCTCCACCACATGCACAGGGAAAAGGGAGTTGGGATGGATTTGATGTTTCTCCGGGAAGGGACAATGGCAGTGTGTAGTCCTCACTTTCTACTCAAGATTTATCTTTTTTTTCACACCTTCGCTCTTCTCCCCAAAACAACACTTAGCACTAACTCATCCTTTGTCCAGACCAGTGGCACAGGACGTGGCTGACAGTGTGGGGAGAAAGCATTTGAGACTGGCTGGTTGCGGTGCAGGGCACACTGCTTGGCCAAAAGCTCTTGCTGCTCCGACAGAAGATTGCAGTTAGTGCCCAGCACTCCTACCAGGCTGCTTCCCAGATCCAGGGATCTGATGTCTTCTCTGGTATCTGTTTCACGCACATACACACAGAAGTAAAATTAATAACACAATAGTTTTTTTTAAAAAATCACTGTAGAGCCAGCTTCTATAACCACTGGAAAACAATTTAGTGCAGAATCCAGTTGACCCCATTACCTTTCCCTGAGATATTCCAATTCTAGGTACTGACCCATGGGGAAGCTTCCATTGTGTGTGAAGAGATACAGGAACCAGGACTCGGGGCATCACGTTAGTAACTGCACACATATCTGGGAGGTACTCTGACCATTTCATCAAGTGTGATTCTGCGAGGGTCTGGGACACTTTACAGCTGTAAGACTGAGGGCATCTGCCGGGCCTGGTGATACAAGCACATCATTCCAGCATCTGGAGGCCTGAGGAGGAAGTGCTGCAGTTTCAAAGCCAGCCAGGGTTACTGTGAAACCCCCACCTCACAAATTAATTAAATTCAACTAATGATTAAAATGCCCCGGGTAGATGTTATCAAGATGAATAGCTTCTTATGTGGCAAATGTCAAAAGCACTTTGTAGAATGCCATCACCCAGATAGCACATGGAAAGTTTGCTGGGGAAGAGGCCTGAGGATCAATGCCTTCGAGGAAAGATGGCAGCATGATGGCCTGAGGAGGGCACTGGACCACAGCACAGTTTACCAAGAGCCTCAGTCCAGAGGCCCAAGTTAGTCCTGGTCAGCTCTGAAGCTGTGAGCTCCCCTTAGAGTCACCCAACTGGGTAAAGGCCAGGTCTTCCTCTGGCTGCTCTTTCCCAGGCAGCCGTAGGTGGGTGTTCCTAGTAAAGAGAGCCGTGAGCAATTGGACTAACGGAGCTGGTAAAGACACAATCAACAAGGGATAAGAAAGATCGAAAGGAGAGCTTCTATACAACAAACACAGCTTCCTGATCCTATCCTGTAGACTCAGCAGTATTATAAAATACCTGTATGTGAGAAATCAGAGTAAGTGAGCATAGACTAAATATCAGATACAATTATAGAATTCATATTCATTGTGTTCAATGTGACAACAGAATTGTGGACTTGGGGGTGTTTTAAAAGCTTTATCTTGGGCTAGGGGATTGGTTCAGTGTGTAAAGCTATGGTTGTATGAGCCTGATACCTGGGTTTGGACCGCTTCAATCCACACTGAAGCTGGATACAGTAGTGTACATCTGTAATCGCCAGACAGATGCAATGGAGAAACGACGGGAGGACCTGACTCAAACAAGATGGAAGGAGAACCAAACCTCCAAAGCTTCTTCAACTGCCACATGCTAAGGTACATGCACTTGTACCCACACACGTGTACACACACGCACACACACACACACACAAAGTATGTAGAAGAAAAGACAACTCTTGTAGAATAATCTTCATGTACACTGTGAATATGTGTCACTGTGATAATAAACAATAAAAAGCTAAACAGACAACCAATAGCTAAGCAGGATTTTTGGGGCAAAGAGGATGTGAAAAGAAGGTGGAGACGCCAGAAGATGCAGAGCAAACGGGATATGTAATACAGAGACGAGGTAATAAAGCCACGAGGCAGAAAGTAAACGAATAAAAATGGGTTAGTTTAAGTTGTAAGAGCTTGTTAGGAACACACCTAAGCTACTGGCAGAACTTGCATAATTAATAATAAATCTCCATGTGGTTGTTTGTGGACTTGCAGCCCATAGGAAAGTCCAACTGCAGACACCAAACGCATCTTTATCTTTTAGATTTCTGTATTGTTGACGTGAGCGTGGCTGAGACAGCAGTGATGCACAGGAAACTAAAGAAGGCAGAGAAGCCCAGCTGAGGCTGGAGCGCTAGGTCCAAGTGCCCCACTGACTGCCTGAAAATCCCGCCGCAAGTGCATACGTGTTCATAACTAACCGTTTCTGCAACAGGGTGGCTGACAGTCTACATTACACCTAAGTAAAACATATTTGAGTCAGTTATGTGACATGTCTATTCAAACCCAGGATGTGGGTCGTGGTTTGGAACTGAAGTAAGTATTCCCAGACACACTTTTGAAGACTTAGTCCTGGTTCAAGCAGTGTTCTGAGGTGGTTGGTTCTGAGGTGGTTGTCTGTTTTGAGACAGGATCTCACTATGTAGCCCTGGCTAGCCTGGAACTTGTATGTAGACCAGAGTAGGTGTGAACTCTCAATGATTGGCCTTCCTCCTCTAAGGGGTGTTGGGCTTAAAGGTGTGCCCCATCATGCCCAGCCTGAGTTGGTTCTTTGGGGAAGGGATTGAATCATGAACGCAAGCCCTGCAATTCATTGATGGATTCAAAATGCAAACAGGCTATTTGGAGGTTGCGTAGTTATTGTAAGCCACATTGGCGAAGTGAATCATTGGGGTACTTCTTTGATGGGTGTTACTAGTCCAGGCCCCTGGATCCCTGCCTGAGTTCGACAGCTTTCCTCTGACACACTCTTCCTCCCTGAGTGTAAAGAAAGGCAGTGACAGCTGACAATCAAGGCCTGAAAACCTCAAACCAGGATGAAAATCACAGTCCAGAAAGCCCCATTCCTGTCTCTTTCTCTAAACCCCACCACGTTGTCTCCAGAAAAAGAGAAAAGCACCACAAAGCCCAGATCCGCATCCTTGGTGACTATTGCAGCAGCTTCCTCCCCTGAAGTTGCCAGCAGCCCAAGTCCCCACCTAAGTGCTCAGCTTTTGACCACACATGGACAAAAAAAACAACTTATGGCAGACACATCACTACCCCTCACCTGCCTCCTATAAGATCTCTCTAGTTTGGGGTGAGGGGGTGCAATTTCTCAGGCCTCAATCTCTAGGATCAGAGAACCCACCCGTGAGTTACTTTGTTTAATATACCTGTTATACTTTCCCAATTCGGCTTGATCTGGCTTACTGAATTGGCAGAGAAACATTATGGTGTGGGATGGGGGCAGAAAACCTATTAATAACCTATTAATAACTGTGGACTACCAGGTTGGTGATTCTCAGTCTTGTGGGTTTTGGCAGTGCTTTGGAATATTAGAACTTAGAGTTCCACATAAACTGTTGTGGGAACGCTGCACCTGTGAACCATAATGTCAGCAGAACGGAATCACAAGAGCCAGAGAATCCACAGAAGGCCTTGCACTTGGCTTCCTCAGTACAGAATCACAAGACCACAGTTACATTCAAGCAATTAGACTCAAGTGTTGGCGGCCCTTAGCCAGTAAATTTCCAGTGTGATCCAGTAAATCTTCTGAGGAACCAGAGCCATTATGCTGTATTGTTAAGTGTAACTATCTGTTTACTGTAAGAGTGAAGTTGCTGTTTTTAAGTCCATTTCCTGAAATCTCACCTGCCCCAACCCATGACCTTAACTTGTTTTTGAGAATACCCTGACTATCCCTGTTCACCTGGCAACCACATGGTGTTTTGGGTTATTTTTTATTTTTTATTTTTTTTATTTTTTTGAGATTTTTCTGTATTTCCTTATTGCTTCATTGTTTCTCTTTTGTAAACTTGCTTTGCTAACTACTTGTGATTTCACTCCTTAAAAGGGACCTGAGAAATGGACTCAGGGCTGCTTTCTCTAGCCGGACTTAGGAGGCAGTCTTTGCTCAGCTTTTGGGTGAACGCCAATAAGATTAAGCTTGCTTCAACTTTGGCTCAAAATTGTGTTAGTGGTCTTCTTCTTGCCCGGTAGGACTAACAGGCCCTTCCCCGCTGCCTCTGGTCTCATGCTATTTTTCTCCTCACAGCGTCATATTCAAAGTAAGAGACAAAATAACCCTTGTCCATTGATAAATAAGTGCTGCCATCATGGTGTAAGCATTGACAGTCCACCGAGCAGGAGATGGCTTGGCCATTTAAGAGCGCTGGCTCCTGTTCCGGAGAGGCCTGTGATTTGAGTTCCAGAACCCATGTGTATAACATGAATTCTAATTATTTTTTAAGAAAAACCCAGAGTCAGATATAAGGGGATGAAAGCTGAGAGATCAGAGAAACAGAGCGGCCAGCCACTAGAGAGACATTTTACCTCTACCTATGCTCAGACCAAAGGGGAGATGTTGTCCTCAGACTGTCTCCTCAGACTGCGCTGAGCTTCTGTCTCCTCCCTGCTGGTAATCCTCTCTCTGCTCAGCCACATCACTCCTGTCTCCACCTCCCTAGGGCTGGGATTAAAGGCCCGGGATGCCAAGTGCTAGGATTAAAGGTGTGAGTTACCCCCACCTGGCTCTGTTTCTCTTTGAGATTGGATTAATCTATTGTGTCCCAAGGTGGTCTTGAACTCACAGAGATCCATCTGCCTTGACTGGGATTAAAGGTGTGTGCCACCACTGCCTGGTTTCTATAGCTATCTAGTGATTGAGTTCTGCACTCTGATCTTCAGGCAAGCATTATTTGTTAGATTACAAACAAAATATTACACTCATGGTGGTTTACAGTCATGTATAACTCCAGTTTAATGGGATCCAAAGTTGTTTTCTGGCCTCAGAGGGTACCAGGCACACATGGGCTACACAGACATAAATGCAGGCAAAACACACATTCATAAGAATATAGATCAATTTGTGTATGTATATATATATATGTGTGTGTGTGTGTGTGTTATAAAGACATATATAGGGATATATATTTAAAACAGTCCACTAAACTGCATATTTCCCCTAAATGATTTTATCTCTTGAAATCTATATACCTGGACTTATTATTCCAGTTCCACCTTAATTATTATTCCAGGTGTACTTAAAGACATAAAAAAATGTGGTTGTATTATATTCTTGTGTAATTTTAAAATAAAAAGTAACAGTACAAATAATCTGCATGTTTTAAATTTTTAGTTTGGACACAGTGGTGCAGTATGCACCTTTAATCCCAGTACCGGGAAGCGTGAAGCAGGCAGAGTTCTGTGGACATCCATTGTTCCTAGTGTCACTTGTTGAAGATGCTTTCTTTTCTCAGCTTATGCTTTTGACATCTTTATCAAATATTAAGTGACTGAAGCCACATACTCATGTTTGGGTCTTTGATTTTGTCCCAATGGTTTACTTGTCTCATTTTGTGCATGTGCCATGTTGTTTTAATTACTATGATTCTGTAATGTATCTTTTTTTAAAATTGCTTTTATTGGGCTATATATGTTTCTCTGCTCCCCTCCCTTCCCCCTCCCTTCCTCTCCCCTCCCCTTCTACCCTCTCCTATGATCACCCTGCTCCCAGTTTACTCAGGAGATCTTGTCTTTTTCTACTTCCCATGTACATTAGATCCATGTATGTCTCTCTTAGGGTCCTCATTGTTGTCTAGGTTCTCTGGGATTATGATTTGTAGGCTGGTTTTTCTTTGTTTTATGTCTAAAAGCCACTTATGGGTGAGTACATAAGATATTTGTCTTTCTGGGTCACCTCACTCAGTATGATGTTTTCACAAATTTCAAGATGTCATAATTTTTTTCCGCTGTGTAGTACTCCATTGTGTAAATGTACCACATTTGCCTTATCCATTCTTTGGTCAAGGGACATTTAGGTTGTTTCCAAGTTCAGTGTGGTTGGTTTTATATTGAGATCTTTGATCCATCTGGACTTGAGTTTTGTGCATGGTGATAGATATGGATCTATTTCCATTCTTTTACATGTTGATATCCAATTATGCCAGCACCATTTGTTAAATACGCTTTCTTTTTTTCATTTTATACTTTTTGCTTCTTTGTCAAAAATCAGATGTTTGTAGGTGTATGGATTGATATCTGGGTCTTCGATTCAGTTCCATTGTCCTCCTTTCTATTTTTATGCCAATACCAGGCTGTTTTCAGTACTGTAGCTCTGTAGTAGAGTTTGAAGTCAAGGATTGTGATGCCTCTAGAAGTTCCTTTATTGTACAGGATTGTTTTGGCCATCCTGGGTTTTTTGATTTTCCATATGAAGTTGAGTATTGTTCTTTGGAGTTCTGTGAAGAATTTTTGCTGGGATTTTGATGGGAACTGCATTAAATCTGTAGATTGCTTTTGGTAAGATTGACATTTTAACTATGTTAATCCTACATACCCAAGAACATGGGAGATCTTTCCATTTTCTGTTGTCATCTTTAATTTCTTTCTTCAGAGATTTAAAGTTCTTGACATGCAGGTCTTCCACTAGTTTGGTTAGAGTTACTCCGAGATATTTTATGCTATTTGTGGCTATTGTGAAGGGTGATGTTTCTCTGATTTCTTTCTCAGCCCATTTATCATCTGTGTACAGGAGGGCTACTGATTTTTTTTTAATTTAATCTTGTATTCTGCTACATTACTGAAAGTGTTTATGAGTTGTAGAAGTTCCTTGGTAGGATTTTTGGGGTCACTTATGTAAACTATTGTATTATCAGCAAATAATGAGAGTTTGACGTTTTCTTTTCCAATTTGTATTCCCCTTGATCTCCTTTTGTTGTCTTATTGCTCTAGCTAGAACCTCAAGTACTATATTGAATAGATATGGAGAGAGTGGACAACCTTGTCTTGTTCCTGATTTCAGTGAGATTACTGGGAGTTTCTCTCCATTTAGTTTGATGTTGGCTGTTAGCTTGCTGTATATTGCTTTTATTATGTTTAATTATGTTCCTTGTAACCCTGCTATCTCCTAGACCTTTATCATTAAGGGATGTTGTATTTTGTTGAAGGCTTTTTCAGCATCTAATGAGATGATCATGTGTTTTTTTCCAGTTTGTTTAAAAGGTAGATTACACTGATAGATTTTCATATGTTGAACTATCCCTGCATTCTAGTATGAAGCCAACTTGATTGTGGTGGATGATTTTTCTGATGTGTTCTTGGATTCAATTTGCCAGTATTTTATTGAGTATTTTTGCTTCAATGTTCGTGAGTGAGATTGGTCTGTAATTCTCTTTCTTAGTAATGTCTTTATGTAGTTTGGGTATCAGGGTGATTGTAGCCTCATGAAAAGAGATTGGCAATGTTCCTCCTGTTTCTACTGTGTGAAACAATTTGAGAAGTATTGGTATTAGTTCTTCTTTGAAAATCTTGTAGAATTCTAAGCTGAAACCATCTGGTTCTGGGCTTTTTTTGGTTTGGAGACTTTTGATGACTGTTTCTATTTCTTTAGCAGTTATTTAATTTGTTTATCTGTCTTGATTTAATTTTGGTAAGTGATAATTATCTAGAAAATTGTCCATTTCCTTTAAGTTTTCCAATTTTGTGGAGTACAAGTTTTTGAAATATGACCTGACGATTCTCTGTATTTCCTCCATGTCTGTTGTTATGTTCCTCTTTTCATTTCTGATTTTGTTAATTTGGATATTCTCTCTCTGCCTTTTGGTTAGTTTGAATACAGGTTTGCCTATTTTGTTGATTTTCTCAAAGAACCAACTCTTTGTCTCATTGATGGGGCTGTGTCTCTGGTGATCAGTCTTCCAGGTGCTAGGGGATCCAAGGCTAAAGATGGTTGCTCCTTGTGGTGCAGTCAGGTTCATGGTTCCAGTTACCCTGGAGGTCACTTGGTGTCTCTAGAGGTCATTCAGCATTCCCAGGGTTTACTGTGCAATACTGGGCCTGCTCCCACTGAGGTCACTGATTTGGGCCTGTTCTGGTGGAAGTTGCTGGCTCAGGCCTGCTCCGGTGGAGGACACTATCTTGGGCCTACTCAAGCTCTCTCCTCATGGTGTATCTGTCTGTCTTTTACCCGCCAAGGTACCTGCCAGGGTTACCCGCGTCATGAATAATAACAATGTACACTGAGATAAGATCAAGGATGGGCATACAATCTGAAATGACATAAGCAGAACAAAAAGTAAGACTTGTATTTCATGCTTCTGTTCTCATGAAGAGGCACACCATCCTCCTGCCCTTGCAGCCGCAGGGGAGAACCCCTTTAGGAGGGCTGAAGGCTGTTCCACTTTTGAATCCATTTCTGTGAGTCCATGTCCTCAGGACTTACTTTGGAGTTGAAACTACTGAGTTAAATGGTTTGATGGGCAATTTGTACGCCAGGGACTGAATTCCTCAAATCCACCAGTGCTCCATAGGCACCGGGCATAGTAAGACTAAGCACTATGTGGGTTACTGTGTGTGCAGCCCCCCTTCTCCAGAACTGGAACAAGTGAGCTCAACTTGTAGTAGAATTGGTTTCGTCCCAAAGGACTTTGCTTCTTATCTTCAGGCAACTAAATTTTCCTATTCAATTGCCACAGGAGATCTAAATTACCCTTGAATGCCAGGCTAGCCTCTAGCTTTGTACAAATAAAGGACCTTTTATGTGAATGTGCTTTCCATTTATCCAGCTTAATCCCTCTTCTAAAGTGAAACCTAAGGATACAATGGTCTAGAGGCAGAGATAAGTCAGAGCTGAGTTCTGCTGGGCCTGCTGCCCAGGTGCATGAAGACAGCACCCTGTGCTCCACAAAATTCCTTCCCAATGGCTCATGAGCCAGTTAGAAGCACTATGCTGGGTATGGGAACCAAAGCTGTAGACAATTCCACAGATAAGACGTCTGGGGTACTGGCATTTCTCCTTGCAACTCTTAGTCTTGTGGTGAAAACACCAAGGAGGATCAAAGCCTAGGAAGGGGTTTAATAATGGAGATCAAGGCCAGCACGGCTGTCTGAGGAGGAAGAGGCCATCCTGTTATAGTATACCTGGCCGTCTTTTCTTAAGTGTTCTCTAAAATACCCGAGTAGTGATTTAAGAACACAAGATTAACCTCACATTTTGAGAAATAAAAGCTGGAAGAACAGGCTGATCTTTTATTATATACCAAATCCTTATACTTGAACTTCCTTATGGGAACTACTGCCAAATAAATCTATAAGAAGATTTTCAGTGTACCCCACCCTACCCCAAAGCACACATGGTTCCTTTTCCCTTCATCCTCAAATCCAGACACCACTGGCTGAGTTTCAAAGAGTTCTGAGACCACACACGACTAGTTATTTCTTTATCAACTCTCTGCTCGCTCACGCATCCACACTGAAGTCCATTCTCCATTTGACATGTTCTCAGTGTTCATAAACCTGCATCCGCGGGGTTTCATACATACAGCCAACATCAGCAAGACCCTCTCAACCCTCCAGTACTGTTCAAATCCTCCACCCTATAGTCTCCTATAAACCCCCGTCTTCTGAGACACACTCCGCCATATTCTTTTACTTCCACAGCCGGTTTGTAACTGCTCTGCTGTGCTTTTCTAATTAGAAATTTTATTTGTATAGATCTTCTCACATGGAAAAATAAATAATGATGTCTTTTTTATAGTCAGTCTGCAGAGCACCTTAGACACTATAGGTCTTGAAGGCTTACATGCAGATGCTTATCAATTGATGGAGAGAAGGTGCCAGGCTTGCTTAGCCTTATTCCCCAGGAATAAGTTCACCATCCATCTCTTAAGCAGCCCCACGATGCAGGACAATCAGATCGATAGCCCCACAACACGGAAGAATCAGACACAATAGGGAGTCAAGTCAAAGCAGGAACTCAGTTTATTACCCTGAGTGTCAGTGTATACAGGTTAAGTGACATCGTGTGATGTGGGGGGTACCTCCAGGAACTAAGAGACAGCCAAGCCCTCCCGCTGGCTGGAGAGGCATCTACCTAGATTTTGCTGTCTCATCCTCACTCAGTAGCTTTGGAACTATCCTTCAGACTTGAGCCAGGCTTTTCTCTGTCCTACAGACCTCAAGGTACAGGCCCTGAGATAATTTTGACCCAACAAGAAGGCACAGGAATGCAGATGATCCCTACATCCTGAGCCTTTCTGCTGGTCCTGCTAGGGTACCAACTGCTCTTTACAGTCGGGCAGGCTCTTGATGATAGAGCACTAGACTTTCTTGTTCTAGTCTACACTGTCCTCTCTGCTTTGCTGTGGGTTCTGAGGAGAACAGTCCTTCATAGCTATAGCGTACACAGACAAAATCTCAGATATCAAAGGACGTATGACACGGACGATCCTTTCCACTCCCAATATTGATAGGACCAAAGCCACTTCCATTCATTCTTGTTCTCAAAACCCCCACGCAGTCTAGTGTCTTGCAGATACAGGAAGCCATTCCTGATTACTAGTCTAAATGTCCCGTAACTCTGGGAAGATACGGGAGTGGCCAAAGCAAAGGTGTGGCTTGCTCCACTTCACCTTAGCCGTGCTATCCAAGAGGGCAGCTTCCACTTGGATGTTTAATTTGGAGCTATTTAAAAATAACCTGAAATCACAATTTGGTGTCCCATTCCCATCATGAACATTTCGAGTGACCAGAAGCCACACGTAGCTAGTGGCTGAACTCAAGAGACACAGCATTTCAGTAACAACAGTGAATTCAGTGGGCGACCTGGAAGACGATGGTCACTGTTGTGTGGAAAGTAAGGGGGAGGTTCAGGTGTGTTCTGACACGTGAATTCACCTGATGGTAAATCTAAAGATTCTTTTCAGTAGAAAAAAAGAAAACATACTTAAAACTATAATTTATTGAAAATGTTGAGCTTTTAAAGGGCAGTTTAATAGTCCAAAAGATCAGTGTTCAGATGAATATTCAGTCATGCAAATCATTTGTAAAATCTCTCAACACATAGAAATCAAATTCCAAATTTTTACTTTTTTGAAACAAATATACATAAAGATTGATATAAAGGTAATGAGGAACAATCTATTAGCAAATTACCAATTAGGAACCCATGCAAAGTTCTCATCTGCTGCTGAGGTAGATGTAGCTTCCTAGTCCTGAAGTCTCTCAGGTGGGTGGGTGCTCAGCAGCATACAGAGATGGGGCTACCAGCCGTGACCTGCAGGACAGAACCAATCACCAGCACCCCACACTAACAGAGCTGAGTGGTCACTGACATAGCAGACCCTATATTTAGATATTTAAGCACCCACGTTGAACAGCATAGGTAACTGGACTTTTCTTTGGGTCACCAACTCACAACAAACAATGCTGAGGCTTATTAATTATGAAAGCTCGGCCTTAGCTTAGTCTTGTTCCTAACTAGTTCTTAGAACTTAAATTAACGCACAGTTTTAGTCTATGCTCTTTTATGTGACTCCGTTACCTTTACTCTGGACTCCTCATCCTGCTTCTTCTCCATCAGACTGTCGACTCCCCCTTGCCTCTTCCCAAAGTGCTCTGTCCAGAAATCTGTATCTCCTGCCTGGCTTTAGATTTTTATTAAACCCATCACAATGGCACATCTTCACACTGTATAAAGGAATATTCCGCAACAGCAGTCTATCCTGGAGGAATGTACTGATGTTTGAGAATGAGCCACTGGTTACAATTTACAGATTTACTATAGTTATTCTAGGCAAAATCAGTATAATATTATCCAACATGGCCTAGGAAATGGTAAAAAGGGTCTGAAGATAATCTCAGGCCTGCCTGGTTTACACATAAAACCAAGGGAGAAAAGTAAGGTCCCTGTACTGATCCCTGATCCTTCTTCCCGGAGGTCACTCAGTTTAGGGAATAAAGTCAATAATGGAGCTGTCTCTGCTCTGAGGCAGGGAGGGTATGCACTTGGGGCAGTTCACTTATCTCTTGTGCAGAATTTTCTAACAAGGTTAGACCTTGTGTTGTCTGCCCTGCCATTGTGTCCTTCCTTCACCAGAGAGAGCAGGCTGGACAGTGCTACACAGGGCACATATGAAGCAGCGGCTGATTTTGAACAAGGTTATTAGTAGAGAAACTATTTCTGGAGAAAATGGTAGAAACTGTATTCCTATTGTGCCTGCTTACTATTATGGGGTGTCCACCAGCCTGCTTACTATTATGGGGTGTCCACCAGAGATGACCACTCTGACACTTAAACCAATCGAAAGTCTTTATTAGCCAACCAGTGTGCTGGGCGTTTGGGATTCATAGCACTGAGCCTTTCTCAGGGTGAGCTTTTAAGAACAAAACCATATCCTGGCTTAAAACACCTTTTTAGTAAGAACAGTTGCTAAGAAGTAGAACTGCAAGAGTCAAAAGCAAAGTTAGTACATTAGAGACATTCCCAGAACTGTATGGACTTTGACAGATTGGGTCTTTGTTTTCATTTTGGCAGGTGCTCCTATCTATGGGCTGAATTTTACAGCCTGAATACTTCCATCTTGGAGGCAGTTGTGCTAAGGTCTCAGGGTCTACAAAGGTCTGGAGCCTATTATAATTACTATACAAATGCCATCTGTATGTTGTATAGAACACACAACTGATGGCAAAAGTAGTTTCACCTAGAGTGATGTCATATAAGCAACACACGAACAAAGCTTTCACAAGAATTCAGAGAGAATTAGACATCTACTCCCTCTTGTATCTTTGCTTTAGCCTATGAATTATTTTACATACTGTTGGAATTATATGATACCTAAAATTAATGTTTTTTTTTTTATTCCCAAGCTCAAGTCTCTCTTCCTTTTTACAAGCCTATACTTAATAGGCTGAGCATTTTGAAATGTATTCAACAGTAAGGTTTAGCATAACGCTCAACTCTCAAGCTTGCTCATGCTTTCTGAAACCTCGGGACAGTTTAAAATAGAAACATGTACACAGAATCCCTGCCCACAAGTTTCATATTTTTGGTGTGTGTGTGTGGGTGGGTGGGTGTGTGTAGATGTGTGTGTGCGTGTGTGGTAGATTAGCATGGGTGTATGTGCAAGGGTTCATGTCCACATGTGGGGTCCAAAGGTCAATGTTGGGGTCTTTCTCACTCCTTCTCTACCAGAGTTTTTAAGACAGTGTCTCTTATGAACCTGGAGCTCACCAATTTGGCCGGATTATCTGGGAGCAAGTCGCAGAGATCGTCCTGTCCTGGCTTCACCCTCAGCACTGTGATTACAGGTGCCAAAACTGCAGTCTGCTTTTCCATTTGTGCTGAGGACTGAATCCCAACGCCCAAGCTTGCATGGCAAGCACTTTACCAACTGATCCATCTCTTCAGCCCTCTCTAGTTGTATTTTATTTTATTTTTTTTATTTTTATTTTTGGTTTTTCGAGACAGGGTTTCTCTGTGGTTTTGGAGCCTGTCCTGGAACTAGCTCTTGTAGACCAGGCTGGTCTCGAACTCACAGAGATCCACCTGCCTCTGCCTCCCAAGTGCTGGGATTAAAGGCGTGTGCCACCACCGCCCGGCTCTAGTTGTATTTTAGACAACTTGCTGAGTCACTACCAAAGTTTAGTGACTACTATTGTGGTCATAAACACAGGGACAATCCTTTCACAATTTGAGTACTGTATTCTTCAAAAATCTTCCCAACTCCAAAACAATGTCTCATTTGTAACAAATTATTCACCTCTGATCTGTTTGCTATAAGAAATAAGTAAGGCTTATTTACTTTGGCTGGAAATTTGACAAGGACATTTTCAAAATCATGCTTCCTGTTTATATTTAAAGTAGAGAAATTACAAGTATTTAAAGAATAATCCTATGGGGCTGGAGAGATGGCTCAGCAATTAAGAGCACTGGCTGCTCTTCCAGAGGTCCTGAGTTCAATTCCCAGCAACCACATGGTGGCTTGTAGCCATCTATTGTGGGATCTGATGCCCTCTTCTGTATAGAGGTGCACACGTGGATTGAGCACTCATATACATAAAATAAATAAATAAAATAAATCTTTAAAGAAAGGAATAATCTTTATTCTGGGAGATGGCACATGCCTCTGAACACACTCAAGGGAGTAGCACGGGATCACAACCATCATTAAGTCCTGATCTGCCATGAGGTTCTCTGTGCTCTCACCAGGAAAAGCCCAGTTCTGCCAGGTGGACAAGATCAACACTGTTGTACTTAAATAATTCTGGCAGTATCTTTGCCGTGTAAATCTCCCATCTGCCCAAGTGGCCAGACTTGTAGTCTTCTGTTTCTGTTTAAACTAGTCAGTGTAACCTGGGGCCAGGACCTGAAAGAGACTTGTGGACGACCGCCTATGTGAAATGTATAAGCCTAAGATGTGTATAAGCTCGCAACATCTTCCGTTCGCTGCTGGCTCCTCTTTGAGCATTAGCCAGAGCCAGACATATAGCATGATTAAAGACCCTTTTCTTTATTAACCTCTCAGCTATTTCTGTGTGCAGTGATTTCTCTCTGGGAAGGCAAATTGATTCTGTAACACCTTTGCCGACTCAGCCATCTTGACGGTCCAATTATGTCAAAATTCTTTATTCTAAGCCAGCATGAAAAGCAAAGCAGGTCCCGGGGGGACCCCGTTTCCCTCCAGTGTCCTGTCTTTGTATTCTGCCCCATTTCTGTGACTCTTACCCTCAGCTAGGAGAGACCGGCACAAGAGTAGAGCTGTACTGGGTAAAGCAGCAGTATTCCTGGGACCAGCTGCTGGGGTTTTAGCATTGCACAAATGCACTGACTGCTTTTGTCTGACAAAATCATGAAGCGTTCCTGCTAAGTCTTATTTTTCTCTTGGAGTAGTCTGGGTAGAAGTAGGTATTTTTTAAGTGATTCAGGTCTGATGGTGGGAGGGAAAGGGTGTTCCAACCCAGAGCCTTGACAGGCTCTCCTAGTAACCCTGGTAGAGACCAGAGCCATGACAGGTTTGTCATAGCTCCTGTCAGGGACAAGGCCTTAGTTTTTGGTTTACTGGAGATGGTTAGAGCTGGGCAAACAGTCGTTGGAGAAAACCACATACTCGGGGGCAACCAATCAAGCCCCTTGACCTTTTGCTGGCACAGCAGAAGACCACAGTCTCCTGATAAGTAAAGGTAGCTTTCCCTACCCTGCTGCCGAAAGGTCCCTAACCACTAGGATCTCCCACCAAATAGTCCCCAGACTAATCTTTCCTCCACAAATCAGCCACAGAGTAATCCTTCCTCCCTGGAATTCCCCCAACTTCGTTTAAAAGGAGCTTGCGACCTTCTTAGGGGGTCGCCATGAGCCACTTCAATGTTGAAATTAATAAAGCATTCTTGTTATTGCATACATGGCTGTTGGTGTTTCCTTAGGGGCTTCTCTAGGACCCTAACGACAGGAGAATCTCACCGTTTGTCTTGAGATCCAGACAGATGTCTGGTGTCACTGGTTGCTCTATGTCCTTTCTCAAAAGCTTCAGCCATATTTATTCTATCACTCAGACCTCCACGTTTATGTTGCCTGTGTGTCACACTGCTCCCTCTACACACACACACACACACAACACACACACACACACACACACACACACACCGCTATTAGATTGGATAAGAAAGAATATAAAGGGCATATTCTGCCCAGAAAGAACAGGGACAATCTACTGTCCCTGTTAGTAGCTGGCCCTTTGAGAGATGAATCCCCCAAGACGACAGCCTATCAGAAAATAATAACAGCTAAGCTTTACCGAACCTTTAGTCAATTGGTATATAGGATAAGCAATTTTGTACTTTGAAACTGTCATCTTGTGACTGCTTTGTGGTTTTTGTCATTATAAACCCTTTACAATGATAGACGTGGTCCTTTCCCCTCTATCTGCTGAGTCAGGTAGGGGACCCGTGCTAGCCCTTATATAATAAATAAAACTTTCCTTTTGCATTCAGAAGTGTGGCTCCGTGGTGATCTTCTCGGGGGCTTTCAGGACTTAGGCACGACAGAATGCATTAAAAACCTCAACGTGTGCAATAACACATAAAAGCTCCCTTTGGCTGGGGGTGTGAGAGCCGCAGAACTCCAAGGCTCCTGAGACACCCGCGCACAGTTCAAAGAGGAAGCCCAGCCGGCGGGCCCGGAAACGGAGGCACGCTGGTGACTCGGGCTGGCCGGCCCCTCCGAGCACTTCCGGCGGTGCCAGACATGGCTGCAGGCCGAGACCGCGGGGACTTGGCTGCCCGGCAGCTTGTGTTCCTACTTCCAGGTAAACGCGGGCGGCGCGTGGGCCGGGAGCACTCCTGGTGGCGGCGGCGCGAGGCTTTTGCCCGGGTCAGCACTGGCCCGCGAAGTCCTGGCGAGCGCGGGCCGGGCTTTGGTGCCCCACAGTTTGCTGCACATCCTGGTCACGTGTCACGCCAGGAGGGAGCTCCAAACGCGGAGCGTAGTGAGAGCGTCCGGGTTCGCCGGTGTGTTGTTGCGGGTGTAGCCTGCCCGGCCTGCGGAGGGCGGCGGTGTTTCCACGCCGTTGTCCCAACTGTGATGTTAAGTTGGGTAAGCTGCGTAGGTTAAGCTGAGCTTGGTTTAAAGCAGTTCCGGGACACA
Organism: Chionomys nivalis; assembly: GCF_950005125.1. Taxonomy (NCBI): domain Eukaryota; kingdom Metazoa; phylum Chordata; class Mammalia; order Rodentia; family Cricetidae; genus Chionomys; species Chionomys nivalis. The sequence goes on along the minus strand of NC_080097.1, from coordinate 50,866,556 downwards.
GTGGCAGTCGAAACCCCAGAACCAGGCCCTTCGATATCCCATGGGGATCATCCATCAGGACATGTGGCTGGGACAGTGGACAGTTGGTGCCACATAAGCAGGGACCGACTAAATGGCAAATGAAATAAATTTGGGCTAGGGACTGCAAGCTAGAAACAGCCCGCCATTTTATAGGCACTTTAATTTGATGTTACAACGTGGGCGGAGAGGAAACTCCCTAGTCACTTTAATTTTGAATTTTAGCTCAGCAAACGCAGAGCATTTTTACAGCAAATATTCTTCACCAGGGTACGAATACCCAGTGATGTAGGTGTTTACAATCTAGGCATAACAACCAGACCCGTACATCTTTTGCTTACATAGCTCCTCTTCATTGTAAGGGGTTAAACACAGTCAAATGTATGGATTGTGAGTATGCAACTCACCCAGCTGAACGTGGTCTGCTGCCGATTGGCTAGCAGCTCATACTGCTTATAGAGAACCCCAGGTGTTCTGTTATCGGGTTAGTTGTGCCTGTTTGGACTCCTGTCTTCTTCCCTCTGTATGACTTTTGCTAGATCCATCCTTGTTTTTTCCGTGGGTTTTGTTGGTTGGTTTTTGTTTGTTTGCTTGTTTGTAATTGCTGCTTCTAGGTCCTTGTATGTATATCAATACTACCCTCCTGAGGATGGATGACATTTGATGACATTCGGTGTTTCCGGTTTGCAACTCTTAGGAGTTACACTTTGGAGGCTGCCGATCGACACGGACATTCATGTCTTTAGAGTGTCTCTACCCTGGAGTGGTATCTCTTCTTGGGTGCTTGTGGGTTTAGCTTTAGTACTGCAAAACGGTTTTCTGAAGTGCTCATTACTGATTCAGCCGCCCATGAAGAGCTCCAGTTAAGCCATGCCTCATTGCAAGTGTTTGGATGGAAAAGCGGCTAGTGAGCATTCGTGGCTTTGGTGGTCCTTTAGAGGGCGAGCCGGATACCTTATTTTAATTGGGGGAAGGGAAATCTCCTTTCACACTACGGTTACATCAGTATAATTCGATTTTCACGGTAGGGGCCTCATTCTTTTGTAATCAAGTATGTTGAAACTATGTAGATGCACACAAGTAGCTGGTCATAATTTGAGTTTTTTTTTATTTTGTTGGCTGTTTCGTTGGTATTGACGTCATTCTTAAAGTATGTCATAATCATATCAAACCCAGAAATGAAGAGAGTCAAGTATTGAATGCATCCCTCAACGTGGAAGGTGTACTAAATCTATGGGGTGGTGGTGAGGAGCATTCCAGCCTGGCGTCTGTTGAAAGCTGAGGTGCCCTCTCACCTTTTAGTCATTCGGCCGATAGTACTGTGGTCAGTGGCAGAGGTTGGGGGTTCCGAAACTGTTCAAACTTGAACTTCCTGTCTTCCGTTCTTCCAGATGGCCTTTAATGGCACCTGCAGGCCCTAAGGATACACACATGTTTGCTAGCTCTTCTGGTGACTGCCCTCAAATGTAAGGGCGTTTGCCTCCTGGGAGTGAATGGGCTGAGACCCAAAAATATGCTCATTCACTAGATTCCCAAGCAGTACTGCTGCTGTGCCTGACCCGGGGACGCCCCTGGAACTACCACAGTGAGAACCAGCCCCGGGGAGCTGGAGTGTGGGTACGCACTCCTGAGGTTTCACTCTGCGATGGACAGGATTTTCTGTAGTCAAGAGGTGCATGGCAGAATCCAGGATGAGGACCATCTTCACACTTTGTTGTTCCTTGCAGCAGGTGTGGAGTCAAGAGCAGGAGACTGTATTCCCTCGACTAAGTGCTACAATGAAGTTGGGCCCTTCATAAAGATTATAAATAGTATATGAAAGTTGGCAAGGGTATTTGGCAGAAGTGGTCTGTACTGTTCCCAAAGTGAGCAGAGGGTTGTATATCTTCGGGGCACAGCTACCTAATCTTGTGATGATGCTCCCCCAGCATTTAATTTACAGTCAGGTTGCCTAGAGTAGTTGTGAAGATTATATTTAAAAGTTGGTTGCAGGTTATTTTTCCTCTAGCTCACAATTTTGTTTTGCTAAATTGAAAATCCGAGATAAAAGAAAGCTGGGCCATGGAGGGCTGATTGATTTTTGCAGGCAGCTGGGGTGTTGCAGCAAGACCTCCTTGCATCTGGGATGAATGCAGCGCTTCTCTCATGGAGCCTGGAGTATGACACAGATGGCTGTTCACTTACCCTAAGGCCACTCACATATTTATTTTTGGACTAGGTTGTAAGTTTCCATCCCTCTTTGCTGCCCCCCCCCCCACACACACAAAGAAGGCAAATGGTGAGGCATAGTTTTTAATACCTGTTTTCTGTAGTCAAATGTTTGCACACTTGTCAGTTCTGCTGAGCTAGCTGGGTGAGGTGTGAGAGTCACTCAGGACACATCATGACTGTAGGTGGGCAGGAGACTGCCTGTGGCAATTAGGGAAGACCTCCCAGGAAGTGTGCGCACACTGGGAACCCTAGTGTTCTATGACAATAAAAGGAGAGGGGAATAATGTAGGGCACCAGACCTCATTACAGATGGTTGTGAGCTACCATGTGGTTGCTGGGAATTGAACTCAGGACCTTTGGAAGAGCAGGCAATGCTCTTAACCTCAGAGCCATCTCTCCAGTCCCCAAGAAACACATAAGTTTGGGGGCAAGAAAGAAAGTGTGAAATACAAGGTAGAAGAAGGGCTGCTGTAGACTTTGTCAGTGGTCCTAGGAAACAGCTGATCTTTTCCTTTAAGAAAAGTGGAAGTGGGCTCTTCCCCCTTTGTGTGCATGCAGGCTTGCGTTTAAAAACAAGCTGTGTGTGTTGAAAGCTGCCCTTCCCTTGGCAGGTGGTATAGAGCCTGGCCCATCCAAGTGTGGCCTTGAGACAGCCTTGAATAATTCAGCAGGACTTGTTGGAGGAAGGCTCCCCATTCCCTGCAGGCAGTCCAGCAAGGAGCACGGTTAATATTTTCCACACGAATCTGGCTTTGTCTTTATATAGCGTTTATTGGTGGGGCCCTGCTGACCTTTCTCAGATGTCTGCTGGATTTGCTCCGGGCTGTTGAGCACGTTCTGAGGTGATGGATGGAATCGCTCAGTTGCCAGTTGGTAATCTGTTGCTGTAATCTTGTCCTCTTAGTGATCGTTCCAAAAGATGTGGAGTAAGTAACAACTTATGGCTCCTATAGCTTTATCCCTCAGGGCAGAATAAAAAGTCATAGAAGAAAGTAAATTTTAAAATTTGAATAGCATCCTAGGAACGGCAAAGGTTTGCCACCCCATAGAGCATTATCTGGAACGTTAGGCAGCAGCTCAGTCAGGGCTGAAGCCTGACTGTAATGAAAGACGCCTGGACCCTGCTTTATCACTTCTGTGTCCTTGGCTGCCGCCCTTGGCAGAGTCTCTGTTCCTCATTTCTGCAATGGGAGAGCAGAGCCCGTCTTGTAGGCTAGTGTTATGTCCACCCTCTGTCCCCTTTCAGCAGGGCCAGGGCCAGAGTGGGTTTTTATAATGACCCCCCAAAATATCTCCTTTCATTTCTTCCTGCAGTGTTTTCCCTAATACCGTCTTTGCTCTTGTGCCAGTTTCTGCTCTGGCTTCAAGGCGCGACTTTAGTTCCCACAAAGCCAAGTTATTTTCTCCAGACCAGCTTTTCTTTCTTTGACTGTTGGTGGTGTTTTATGTACCTGCAATCCTGTCTCTGCTTTCTCAGCTTGGAAAATTCCTGAAACCCAACGTCAAGGCCACCTCTACACGGAAGCCTTCTGGACCTCTTCTACCAGTGTTACGTTCCTACTCAAGTTAGGAGCTGAATGGAATCCAAGTGTGTTCTTCCTCTGTAGCCGTTAGCTTGTCAGCAGGGATGATGGCTGCAGCTTTGGAGGATATCTCTGAGAGTCTGAAGCATGTTACTTGAAGCTTCCTTTGTGAATCCTTCCTTGTGCTGAAGTCAAAAGCTGAAGGACCTGTGAAGAAGTCACACTGTGTGCCCCCGCCCCCCCAAGTTTTTGGGTGGCGCTTAAGGTCTCTCCTGCTTGAGCAGATGCTCATGAAGGCCTTGGTTTGCTAAGACTCTATAGGATCGCCAACTTAATTGTTTTTATTTTATTTTTTGGTGGGGAAGTCATAGAGACAAAGTCACATATTGTAGCCAATATGTCCTGGAGCTCACAGCAATTCTTGTGTCTTCCTTTCCCTAGTGCCCTACCTGCTTCATTGCTTTCAAACTTTAGTTTGTTGGTTTTTTGCTCTTTAATCTCAGCTTTTTATCCATTACCTTTCAGTTATAATTTTTCACTGTTTTTATTCTTCTTCTACTTTTTTTTTTTTTTTTTTTTTTTTTGAGACAAGGTTTCTCTGTAGCTTGGGAGCCTGTCCTGGAACTAGCTCTTGTAGACCAGGTTGGCCTCGAACTCACAGAGATCCACCTGCCTCTGCCTCCCGAGTGCTGGGATTAAAGGCGTGCGCCACCACCGCCTGGCTTTTCCAATCCTTTCTTATTGTGTGTATCACAAAATGAATTCCACTGCTTTCTTTTTCCATTTGTCTTTATTTCCTTTTTTACATTTCCTCCTTCTTCACGGTAGCAGGAAGACTCAGAAGTGCTGGGATTGTGGAAGAGCTCACTGTGCACGGAACTGAGAACGGCAGCTCTGCTGCTTTCCCGAGGAGCTGGGAGCTGAGTGGGGGCGTTTGCTCTTCATTTGATAGTACTGTGAGATGAACGAAGCTGGCAGGGACGTTTACAGCATATGCTTTGGTGATGGGGGTGTTTGTGTTCTAACAAACTGCTGTTTCACACAGAGGACCAGTGCATGTTTGGGGTGGATTATCTTTAAACTGGATAGACTGAAAAACAAAGAAAGAAAGGTGAAAGTTCACAGAGCTAACTGCAGTGGGCAAGATGAGCAAGTTGGGATGTTTTGAGAGCCACCAAAACATGTTGAATTTTTTAGGTCAACCTCTTACACACTTTCCTCCGTGCTGTTGGCATGAACAGGATCCTTGTTTGAATGGTCCAAGGCTACCTTGTATGGAAACTTCTGCTCTCCACTGTGGCTGCAGAGCCTCTGGGGTTGTGAGTTGCAGAGCTTGATGTCAGCTTCTCTAGGGACCCCTGGGCAGCTTCCTGTTTTCCTAGGTGGGGCCAACTGTGTTGTAGAAGGGCAGCTGAGGGGAGCACATGAGGACTAGGGTGTTGTAGCAATAGGTAGCCTTGGGTTTCTGTCTCTGAGCATCAATAACTTCCTCTTAAACAAACTCCGCCCCCAGTCAGAAATAGACTGCTTCCTAAAGTGGAGCGGCACGGGAATGCCATCTTGTCTCTTTCTAAGACACACTGCTGGTCACCTCCAAAGGATCCCTGTGATCTAATCTCCCACACACATAGAGCAGCTAGGAGGTGGCTCCCCTGTGATACACAGTGGGAGAGGTAGACTTAAGGGTGTGGCGGCTCTCCTAGAAGGGAGTGTGTTGTGCAGATAGCACAAGAAGCAGCCACCCCAACTGGACCTGACACTCCCAGGTCCAACTTTGGAGTGACTGTTAGGGGTGGTCTTGTTGGTCTGTGCAAGGGTATCACGGATTGTTTGTATGGAGAATAGGATTGTGGCAGTGAGTTAGAGTTGTCCCCTAGGATGGATGGGAGAGTGTTAGTTCCAGAAGCTCTGTAGATGCCAGACTCCAACAATACTCTGGTCCTTTATGTACCTGCATACATAATCCACCCATATATTTTAAATCGTCTGCTGATTATTTGTAGTACACAATGAAGTATTACAAAGGTATGTAACTTCATTTTAGATTGTACTGTTTAGGGAACAGTGACAAGGAAACAAAGCCACACACTCAATACAACTGCTCCTTTTCCTACCTGAATCTTTCTTAATCTGTGAAGAATTTGGACCTGAAGAGCTAATTTTATTGACCTCTATCTTCTCAAGGATTACATCATTTTAGAAAACCTTTTGTCTTTGGATCTTCTAGCCCTTATACCTTATAGCACACCTTTACATATGTTACTGTATTTGATCTTCAGAGTGACCTGGGGCAGCAGCTAAAGCCTTTTCATCACTACCTTACATATCGGGGAACCAAGACTCTGTCCAACAAATAGGAGGATTTTGGTGTCATAGTCTGTCACCTCCCTTAAGCGCTTCTCCAGAACCTATGTTTTGCCCCAAGGTTATCCTTCTGCCTACATGGTGGCAATGCAGCATCACAAGAGAAGCCACAGGACCAGCTGTGACTGTCTGCTCTGTTTGATGACCAGAGCATATCTCTGCTGGAGCCAACCCCTCTTGGTATCAGGTACCTTAGTCAGATCTGCCCCATGTCCCCCTCCAGAACTGTCCTATTTCCCAGATAGTTTAAGCTTCTACTGTAGATGTTGCTGTCTTTATGGCTCTGTGTCAACTGTGAACCTTGAGCTGAAAACTTTTCTGTGTCCCGCCCAGTCCCACAGCCACTTATAAAATAATTACTCAGGGGCTTATAATTGTTTGGCTGATGGCTCAGGGCTTATTACTAACTAGCTCTTACATATAAATTAATCCCTTTCTATTAATCTGTATCGTTACGTGGCTCGTGCCTCACTGGTAATGCTGTGGCATCTAACTCCTGATGGCTGCTGCTGTCTCTCTTTCCGTCCCACCGTCTTTCTCCCTGTATTCAGTTTGGCTTCCCAGCCTAGGTATATTCTGCCCTGCCATGGGCCAAAGCAGCTTTATTCATCAACCAGTAAAAGCAACACAAATTCACAGCATACAGAAGGCCATCCCACATAATATCATGGACCTGACTTTTTTTCCCCCAACGTCTTCTCTCCTAACAGGCCATTCCTAGAAACATGGCTGTTGTAGGGATAATCCTGAAAAATCACAGCCTTTGTTTGCCACGATCTTGGTGAGGGTAGATTTAGTTTTGTCTCCAAAGCTTCACAGGAAAGATATATTCGATAAACCCATCATGGGAAGCATTTTCCTGGTGTGTACCTTTTTCCCCTTTGATTAGCTTGTGAAGAGACAAGGGCTTCAAAGCCAGGAATGTGAACTAGGTCTTGCTGGTGGTAGTGCTGACATCTTGGGAAGGGAAGGCATGTAGTTATTTTTGAAGTTAGCGTCTTGAAAGCTGCAAGGAACTTGAATACCGTGCTGATTTGTCTTGCATGTCTTATGTTCCGCAGTCTTGAGGTCTGCGCTGATACCTGCCAGGTGCCTGTCAGGTGTCTCAGATAACTTGGAGTTTCTGTAGATGAGAATATAATTCCTAATAGATAAGTTTTTTGTACCATCTATGAAATTTGATTTTTTTTATGTTTTTAGATGTTTCTTAAATCACATAATAAACTTCTGTCATCTATCTAGTTTTATTTGATCTTGTCTTGTTTCCCTCTGGCTTTCCTGGATCCCCCTTCCTTCTCCTCTGCAGCTCCCTGGTATTAGTCTACTGCCTGGCTTGGCAAGCTTATTAGCTGTCCCTTCTGCAAGCATGTGCGATGGCAAGACAAGAGGGACACAGACAACTCAGCACTTAAGAAGAAATAAGCTACAGTTTGCGGGGTTTTTCATTTTTTGATTATGGCAATGACAAAGTCGCAGTTTCAAACGTTGCCCGGCGGCAGCACTTTTCCACATTTGACTAACCCTGGGACTCTCATCCCACAAGCAGAACTGAGTAGAATACCTCTTTCACAGAAATGCCATCAGGATGACATTACATAACTTATGCAGAGGACCACATGGTGCCTGGTACGACCATAAATGATCAACACATACTACCATTGTTGTTATTTTTAATTTTATATTCATGGGTACAGTTGTCTTCCTGTCAGTGGTCTGTGTTCTTTAAAGATCAAGTATCAGAGCCAAGTGCTGGGGACATAAGGAAGCTGAGTGGCCGACTGTGGCATCAAGAGCATCGCTGAGCTCTTCCTACCTCTAAAATGGCCAGCAAAGCCAGCACTGCATCCATTCTGCCTGATCCTGTTGGGAAGTGTTTCTTATGAAGTATACTTCTGAAGTATCAAGACCTGCTTTTGCCTTTTGTTAGTGAGCTTTTTCTAAAGCTGAAGGATGCACGTTGGATTTCCTGAGAATGTTTTGTGTGCAAGAAACTCTACCAAGTACTTTACACTGTCTTCTGTTTACACAGATCACCAAGGCGACCTCTGACAGCCTTTTCTAGGAAGGCTACTTGTAAGGCCTTTTAACGCCATGAAAGTTGTGACTCTTAATTATATTTTGATTTTTATATTTCTTGTATATCCCTGACTTTATCAGGAATTTATGGAAGTAAACTAATTAGAAACTAAGTAATTATTTTGTGCTCTGGGCTCATCCACGTGCATGTCAGCCTGAAAGATGAGTTCTCATGCCCATTTTATAGTTGAACAACAGAGGCAAGACTGGTTCACTTTCTTGCCTAAGGTCCTACTTGGTAGTGGAAGGACCTAAGGTTGTCAATGGGTCTTGGTGAGTCCAGGTACCATGAACCTGTGCTGACATCACTGGAGAAATAGTTGGAACCTTCCAGAAGTTCCTTTTCTCATCATTTCCTTCTACACTAAAAACTGGGTCCTTTAGTATAAACATGTACATTTATTCTTTCTTAATTAATTTATATGTTTTTCACCCCTTCTAGATACAAATAAAAAAGAAGTTTAAGGGAAAGCAGGATCTTCCAAGTCTCATAGGCAAAGAACCAGCCCACCAAATGATCCAGGGTTTTCTAGATTTCAGCAGAAACTCTTTAAAGTGTGGTAGAGCCTTTAGTCTGCAGGCAGGAGTTATTTTCTCTGTGGAATACTACATGAGACTAAGGGACATAAAATCACAACAGCAGTACAATTCTTTCATGCCTGGTCTCCAGGTGCAGCGAGAACCAGCCTCCTGGAAACCATGAAGGCACCAAGGGAGACAGCAGAAGCCGCTTCTGGTTCTTCCAGCTGAGTGTACCTGAAAGCTGGAGCTGCTCCCATCACCGTTCCCACCCCCGTCAGCAGCCTTGACGAAGGGACAGGCCAGACTTGATTTGAAGCCAAAAAAGGGAAAAAACAATCCAACTCCAAGAGCATTGTCCCCAGCTGACCTGTCTTTGGCTTCCCGGAAAAGCCTCCCTTCGGGGTGCTGTCACCTGACACGACTTGGTGCTCGGAGCTTGTTCTCTGGGACAAGTCCTGTTCCTTAGGGTATTTTTCTGTGAGGGCTGTACCAGTCTGGTAAACAGTAGCCTGCCCAAACCTGAAAGGGAACACACAGAGAACTAGGTGTCCGTGTGCTGCTCTGGGAACGCTGGTTTGTTCGTAGGGAACGAGAAAGCTACGACATTGAAGACTGTGCAGGGAAAAGCTGGGAGTCGTCTCTGACTAATGGCCTGGGAAAGCATAAATAAAAGTGAAGGCAGTAGTTTGAATGCCTGAGTGTTGAAGTTTGCCACGACACACGCAGAGCCCCTTAACAAAGACTTAACTGGACTGAGTGCCGATCACCAAGGTGACTGAACAGAGGCATTGTAGCTGGGTCTAGAGAATACAGACTCACAGTTAGCCCAGGAAAGCCACTGGCCTGACTGAAAACCAGCAACAATTCCTAGGAGATAGGGAAGGGCAAGCAGCTTGCCACATTTACTGTATTTTATCTAACATGTAATGTTCAGGTATTTAAAAGTACAAGGTGTGAACTAACAGGAAAGTATGGCCGGAATGTGAGGAAGGTAGTTGGTGCAACTGCCCTAGAGGAGGCTGAGGTGTTGAGTTTATTCTGCAAAGGCTTTAGTCAGAGCTTAGGAATTTATTCTGAGAACTAACACAGACTGTCTGCATAGTGACGGCATAACTGTGAAATCTCACGAGATAGAACAGAATTTTAAAGAACACACAGACATCACTATTATAAGGGATCAGACAGTCAAGAGGATCTCTCAGCTTCCCCAAACAAGGCCTAAGCAACACTGTAAATCAATCTGACCTAACAGGTCATCAGCATTTAATATGATCGGGAATATACCAAATGCATTGTACAAAAACAGTGAAGTGAGTGTGGGAGACAGTTACAGAAGGGAATTTGAGTGATTCACAAATGCGTAGGAATTAAATAGCAGCCCTAATAACCAATGAACCACAGAAGAAAAATGAGGGAAGCTTAAAAAAATACTTTTGAGAGGCAAGAAAATAAAGCATGGAGACGTACGGCAGCCTGTGGTACTGCTGCAACAGTGATGCACATGGAGAGATTGATAAACCAGACCGGCCATGGGCCTGCAGCCTCACCTTCCACCATCACCTAGTGCACGCTTCCCATCGCAGAGCAGAAAGTAAACACAGTCGGACCCAAGAAGGTCAGTGAAGCCAAACGGTGCTGCCGACCTTATAGGTATTATGGATGATGTGGGCACATTCCTGGATAGAAAAGTTACAAAGTCAGCTCAGAAAAGAACTTAGCAGACACAATAAAGAGGTTAAATTCATAGTCTTTTTCCCAGGAAAAGCCCGGCTTCCAGTTGCTTAACTGGAGAGTTCTGTAAGACATTGAAAAATAAGATCGCTCCTGCAAAGACTTTTCAAAAAGTGGGGAAAAAAGGCATTATTCACAACTCAGTCTGGGGGTTAGTGTTGCCCTGAAAAGCAGTCAAAGGCTTTGCAGAAGTTAGCTCAAGTTTATGCACATAAATACAGAAATCTTAAACAAACAAGAAAGGATTATGTACGAACAAGTGGGTTTTATTCTGAAACAAAAGACTTGAGTCAGACTGTGAAATACACCATGCTGAGAGAATAAAAACCAAACACAGAATCAGCCACAGGAAGAAAGGTTGAGAAACTCAGAACACCCTTTCATGGTCAACGTCCTTAGCAGTTTAAGAACAGGGAACTGTTTCCTTCTGATAAAAACCCCACAGACAACATTGTGGCAGCATATTTCATGTGAAATTTTTGTCTGTGTGTTGTGGAATGAAAGTATTTTGAGTAAATTAGGGTAAATGTATATCATTAATTTATTTTACCTATGCTTAGGGTGGCTTCTAGGAAAATTTAAATTGCATATGGACTTGAATTTATGTAATATCCGTCATTTCCTTTGGATAATGCAACCAGGGCTGCCAGGTTGCAGCAGGTGGGGTCCTTCACCTTGTCCTGTGGGGACTAGATGATAAAGAGGTGACAGACCAGAGGGATTGATGGACAGGGATAGGGAAACAGACAAGGGAACAAAGCTTCTGTGGGGGCGGGGGTTTCATTTGTATGATAGTCCCAGCCTGAAACAGCACATGAAATAGTCCAGCTGATGGTGAAGGTGGCTCAGGACTGGGTGGCTGTTTTTATCCAGCTGTGCCTGCCTGGAATCTGCCTATGAAAAGGCAGTTAGGGAAGATCAACCTGAAGGCTGGTACTGTCCCATCAGGATGTTTTAGGATGTTAAAGAGAGCCAAGGAGGCTGGATCCTGGCAGCGGTTGTCATTGTGAATTTGTTGTTGTCAGGATTTTTGATAGGCAAAAAAAATGTTGCCTATTTTTTCATATTTAGAGGAAATATATTTATCTTGAAACCTCTGCATTATACAAAAATGCTTCAGTTTATATCCACATCTGTCTAAGTTCTCCTAGGGAGCACAGCAGTTAGCTTCTCTACAGATCGCTTGTGTCTTGTTTTCTGATTGCTGTGAAGAAGCTCTTGTGGTGATGTAATCCCACCTGTTATCTTGGCCCTGTTGTCTGGACTTTTGGGATTACATCCCAGAAAAGTCTTTGATCAGACCAAAGCACAGGTATTTTCTTCTAGCAGTTTTTGAACATTTTAATCGCGTTTCAGTTAGTTTCTTGTTGATCCAGTCCAGCAGCGAGTGGTTTTGTGAGGAAATAAGATTTTCCACACCAATGGGACATCTTCATTCTGCCTGCCTTTGTATGCTTCAGAGAATGTTGGCATTTCAGCACGGCACACTGGTTATTTACCTGTTTGTGCTGTGTGACCGCAGTCATCCTTACAGAATAGCGTTTTAGGCTGTTGACAACCTTCTCACTAACTGCTCTTTGTAGAAAAGACAAAAGCACTGCTTCTTTTGGAGAGTTTCTCTCTAGAAATGTCTTTTTGACTTGGCATTTTATATTCTTCATTATTTGGGGTTCTCAAGGAATGGGGAAGCTGGAAAACAAACAGTACGGTTTACTCGTGATAGGAGGAAGTGGTCAAAATAATTCATCAAGTCCATGTTGAAAGATCTGCCATTGTGGTGAGGTATGAGGAAGTGCTGTGGGGGAGGCTGTCAGGTGTCCTGTGTCTTGAGACACAGGGAGACGAGTAGTTCTTCTAGTGGTGGGGACACACGGTGGGGGGAAGATTCTAATGGGATCGAACTTTCTTATTTATACTTTGGTCTAGATGTGTCATTCCAGAAAGAGTCTTGATGGGTTCTGACAGTTGAACCTGCACTGTTCTATTTATGTAACATTCTTAAAGATTCATGGAGCTGGGGGACAGAGTAGGAGCTGTCAGGGTCGGGTGTCCAGAAAGAGCTGTCTCCGTGTGCTTTGCGTGTTCTGCAGCTTGTGTTTGGTGAGGAAGCGTTTAGGGCATCATGCCTTCTTGTCATTATAAAGTGACCTTTTAAAGTCCCTTGGTAAAGTCTATTAGCATCTGCTTCTCTTTCCTTCCATTCTGCTTGTGTCTTTGTTTATGTGGTTCTTGTGGGAAGCATGCATTTCCCTCTTGCTTTTTAATTCTGTCTGAGTTGCTGCTTGTCGTTGGGATGTTCAGACCCTTGACATGTGGATATGGACATTGATGTAGCTGGGGTTGAGCCTGCTGTCCTGATGTTTCCTGTTTATCATCTGTTCTTTGTGTCTAGTTTGCCCTCTTTTTGGTTAAGTGAACATTTCTCACAATTCAGTTTCATATCCTTTATTGTCTTATGAGTGACAGGTTTCGGTTTTTGTTTTGTAATTTTAGTGACTGCTGTAGAGTTCTTTGTACGTGTATGTAATTGGTCCCCTCTACCTCCAGGTGCTGCTTGTCACTTCACATGCGGCACAAGAAACTTAGGATGGCATTCTTACATTTCTTCTTTCCTGGACTTAAGCTGTTCTCGTACATTTTCTGTGTACACATGATTTGAACACTACTCTGAATTATTTTAACTTACGCAGCCAATAATCCTTAAAGAGATTAAAATAATATGAACAGTTCCCCTTCTTACCTCCGCGTGTGTTCTCCTGTTCAGATTCTTGCATCTGACTCGTGATCCTACTGCAGAAAGCTCTCCCTTAGCGTTCCTCGTGATGCGCGTGTGTCACCAATGGTTTCTTTCAGCTCTGTGTGCCTGAAGTTTTGTTTCCCTCCTCCTCCTTTCCCAAAGGCCGGTAGCTCCTCTGTGGTCGTGGTGTTTTACTTTATGGATGGTTCTGGATTGTCTTCTGGCTTGCATTGTTTTTACATCTTAGCTGTCTTCGTTAACCTGCTTCTCTGTACATCCTGTGACTGCTCCCACCCTTGGTTTTGAACTCTTGGTCATGTTATTTGTTTTCTTCTTGTATGCTTTGGGATCACAGAGCTTCTGGGATTTTTGAGTTTATAATGTTCCTCAGACCGGAACATTTCACATGTGCTTTTCAGATATGTTTGTCTTCTCATTTCTCTTCTTTTGGAAGCTTCCATTACACACATAGTAGGAGGTTTGACGCTGTCCCATAGGTCAGATTTCTTTTAAAAATTTTCTGTGCTTTCAGAGTGTTTTCTGTTACTGAATGAATCTTCAAGTTCACGTATCTTTTACCATTGGTTCTGTCTGTCTTTTTTTCCTTCTCTAGCATTTCAGTTTAGATCATTAAAGTCTTTTGTCCTGTTAATGTCTTCTCCCTGAGGTTTGCTTCTGTGCCATTTCCTTTTGTTTTACTGTTCCGTGTATACTACCAGTCTCTCTCACAACAACTGACCTTTTGTTCACCTCTCATCAGTTCACCTTCGGGTGATGGGTATTTCTATATTCTTAAGTATTTTTGGACTCAAAAATATATTACTTGGCAAGAAGAGTCTGATCCTTTGCCGTTGCTTTTTAATTAGTGCGACGAGATCTTAGCAGTGTCAGGGGTAAGTGTACCTGTTGAGTGTTCTGCCTCATGCCCTGAGGTCATAAACACTGGGAGAGATGCGTGTGAGTTTTGTTCTCTGCTTCTCATGGAGAGTCTCTCATGTGCACGTGGAAGGACAGAACCTTTTCCTGGGAGAGGCCCTGCTGCACACACCTGAATCTGATTCTTACCAGGGTTTTTTTTAACTGTGGCCTCTGTTATTCTGGTCCTTGGAGCTCTCCACTCTATCACATCTGCCCTAATTCGGCCAGGTTTTGCCCAGCTCCTCTGCACCAGGTCCTGGAAACCCTCTCAAGGAAGTAAACCAGGGCAACGAGCCCGCTGTTCTACATGACTGGTGGTCAGTGTCTTTAGAGATGCAGCCTCATGCTTTGCATGGTGACTGTTGTTGAATCTCGATACTCTATCTTAATTGAAAGTAGAAATCTTAAAATGAGCTTTTCTTGTTTATGGATTACTATTGCTGTTATGGTTACTATTGGACGAAGCAAAAGTGTTCTATTTATGGAGCTCTAATTTCTCAGTCTGTTTGCAGTATCTGTGTGCATATGGAATTGAGGCAGAATGGACAGAACAAAGAGAGTAAGCTCAGTTCCTCACCAAGATCTCTCAGGGTGCTGTTGTGTAGATGGGTTGTATCCCTGGACCAGCTTCCTGGGGTGCTCTTTATAGCTGGGCTGTGCCCTTGGCTTCCTTCCTGGGGTGTTCTTATATAAACTGGTTCTACCCCTTGACTGTCTTCCTGGGGTGTTCTTATATAAACTGGTTGTGTCTCTTGACTGTCTTCCTGGGGTGTTCTTATATAAACTGGTTGTGTCTCTTGACTGTCTTCCTGGGGTGTTCTTATATAAACTGGTTGTGTCTCTTGACTGTCTTCCTAGGGTGTTCTTATATAAACTGGTTGTGCCCCTTGACTGTCTAGAGCTCCTGGTTTTTTGGAGTCTGTGTGAATTTTGACTGCTGCTTGGTCTGTTGAAGGTGTCATCTTGGTCTGCATGCTTTAATCTGTGTAAATAAAACTTGACAGTCAGATATTGTAGACGAAACACTGCAGAAACTTGCTTTCTACAGATTAAAGTAAATCTGTTATGATTAAGTCTTGAAGTACTGACACTAAAATAGACACAGATTAGTGGATCAAAGTTGAATGTCTACAGGCAGACCACAAATGCATTTAAATGTTTAGTGTAAAGATTTTCATGGCAGGCTCATTCCATGAGCTTTGATACAAATGGCCAACCCATTAAAAAAAATTAAAGTTGGATTTTTTTCCCCTCCATCTTATATTCAGGATATTTATATATTCTGAATTGACTGAATATAAACTATTCACAAAAATATAGGAATATGCATACTTTTAAGGAAGAAGACTTGAAGGCTTTCTAAAGTATGACACAAAGGATGCAAACATGAAGAAAAATTAAGATTACACAGATTTATATCTTTAATGTGGCAAAAAGATAATTAGAAACAAATAGAGCTAAAATACAGTTACTGTCTTTATTGTATATAGGCTACTCATAACATAATTTAATTTTTAAAAAAGATGAAACCCCCACCAAGAAAATGAACAAGGGATATGATTAACTAATGGTGTCAGAAATGAAAGATAGGGGTCTAATAAATGTTTATGTCCTTCATAATAATAGCTATGATTTATTTTTTATTTCTGTTCAGTTACGTTAAGTGCCTTTGACTACTTAGTTTAAGTTTAAAAAAATACATGTACTGTCATCGTTATCTTCTGAA
Source organism: Chionomys nivalis (assembly GCF_950005125.1). NCBI lineage: Eukaryota > Metazoa > Chordata > Mammalia > Rodentia > Cricetidae > Chionomys > Chionomys nivalis. The sequence goes on along the minus strand of NC_080097.1, from coordinate 50,850,730 downwards.
AGGAGATTGAGACGGGAGAAAAGCCTGGGCCAAGGTGAGGACGTTGACATCTGCCTCTAGAGCCAGACTAAACCTCCCTCAGTTCCACCGCGGCCTCTAGAGCCAGACTAAACCTCCCTCCAGTTCCACCGCGGCCTCTAGAGCCAGACTAAATCTCCAGTTCCACCGCGGCGTGCCTGGAAAACAGGTGTTTACTGGATCACATAGCTCATACATGATAAATAACATTTTAAAGAAAGAATGCCTAAGTAGGAAGAGTAAAACGGAGGAGACTGAGGGCACAGTAGAGAGACTGTCTCTAAATTTCTCTAATTCACTATTTCTTTTCAGAATATTTAAAAGATGCCTCAGAGAAGATGAAGAGTGGCCTCCTGTTTGTAAAATTGGTCAGCCCACGCTCAGGTGGGTCTCGCTTCCTCAGGTCCTCTCATTCTTGAATGTCTCCAGCTCCATGCTCAGTGTGTGGCGTGCTTGCTTGCCTGTGTGTCATTTTGAATTAACTTAAAAGTTCACAGCATCCTGCAGTGGAAAATCAAGCTGATTAATGTTCCAGGATAAATCACACTAAACTTTGCAAAGAGGATCGTTTTTATAGTTTTCATCCACAGAATGTCAAATCATTAGAAATGTTGGCGACATAGAGAAATGGTGTGTTTGAGTTTTCTCTGGAAACAGATTGATTTTCTTTGGCTTTCTTATGCCAACTTTTCTTAGCATGCTTACCAACACTGGCCTGCATTTATATTCATTTTGTGTTGTACAGTAAAATAAACAGCCAGAATGAAAACACGTGAGGCTGTCTTCAACGTGTCATGATTTGGTTGGTTTCAGTTTTAGCTGTTCTTTCAGTCTGACCAAAAAGGCTAACTCCCCCCGTTAGGCGATGGTTTTTCTTTTATTAAAATCATTGTTTATTGGAGAGCTTTATGTTTTATTGAGAGATAAGTTTATTTTAATTTTATATTTAGCATATTTTGTGTTTTCTAATTTTGGAGTAAAAGTATTAAAATACATTCAGCTGAGGTGACACTGGATTTCCCTTGTATTGAATTGTTAGGCTCTGAGTAAACACATGATGCTGTTCGCCAGGGCTCTCCTGGGGACTGTAGCACTGCATAGGGAATAAGGGAAAGCACATGGGTAGTGTTTTGTTGAAAAGATGTGTAACTCAGACAATGAGGGAGCAAAACAGAACAAAAACAAACACCCCAACCCCGTTCTTCTAGTGTCTTTTCTCCAAGTGAAATTAAATATGTCTGTTGACCCACACCAGAACAGTCAGAGTTGTTGACCCACACCGGAACAGTCAGAGTTGTTGGCCTACACCAGAACAGTCAGAGTTGTTGACCCACACCGGAACAGTCAGAGTTGTTGGCCTACACCAGAACAGTCAGAGTTGTTGACCTACACCGGAACAGTCAGAGTTGCTGACCCACACCAGAAAACAGTCAAAGTTGTTGATGCACACCAGAAGAGTCAGAGTTGTTGACCCACACCAGAACAGTCAGAGAACTAAGCTAAGCACTTCCCGTGTCCTGGCTCATGCTCTGGAAATGTAAGGGTGTTTCCTTTTGTTCAGTCCTCATAAAAACTCTCTAAGGTGGAATCAGTATCGCCATGGACACAGATGAGCAAGCAGATTATGTAGCTTCCCCAGTGTTGCACTCAGCATGTGATTCCAGAGATTTCAGAGATGGCTCTGTGGTTAGAAAAAGATTGGATGAGTCGAGGGGTAAAACATCAGATATGCATCCCTTCTATCCCCATTTCTCCTACCGCTTAGACCCATGTTGCTGAGGACTGACCCTGGACCTGAGTTAGTCAAACCTCAGATACACACAGTCTTCACCCTTCCTGTCCCTTTGCTGAGGATTGACCCCTGGACCTAGTGCATGCTGGGCAAGTGCTTTACCACTGACTGAGCTGAGCCTCTAATCCCCTCTTCTCCCCCTTTAAAAGAATAAAACAGAAAGTTCCATCCATTTGACTAAGGCTTTAAGAGAGTTCTTTTCTTTCTCAGAGTGGCCAGTGCCATCTGAGGGCTTGGTCCTTGTCTTTGCTCCTGCGTAGAGGGAGCTACATGCTGGCGTAGTGACAGACCCAGGCGCTAGCTCACATCTGTCGGAACCATTAGGATCTGGTAGCTAGGAGGCTGTATGACAGTCAAGGTAAATGACTTGTGCCTTTCACTTTTGCAGTTTAAGTTCAGCGAGAATTATGGAGATGGAAACTGAATGTCTGTGCCTAATACCCATGAACTTTCCTTGGAGTCTGCGAGTGTAGAACGTGACTCCATATGTTTAGGCTCCTCTTAGGAGCATTCCTTGGAACTCTGGACAGACTTCTGATATACACATGTGTGTGAGAATAGTGACAGTCCCGAGCACATCTGTGTTACAGGGGAAGGAGCCGTGTACTTACTGGATATGTGTCTGCATCAGCTGTTTGAAGTCAAAGTTTTCAAGGAAAAGCACCGTTCTTGGTTTATAAATCAGTCAGTCCAATCGGGTAAGTGACAGGTATATATATGTAATTTTTTCCCCTACCGTTAACACATGTCATGTGTGTATGGGTTCATCCTGCTGGTTTGGTATGTGTAAGTAAGGAGCTTTTCTGTGCATCAGAAAGGGTTTGGAGCAAGTGATGCTGTCTTGTCACATGTTAAATTGACAGTTCTGGTTTCTCTCCTGAAACACCAGCACGCCCTGTGGCAGGAGTTAGAGGGCCTGTGCCATGGAGTGTGGGTGAGTCTATTGGAAATATTTCCTTTAGAGAAAATTTTAACGTATTATTTCCTTGAGCAAACTGATACAGTTTCTAAAACAAACTAGAAAGTAACGCCTTTTAAAGAAGTGGTTTCTCGTGTAACCTACTGTGCCCTTTTTAGCCAGCTTTCCTGTCAATGTCATATGATCAGTGCACACTCTAGGCGGTCAGCCCATCAGAAGAGAAGATGTGCTGTGTTCTCAGTTTGGAGCTTTTAGTCCGTGGTACCTTGGCCTGGTTGGTTTTGAGATGGCACATCATGGTGGTACCATGTGGCCAAACCATTCATTTCCTGGCCAAGAACCAAAGACAGGGAGAGCAAGAGGAAAAGACCCCATGGTCCCCCCCCCAGGAGATCTGATACCCTGTTGGACCACCATGGGCATCTGTATCCGGTACACTTACACACATGCCTGCATGGGCATCTGTATCCGGTACACATACACACATGCCTGCATGGGCATCTGTATCCGGTACACTTACACACATGCCTGCATGGGCATCTGTATCCGGTACACTTACACACATGCCTGCATGGGCATCTGTATCCGGTACACATACACACATGCCTGCATGGGCATCTGTATCCGGTACACATACACACATGCCTGCAGACACACATGCAAACAAAGATTTTTTTTTTTAATTTAGTGTAGTTTGTGTAACTCAAGAGGTGGAAAGTACACTGTCCCCTTCGATTGTAGCTGTGCCTAATCCTTAGGGCGTCCACAAGAGCTGCAGCTCCTGGGGTGGCACACTCTCAGCTGGTATTGGCCCATAGCTGCAGAACACCGGGTGGAGACTGGAAATGTAGGGAAGAATGATTGAGTCTGGACAGTGGCTCACCGAGCACTCTTTCTCATAGACTTTTAAAGAACAGTTTTGTTTTGTTCTAAAGGCAGTCAGACACGCGGAATCTAACTCCAGGAAATGGGAGTGTTTAAACCAGGGTCTTTCTTGATTCCTGAGTTTGCCTGATAGAAAGCACAGCTATTGCACGTGCCATCACATGGGCAGGAGTGGGTGTGGGCTTTCAGTACAGCTCGCCCTGAGAGACGAAAGAACCATGGCTCTTGTAAAGCGTGTCCCTCTCTTGGTTCTTTTTCATCTGCAGGGGGGCTTCTCCACTTTGCGACACCCATGGATCCTCTGTTTCTGCTCCTTCACTACCTCATAAAGGCTGGCAAAGAGGTGAGCTTCCCACTTGCGGTGATTGCAGGGCGGGGCAGAAGACACTGCTTCTCCTTTTCACAGTGCGTCAGCCATTACAATATGGGCCCCATGTGTACCAGTGTGGGGCAGAGCACTATGACCTCCCCCAGGAAGCAGCACCTCAGTGGTAATCAGGTTTGCTACTAGGTAGCTGTGACCTTAATGGCCTATCTTGCCACTCTTGTGTACCTCGGTGGTAGCCATGCCTAGCAATGGAAACTTACCACTAAGTGCTTAGATGGGAATGTTAAGAATTTGGCCAGGAGATTTACCTTCTTATGAGAGTGTCTGAGAAACAGTTAAACTTAAGTGTGCCTATGCCTAGTAAACACCAATGGGGAAGCTGTGTGGTTGGGGCTTGAGTATCCAGAGCAAAAGCACTAATGTCTCTCAGCACTCTTCCTCGATGATGCCTATGCCTCGAGCTACAACAGTAGAAACTGGATAAGCAGACTTCCCTCACACAGAGCGGTAATGACTCTGCATTCAGGATCAAGATTTAAGGAAAACTCATTGCTTTTACTACTTAAGCAATGATATTATTGTCTTTGCGTTTGTTTCATTGGGTTTTTGTTGTTTGTTTGAAATAGATTTCTTTTGTGTGTTTGTGTGAGTGGCTGCACATATTGACAGTGTGTGTGCCCGGTACTCATGGAGGCAGAAGAGAGCATCACAGCTCTGGGAGGTGAAGCTACAGGCAACTGTGAGCTGCCACATAGGTACTAGGAACTGAACCTAGGTTCTCTGAAAAGTCACCAAGTGTTCTTGACCTTTGAGCCATCTCTCTAGCCCACTGAGCAAGGATATCTTAAGTGAAACTGGCATTTTAAAAACTAAGAATACAGTGTATTTTGGTGTCGGTGCCTTAACTCCAGCTAAGGGGCCCAGATTTGTTCAACATTGTTTCAGTTACCGACGTCATGTCAACCTGATACAAATGCAGACAGCCTTTTAGAATCATTATGAATATAGGTTTGAGCTTGGGGACCTCTTAAAGGGGAATCAGGAACCCTTAAGGGTCCATCATCAGTTTCAAAATCTTTGAGATCACTTTAGTGAGTTATTTGAAATGCTTAAGGCAGTCTCTGTTTCTCAGACTCTCATTTGCACATAGAGTAAATGATTATGGCTCATTTTTTTGGTCTTCAAACCAAATTTTCAAAACTTTATTTTGTAGGTTGATCAATTTTAGGATGTTGTAAATTGTAAAAATCACCCAAAACTTTATTCCTATTTTTCTTGGTACTTGCTTCTCTCCTTTTACAGTATATTAGTGGAGTTCTGCCCCTCAGTTGACTCACTTTGCTCGTTTCTGAAAGCTGCCATGATAGCCAATATATTGGGGTACACGGCAGCGAGGCTATTGGGACTCACATAGAGATGGTTCTGGTTATTGCCAGGAAGCTACAGGAGGATTTGGGGATGGATTTGAGAACTTCAGTTGGTTCCCAAGTGTGTTTTCTAAGGTAGATTAACAGGGAGAAAGGCACTCACAGCTTCAGTACACAGCACTGCTTCCCCGTCTCCTGTTAAGACAAGACCCAGGTTTAGTGCTCCACAGCCTGGCCTTCTGCTGTATGGTGGACTCAGGATGACAGACAGAGCGAAGCAGAGGGATGCTCACCAGAACCACTGTCCTTTCTCTTAAATCCTGGAAGTGTAAGCACATGGGTGTCTAGTGTTTCTTCCCTAGTTTAGATGGGGCCATATCTATTTAGTTATTAAAATATTGACCCTATTTTTAAATTTGACCCGTTCTTTTAAAATTACAGCCTTTAACACTAAGTCTTACTAACCTTATTTAGAACAGATTTTTATTTTACTTTTTTATGTACATGTGGCAAAGAAAATAAGAATGCAATAGCAATGATAAAACTTCCATCATGGCTGTGGTTTCATGCTTGTCAGTACTATTTAAAGCAACTAAGTATAAAAATGCTGGTTGATCCTGGAAGGCAAACATTTAAAGTAGAAGCCCAAAGACTGTAACCCTGGGGAGCCTAGGTCAGATGGAAGAACATTGCACTCTGGCACTTCTTGCCTCTTTTAGCCTAATAGAAAAATAGAACAAGTTATCATGTGTATTGTGAAAGAAACAAGAGGATTCACCTTGAAAACCAGAGAAAATCCATCAGTCACACGTCTGTCTTTACAAGTTTGGTCACAGAAACAGAGAAGCAGGGCACCCATTCCTAAGCCTGGCTCCCCAATCAGGAGAATGTCTTCATCAGCTATGCATGCTTTCCTTTGCCATTAGAGAGTGAGGAGAAACAACCTCTGCAAACGTCTGCATGGCTCACTCCTGACAGCTGTGGCGGCTTGACTGTCTGGGCATGCCTTAGCCTGCCTGCCTCTCTGTACTTACGTCATAGTTGCCTTTTCCTTTATTCCCATCTAATTTGGAAGCCTCCACTGATGGCTCCTGGAGGAATGGATTCACTTTGGGAATTTTTCTTTTTGAAGTAGGGGCCTTTTTGTTTGGTTTGGTTTTCTTCAGCCTTGGAGTGAATGAGGGAAGCAGATAATATATTCTGGGTCTGGTCTGTCTGGGCTTGTTCTAGGCCTATGTGACAGTTGGAACCGATCTCAGCTGACTTTTTTATATGGAATAGCTGGACCATCTTCAAACAGTCTCCAGCATCTCTGTGTCACACAGCAGCTGTACCCTTGAGGGAACTAGCTTGATGTTTGGAAGGCCATCCTCACAAGAGAAGCTTAGGGTTGACCCTTGAACCTTTCCTAGTTTAGAGACCCTCAGTGGAAGGGTGAGCACAGATGCTAACGCAAAGCTTTTCTGTGGAGTGGTCCTGTTTTCCCTCGTCCTGTGCTGTAAAAGCTCACTGACTGGACTGTTGGCTGCCTGACTGACTCAGTTGTTCCTCTCAGGGAAAGTATCAGCCCTTGGATCAGGTCGTAGTGGATGGCGTGTTTCCAGATTGCGTCTTGTTGCTGAGATTTCCTGAGCTTGAGAAGTCACTTCGTCATGTGACAGAAGAGAAAGGTATGGTGCACAAACCTTCGGCAGCAGGCTGTGGCCATGTGACTCTGAGGTTTCAGCAGGGAGATCTGAGGGACGGAGATTATTCTGCAGAAGCTGATCTTCCACACAGTCATGGAGGGAGCCTTCCTGTAATGAACAATGGTCTGTAAATTTGACATACTAGAAAGTTGAAAACAAAAATCCTTGACATTGGAGAGGGAAAAGATGCCTGAAGACCTCTCGTGCCTTATCTTCTGATAATGGTTCTTCCCTTCCTTCCTATAGCTATGTAATATTCCATGATTCTAACCCAGGAGGCAGGGGAAGGGGTTCTGCAAGCTTCTTGGTTGTGGAAAACCTTGAGAAAGTAGATTTGAAGTGACCTGTCTCACTCTGACAAAGACGTCTGCAGCACACTCCTTGCATAAACATTATAAGAGAGTGGACACACCTTCTCCTTTATGCCAGCTCCGACAAGGCTGTCTCTTCATCTTGACAGAAGTCTTAGAAGGTTCTGTAATATGAAGAAAGAAAGGGCAAGCAATTGAGAATCTCTGTAAAATTGTCTGTCTTCATAGACAGTAAGAACCCAGAGGCACCTACAAGAAAGCACGACTTGCAGTCAGCTCGGTGTTGAGCTGTAAAGCCGCTTCCAGAGAGCAGCTTTGTGTATGCAGTCATGTGCTGTGGAAGTTCAGTGTGGGAAGGGTGTCTGTCAAATTGCCCTATGGAAATAATGAACATTGTCAGAAAAAGTAACCCCAAGCAGTTTGTTGAGTTAAATGCAAAACTAAAAATGATTGAACTTTTAGAAGAAAAAGGGCAAAATCTGTATGATCTTGGGGACTCCAGTATTTCTCAGGCACAGAACCACCTATATAAAACCGTGTGTCTTATATTTCATCTAATTATGACCACTTGACAGTTGTATGTGACTCAGGAGTTCTATGCCTAGTTCTTTTTCTAGGCATATGTGTGTCAGTGCAAAAATTTGAGTGAGGATGCAGCCTCTCTTTTGTTTTATTTTAAATAGCAACCATCCTCAAATAGCCCAAAAGTGGAGCAAATGGCCGGCTGAGATGGGTCAGAAATGTAGTCTCTAACCAGGACCACACCGCAGACAGCAGCATGGAGATGGCTCTCAAGCTGTCGAACACACTCCGCACGACCCATTTCTGTGAAGACCTAGAACAGCAGCTCTCAAAACCCATGGAGGTTGCATGTCAGGTGTCCTGCACATCAGACGTTTACATCAGGATTCATAGCAGTAGCAGAATCACAGTTCGGAGGTAGCAGCGGAAGAATCTTATAGTTGGGGGTCATCACAACATGAGGGGCTGTATTACAGGGTCGCAGCGTCAGGAAGGTTGAGAAAGGAATCTCCTGGTGTTCCGTGGCCACCTGAGCACTGCAGGATGTCCTGTGAGAACTCTAGAGCTGTGGGTGTGGGGCCTTAGTTCCCGTACAGAGCAGCCAGAGTGGCAGGAGGACCGTGTTACAGCCACGGTCGAGAGCAGAGCTGCACATTCATGCCTATGTGCTGCTCCTCAGTTAGCCTTGTCTGCTCTTACACAGCCCACAGGGGGCAGGCCTTCCCACCCTAATCATTGCGGTTGATCTAGATGATCTCCTATTATTGAGATTCCCTTCTTAGCTGGTTGTGTTGGCTCGTGCCTTTAATCCCAGCGCTCAGGAGGCCAAGACAGGAAGATTTCTGTGAGTTGAAGGCTAGTCTGGTCTACACAGAGAAACCCTGTCTCAGGGAGGAGAAAAAAGACTGCTAAAATATCATCTGAGATTTCTTCTGGCCATCAAGGAAGAATTATATGTAAAGAGCTTGTTAATTCCTGCTGTTAGTGTTTACAGATGTCTTTGCCACCTTTTCTTCCGTATTTTTATGCGGCAGACACTGTATTGTAATTTGTGTGTTGCTTCCTGTTGTGCTCACACATCTCCTGAGTTATCCCCTCCTTTGTATTGGAGGAAGCAGGTTCAGAGAGTAATGCCACATCCCAGGGTGATTGCACGGCAGCGGATCTGTAAACCCAGACAGGCAGTTCAGTCTGATTCCACCCGAGATGGGTAGAAGAGCCTACCTCAAGGTGCTTAGGAAGTGGAGGCATTCTTCAGAAAATTCGGAGGTCAGGGCAAAAGAAGTTGAGCACTGAGGCTTTTTCGAATCCTCACTCTTAGGTAGTAAGTGAATTTCTAACGAGTGACTAAACTGTGTCCTTTCATAGAGTGGCTGAAGGCTCAGCGTCCGACTTGTGTGTCGGGCAAGGGAGGGCCTCCAGCGGAGTGCATTCCAGTCTAATAGCCTTACTGCAGTGAGCCGTGTGCCCAGGCTGTCCTGGTCCTAAAGAACAAGAGTTCTTAGACACGTGACAGAATGTCCTTATGCTTCCAGTACCATCCTCAGAGGTGACAGTGTAGGGCAACCCCTCCCATCCTGCTACGCCTGTCCTTGCATGTTATCAGCCACATACTGCACAGGGGAGGAGATTGATTGGGACTGTCAGGATCATTTAAGAGACTTCAACAGACTACCCTAGAGAAGCAGTTTCCATTTCCCGAGGCTCAGGGGGAGGGGAGGACTCATTCTGTGTGACCTCTGTGGAGTCTCTACTGGCCACAGGCTTACCAGTGCTCACAAAGATGACTCCTGTGTGTCGCGGCCCACCCTCGTCCAGCAAGGATGATGCAACCACACCGGAGCTCTTCTCACTGCAGTTTTATTCAGGACCTTGTTAACAATTGTAAAATTTCTCTCTCTCTCTCTCCCTCTCTCCTCTCCCAGCCCTTAAGTAGGCCTGGGCCGCCAACCTCAGATTGCCAGGTGGGCACTGCCCATAGGTCCACACATATGCAAGCAGCTGACAGTCATTGCATGATAATAGCATAAGTCAGGCCTAGTTGATATTAGAAGTTGATTATCACAGAGAGCACTCGCTTTCGGGATTGCGGTGGGCGGGAGCCAGCACCATCATGTGCGACTCCACGCAGCTCTCTACATTGCCATCAGGTGTGGCTTCACGCAGCTCGCTACAGTTCCCCCTTTTTGTTTTGTAAAGCTACAGGCAAGAGTAGAGGTCTGATCTGTTAAAAATGGAACATGTACTAGTGTCTGTCCAGGTGTCATCCACCCAGAGAACACTAGACCTGTCCGGTGTCCTTTTACAGAGGTGGGAGCTAGACACCAACCCACATGCAATCAGACTTGCTCTTCTTGAGGTTGATGTATGCTTACCTCAAGTGCAGTGTGCAAGCCTCGCATCCTGTGCTCGCTTCTATCTCTTTTAAGATAGCCAAACTTGGGGAGACTGTCCTGCTTCAATGGCCGTGAAGGCCTGAATGATCATAACTGCATTGCAATGCTGTGAAACCCTTATGTGACAGACGCACCACAGGCATACCAGGGAGGCAAGCACCATTAAGCCTGTTAGGGCTCCTACTCCCACCCACTCCTTCAGATGATCCATGGAGTGATCCAGGAGGATAGTCCTTCTGCCAGGCTGGTATCCATGCGTGTGGAATCTGCAGTCGCAATCGTCATCCGCAGCTTTTCCAGTTGTTTTCAAATTCACCAGACCAATTACCTAAAAGATATCTAGACAATTCTTTAGACAGATTAGCTGCATAGGTTAATGTTTCATACTGAATGCTGGTCACACACAGCCCTGGATAGATAGAAATGTCTGACAGACTAGGGTATGGACTTGCCTCTCTTAACATACCCCAGCTGCCATACCCCCGTGGAACATTCATTCTTGTCAGCTGAGTGCATGGAAGACACCTCCTCGTGCACCTCTTTGGCTTCCCTAGCAGCTCAGCTGATCCTGCTTCTGCTAAGTGACCATATGCTGCATTCTCATGAGTTGTCTGATCTTACACAGGATTTAAAGATAAATGCCCATGACAACAGGTGTTGAGATTGCCAGCAGTAGGGTTCCCAATCACCACTAGACCCAACCTCCCATTTGGGCTATGGTATTCTACCAACCCTTTGGCTAAAACAGTACACACAGATACCTGCTCTTACAATAGGGCAGTCTCGATTTAAATTAGCTTTGTCGCAGACTCTTCAGCAGCGTGCAGAGCCTAAAACTGCCATTACCTTTTCCTTGCCCCATGGCTACGCTGCGTTCTCGGGCAGCCCTGTGGGGTCTGTGCTCCAGCTTGTCTCAGCTCCAGCACTTGTTGTTGCGTTTGCTGATACTCTTGGCACTGCTGTGGCATCTGCCAGGCTAGGCACCGACTGCTGAGGCAATGTGCCTTCCACCACAGCCACGTAGCAAAGCTCTGCTCCAGCTCTGTTCCAGCTCTGCTCCAGCTGCCTTTCTGCCCCAGCTGCATTCGTTCTGGGTCCAGACTGGTGCACGGAGTGGAGCAGAACTCAGGAAAGCAGGCTTGCTGCTCTGAAGGGACCCCGCTTAAATTATCTTATAGGGAATTTGGACATTGTCAGTCTCTCTGGCTACTTCCTGCTGAGCGGGGACGTTGCATTCTTACTGCCATTTTCAGCCACGTTCGGAGGCAGGTCACGGCAGCGACTGGGGAGAGGCAGAGACTCTACCTCCACACCGAACTGGAAGGTGGAGGCGTGGTAGTGCTGCGCTTCTATGCCCTGAGGCACACGCTGGGAGTGGCCTAGCGTTCTGGCCTTGTTGGTCCTCAAGGCAGGTCCTGGGTGTTTGGAGCTTCGCAGACCCTCAACGCTGCTTGGCCTTGGAGCCGCAGCTGCTCACTCTCCACTGCAAACTCAGGAGGACTCAGGAGGTCTCGGTAATTCAAACCACATGAATCTAACTTCCTTCCTTAGCGTACCTTGTTCTGCAGCAAAATTCAGATCTCTACCAAGCTTGTCCCAGGATGACACATTAAGATTGCCAGAGACGGCAAACCAAGGAGCAATTGTGTCACATTCAGTCAAAAACTTTTCCAATGCGCTCCGTAACAGCTCGTTAAGAGCCAGAAAAATCAAGTGTGATGTTGAAGCGCCCATTCTAAAATCCCATTCTTTTATTTTTACTTTAAACCGTCCACTTTGGTCGTGGCTCTCACTTTGATCCGTCTTCTATAGTCGCAGCTCTCATTACCCCCACTCTCCCTTCTACCGGCGAGAGCGGAAAACCCGCTTTTTTCACGGATCTCCAATCTTTACCTGAGGATTATCTGGTGCACCCCCTGACTGCAGCAAGTTCTGGGCTCCACGGAGAGAGGTTTGGAGGATCCCTGTACGCGGCACCACTTGTCTTGTCCCCGTACGGGCCACCAACTGTCGCGGCCCCCCCTCGTCCAGCAAGAATGACGCGACCACACCAGAGCTCTTCTCACTGCAGTTTTATTCAGGACCTTGTTAACAATTGTAAAATTTCTCTCTCTCTCCTCTCCCAGCCCTTAAGTAGGCCTGGGCTGCCAACCTCAGATTGCCAGGTGGGCACTGCCCATAGGTCCACACATATGCAAGCAGCTGACAGTCATTGCATGATAATAGCATAAGTCAGGCCTAGTTGATATTAGAAGTTGATTATCACAGAGAGCACTCGCTTTCGGGATTGCGGTGGGCGGGAGCCAGCACCATCATGTGCGACTCCACGCAGCTCTCTACATTGCCATCAGGTGTGGCTTCACGCAGCTCGCTACACCTGTGGGTGTAGAGAGGCCTGGCAGGAGGGAGAAGATGACTGACAATGAAAGTGGTGCTTGGAACTCCTGGTTTAATGTACAAGAGATGGAACTCTCCGCTCCGTTAGGGACCACGCTGAGGTCACCATAAATCTAAATCCTCCTGAACTAGCTGTGATTATATTGGTAATGTCAAGAGACAGACATATCTGTGCCTTTAGGCTTCACTATCCCACCAGGAAGTAGACACCAAGATGATTTTCCCTGAATATATGCAGTGAATTTCCCAGCTGCCTGCCTTACTTTGATTCCAACTCCAAACCTTGAAATTTCCATGAAAAAGGACATGTTTTATTGAAAACATTGGTGTAAGTGAATTGTTCAGAAAAAAATAAGATTATTTAGCTTGTTAGTTGACTGTGTATTAAAAAAAGTTTTCTTCTGAATTGTTTGTATAAATCGAGAAATTCTTAAATATCTGTCTGCTCTCTTAGTAGTGGTTGACATCTGAGGCGCCCAAACTCTGCTTGGGATTTTATATTATTATTATTATTGTTGTTGTTGTTATTTTACTATCTCGGTATCTCGAGTATGTTCTCAGGTTTCTAGCTTCAGGTTTTGAAATGCTTGAAGTCACTGATTTATGTAGGTTGTGTTATAAGTCTGTGGCTGTTGTTTAATTCATTAGACTGAGGTTCTTACTTTTCTCTTTTAATTCAACGCAGAAGTAAACAGCAAGAAGTACTACAAGTATAGCGCAGAGAAGACCCTGAAGTGGCTGGTGAAAAAGGTGTGTGGCTAGACTAGACATAAGAGCAGACCCATGACCATCCTGAATAGCCAGGAAAATGCCTGTAGAGATCCCAGGTTAAACAGAACCTAGTTTTCTTTTGATTGCATGGCCCTGCTCCTGAATGCCAGGAGCTCTTGTGGTTGGATGTTGCTCAGATAGCTGGGGAGGGGCGGGTTAATTCTAAAGTCTTTCCTCTCCATTCTCAGAGCACCTCCCACGGTGTTGTGTGGGGCTCAGAAAGCCCATGTGTTAAGTCATTCAGTACTGTGACTCCACCTCTCGTTAAATCATTTTCCGACTGCTGGTGTCTTAGTCACTGTTCTGTTGCTGTGTAGACACATGAAGGCAACTCTTATAGAAGAATTTTTGAATCGGGGTCTTGCTTGCAGTTTCAGAAATTTATTCCATTATCATCACAGCAGGGAGCATGGCGCTGGAGCAGCAGCTGAGAGAGTCATACTGATCCATAGGCAGAGAAGCAAAGGGCCTGGAATGGGCTTTTGAAACTTCACTTCCTCCAACAAGGCCACGACTACTCCAACAAGGCCCTACCCCCTAATGCTTTCAGAGAGTTCTACTCCTTGGTGACTAAGCATTCAAAATATGAGCCTATGGCGGTCATTCTTATTCAGACCACCAGAGCTGGCAAAGATAGTTCTAGGTGCTTAAATATTTCCTGGATATTTGGTGGACCAAAAGCCATCTGGGAAGTCATGGCATTGCAAAGTTATCTTGAAAGTACATTCCTGTGTTTACCTCCTAGGTCAACCAAACTGTGGTGGCACTGAAAGCCAATAACATCAATGTTGGAGCCCGGGTACAGTCATCTGCATATTTCCCTGGTGATCGGATTTCCAGGGACAAGGAAGGTAAGCAGAGGGTTGCCACAGAACTAACTGCTGTCTGCTCTATGAGGGTGGAAGCTTCCTGCTCTCCTGTGTTCCTCTGAGCTCAGACACTGCCGGCTTCCAGCCTTAGGTGGTGCCGGTCACTAACTGTGGCTTGAATCATTTGTTTGGTGAACAGTATTGTATACTAATGGTGATAGTGACTGTGAACACTCTTGCTACCCTTTGTGAAGTGTTTGTAATATGACAGGTGTACCAGACATGTCATGAGAAGCAAGGCCATGCCAAATTCCTACCTAGCAAATAGTGAAGCCAGAGGACTGCTGATGGAGGCTCTCAGCTAGACTACATGGCCTTCATCCTGCCTTGGGCTCCAGGGGAAGGTCACTCTTTATATCCCAGTATCTCACATCTCCTCAGAGAGTTCTCGGTGTTCTAGCAGTGAAAATTAATTCTCTTTGCAAAAAAGTGTTTTGGTTTACATTTCTGTCTTCTTCCTTTCCTTCCTACCTTCTATCCATTCTGAGAACCGACCCTACAGTCTCAGGCATGCTAGACAGACTGCCACTTGACATCCTCAACCTGCTGGAGTGTGGTTGCCACTGAACACCGGAAATTTAAAAATTTAATGATTCTACATTCTGCTGATTCAATTTTTCCTGTTCTGTTACTATGTTTGTGAGCATACTCATTCCTGTTCAGTAATTGACTTCTTTATTGAAGCAGGCTTGCAAAAAAATGGCCATTAAAAAAGAGATTCAAACAATTCTTGCAGTTAGGTCTGGTTTGTGATTTTATTTGTATTTGGGTCTTAACTAAAAAAGCTGGCCTGAGTCTTTGGTTTGTAAAAGGGTATTTAGGGCCATCCATGTGCAGCCACGCCTGTGGCAGCATCCCTTTTTACATCTCATCCATTATACTTTTCCTTTCCTGATGGGTAGGTCTTAGTGTCCCTGTTTTACCAATGTAGAAACTGAAAGTAGAGTTTAAGTGAATTTCCAAACCCATGTAGAACAAGAATTTGAACTTGGGTCAGTTTGACTCAAACCACTGCAGTTATTACTAACTCTTTTTTCATTCTGTATTCTGTTTCTTTCAGAGGACTATGTTCGCTATGCCCATGGTCTGATCTCTGATTACATCCCTAAAGCATTAAGTGATGACTTATCTAAGTCCTTGAAGTAAGTGTCATTCATCTCCAGTCTGACCCCAAGCTCCTTCGTGCTCCTTCTGGCAGAGGGTGGCATGGAGTGTCAGGTTATGATGAGATGTGAGCCTTGGGCTGTGCCACACTGTATAACAGGAAGTGATTCTTAATGGACATTCAGCAGAATGATTTGATTTGGTAGAAACTGACTGTAGTAAAATAAGTTTAGAGTTAAAATTGTAGCTCTGTGCAGTTTTAGAGGATAATATGTGTTAAATTTTTATCCCTTATGGCAGTTAATTTGGTTCTTTGTGATCATTTTAAGAGAGAGATGGGAAGTAAAAAGAGACAGTAATAGTTTTAAAAATTACAAGTTCTATAGTGTGCCTCATGCACAATTAATTATAAGATCTCCACCACCAAGTGCCTTCCTGGTGCTGAGTGCTCAGATCACTGCGGACTGGAACCCTGGAGGGCTGCAAGAGTAGTTGGTCTTTAGGATGACCCTGTTTGTAGCCTTCCCTTAGGAAGATCTTTAATGTGTCTTAAAGACGTTTTCTTGTTCATTTTCAAGATATTAGTAGCTGGTTATATGCTTGATGACTTAATAGCTTTTTTTGATCCTGTTTAAATCCTTTTTCTTCTTTATTGTATAATAGGAGATAATATAGTTGCTGCTTCCAACAATCCCATAGGTCCTGCTATTCTAGTTTGCTTTCTGCTACTGAGATACAGCACTAACCAAGGACAACCTGGGGAAGGGAGGGATTATTTTGACCTACAAGTTACAGTCCATCTTCAAGGGAAACCCGGGCAGGAGCCTGGAACAGAAACCAGAGTAATAAGAGACACTATGTATTAACTTGCTTATGTAGCTTTCTTATACAGCGTGGGCCCACTTCCTGGGGATGGTGCTGCACACAGTGGGCAGGGTCCTCCTTCATCAGTCAAGACCGTACCTCACAGACATACCCACAGGCCCATCAGTCTCTTCAGGGCGATTCTTCAGTTGAGGTTCCCTCTTCTTGAGTAATTC
This sequence comes from Chionomys nivalis, assembly GCF_950005125.1. Lineage (NCBI taxonomy): Eukaryota > Metazoa > Chordata > Mammalia > Rodentia > Cricetidae > Chionomys > Chionomys nivalis. The sequence continues at coordinate 50,834,323 of NC_080097.1, read as the reverse complement.
TAGGTTATGTCAAGTTGACAGTAAAAACTCATCACATCTACTTCAGAAAACTGTAGTGGAAGCTGGTTTCCTGACCAGTTGCAGGTGTTGACAGCTTGCTTTTACTAACTGTCTCTCTGCTTGATGTTCTCTGGATTCCCAAGCTGCTTATCTTGATAGAGGCCTTTGTTTCCTTTCCATTAATTGTGCTGATTTTTTTCCGTTACACTGAATTTTGGGTGAAAAATAATGCAAAGTAAACTATTCTTTGATAGAGAGACAACAGGGTTCATGTGACTTTCCCGGCAGTTATAGTACTTTTTACTTTTAAATTAATGTCATTTATTTAAATAAATTGTCATTTATGAAGAAAAATATGCTCCTCTGTCAAAATGCAGTCATGGAGGTGAAAGGTAAGGCACTGACTTCAACAAAACAGGTTCTAACTGTGTCTTTAGCATAAACGTGGCTATGTTTATGTAAGGACATAGGAGGTAAGATGACATTCATTAGTGAGGCTGCCTTCCTCACTGAGGTGAGCAGGATGATATGCAGAGGTCAGGTCTCTGCAGATAAGGCTCACCACAGCTTCTCTGTTGTCTATGAGGCGTGAAACATACCATGACCATGATTCTCACTGTTAACTTCCTTAGGCTTCCAGAACCTCCAGCTTCAGTTCCAAACCCTCCATCAAAGGTAAGAAACTGTGACCAAGACACCTTTAGGGACTTAGAAAACTACTGTGCTTTTAACCGTCACTTCAGCCATTTCTATTTGATTTTAAAGGGGGGAAAAACTGTCTTGAATGCTTGCGTGACAAAGTATAACTTGAACTTTGTACTGTATGACTGTTTTAGTTTGTAGATTTTTCCTGAATGGTGTAAACCGTGTTGATTTTAGCAAAGGTGCTTCTATTAACATAGATTGGTGAGGGCTAGAGAGCTGACTCAACAGCTCTGAGTACTCACTCTGGGATATGCTGAGATTTAAGTGCAATGTGACTTCACAGACTCTATCTTAAAAGATGGGACTGCTTTTAAGACAACTGGTGACCTAGGCTTGACCTCAGTTCCAGGAATGTGCTGTGATAGAGAAATTTAAAACAGACAGGCAATTAAGGTGTGAGACCAGAAAAGACATCCTGCCCTCACAGATACCTTGTCAGTCATCTGTGGCTCTCTGTTAGGGTTTCGCACTCAAAAACTGACCAATGGTTTCAGAAATCCTCTTACTCTGTACCCTCTTTACCCAATCCCAAGACAACAAGACGTGTACCCCTTACTTGCTGCACTTCTCCCTTTAAAAGCTTGTCTTTTTCAGAACTCAGGCTGCATTCTCTTCTCACCCGCTGTGTTGGTTTGTGGTCCGAGCTTAAGCTTGCTAAACAAAGATCCTCTTGAATTTACATCGCAATACCAAAATCAGCTTTGTGGTTTCGTTAGAAATTTTGAGATATATGCATAACTTTTGGGTTCCATGATTCCACGGAAACCTCGTGTCTGGTAGGCCGGAGAGCCCTATGCTATCTGGACAGTATTTGGGAGCCTTGCCATGAGTGGGTCATGCCTGCAGAAGAGTGACATACCGTCTTTCTTTCTGTTTTTTTCTGTCTTTGGTCTCTTTGCAGCAAGTTCTTTCTCTGTGCCCTTGGTTTTCTGTAGTGTTTAAATTTGTCTGTATTTGCGTATTTGAGATGAATGCAATGGAAGAGACAACTTCTCTTCTGGATCTACTTCTGACCCACTACTTGAATGTAAATGCACGTGCTCATAGTCTTTCAGTTCTGATTAAGAAGCCTAAACTTTTTAATGGTCAGAGTGGCCAATTTCTTAACACTGGGTGGCTGCAGGAGGGAGTCTTTCAACCTAATCCTCATAGAAGCAATAGAAGGCATTGTCTTCAAACCCCAGGGAGGATACCCAGATCACGTCCCTTACATTGTGATCTGGTGTGATTTGGTACAAAATCCTCCTTCCTGGGTTAAATCTTTCTTACCTCGACAGGTTAAGTTTCTGGCCTCTGCAGAGTGTTCACCACCCGATGCATCTCAGCCCTGCCAGACCACACTCGCCAAGTTCCCATCCTCGCCCACACTGGGAGTCCGAGCTGTGTCCCAGCCTTGCTGGCTGACTGGTAGCATCGCTGTCTCAGAGGAGCAGTCTGGGAGCTGGAGGCCAGGAGAAAAGGAGCTGCCTGCTAACACTCCTTCTGCTCCTAAGCCAGAAATCCTCCAAAGGGGCAACACAGAGGAAGAAATCTTTCCCCCTCCACCCTATATTCTTTCCCCTGGTGGTGCAACAGCCCCACCTGCCCAACCACTCACCCAGCCTGCCCCTCTTCTGCTGGTCCCAGTGAGAGAGGGACCAGTTCATGGGACTCGCAGCCATAGGGGAGATTACCCTGATTCTAGCACAGAAATCCTTCGAGCAGCAGGGGCCCCAGATAAGGATAGGAATCAACCAAATCGTGACTGGCCCTTCACCATTAGTGACTTCTATCGTTGGAAAGCCCTATGTCCACCTCTCTTGGAAAATCCTAGTAAACTGATTGGTCTCCTTGAAAGTTTTCTTATAAATCATCAACCCACGTGGGATGACTGCCAGCAGCTATTAAAAATTTTTCTGACTGCAGAGGAGAGGGACCTGGTACTGATCGAGGCCCGGAAATTGGTTCCCAGCCCCACAGGAGAGCCCACAAAACTTGAGCCACTTATAGATGAGCCTTTCCCCTAATTTGTCCTGAGTGGGATTATAATACATATGAAGGTAAGAGGAACCTCTTGGTCTACCGTCAGGTTCTGGTGGCTGGTCTCAGAGCAGCCACCCACTCTAATAGGAGTAAAATCCATGCTGTAATACAGAGAGCAGATGAGAGACCAGCAGCATTCATGGAGCGCCTCGAGGAGACCATTAGGAGGTATAAGCTCTACGATCCCCAGTCCCAGGACATTGAAATTGTCCATGATGATGACAGCTTTTGTTTTGCAGTAAGCTCCAGACATTAGGGAAAAATTGCTAAACCTAGACTACCTTAGAGAAAAGAATGTCTGGGATTTAGTGCTAGTGGCAGAAAAGTTCTATGATAATAGGGTTAGTGTGGAGGAAAGACAAAAAGAGCAGCACAAGATCCAACAGCTTGCTAGAGTATGCGCTGCCACAGAGGAGTCGGAGGAGCGTGGGAGCCTCTCACAACGCCTGGCTGCTGGAGAGAAAGACAGGAAACCAAAAGGTAATAAACGAAGGCCCCGTGTGGGAAAGAATCAGTGTGCGTACTGTAAAGAGGAAGGGCACTAGATTAAAGCATGCCCTCGAAAGGCAGCAAGGAGAAATACCAAAGTTTGGAAACAGCGAGACATGGACAGCGATTAGGGGAGATGGGGTTTGGATCCCCCTCCCCGAGCCCAGGGTAACCCTAAGAGTAGAGGGGAAACCAGTTGACTTTCTGGTGGGCAGAAGAGCCCAGAACTCAGTGTTACTGAGGGCTGATGGACCCTATAACAGACAAAAAGACTTGGATCCAGGATGCTCTGGTGCCGGACTTTATTCATGAACTACTCAAAGAATGGTAGACTTGGAACCTGGTGATCCCAAAGTGCCCGTACCCCTTATAGGCCCGTGATTAACTGACAAAAATGAAAGCCCAGATACATTTCTCTGATGAAGGAGCTAAATTGCCTAATGAAGATGGAAAAGCCGTGTGCATATCTGGTGACAAGTAGTCAGGCAGAAGAGTAGAGGCTACATCTGGTAGCCACGGAGACTTACCCCTAGCTAGAGAAATGGCTTCAGAAGTTCCATCCACATGGGCCCAGACAGGGGGAATGGGTTGACTAAGCATTGCCTCCCTGTGTATGTAGAAACCAAACCAGGAGCAAACCCAGTCAAGGTCTGCCAGTACCCTTTGCCTCTTGAGGCCAGTAAGGGCATGACACCCCACATCAGGAGGTTGCTGGACTTGGGGGTCTTCAGGCCTGTGCAGTTGGCCTGGAAAACACCCTGCTGCCTGTCAAGAAGCTTCACACTAATGATTACAGAATGATCCAGGACTTGTGGGAGGTCAACAGGAGGGTGATTGACATACACCCCACAGTGCCTAACCCATACAACTTACTCATTGCTCCAAGACCAGCAATAGTATACTGTTCTGGACCTAAAAGATGCCTTTTTTAGCCTATCCTTGGCCCCCAAGAGCCAACAGTACTTTGCCTTTGAATGACATGACCCAGAGATTGTGTCATTGGCCAGCTGACATGGACGAGACTACAACAGGGATTCAAAAGAATCTTTGATGAAGCTCTAAAGGAGGACCTGTGTGAGCACCGGGCACAGAATGCAGATATCAAATTGTTGCAGTATGTTGGTGACCTACTATTGCAGCCATAGATCAAGAGACCTGCCTAATTGGGACTGAGCGACTATTGCAAACTCTGGGAGACCTAGGGTACCATGCCTTGGCCAGGAAAGCCCAAATCAGCATGCCGCAGGTAACGTGCCTGTGGTACATCTTAAAGGAAGAACAACCAATGGCTTTCAGACACATGGAAAGAGACAATACTTAAGATCCTATGCCTACTATTGCCAGGCAAGTGAGAGAGTTCTTTAGCTCTGCAAGTTTCTGTGACTCATGGATCCCAGGCTTTGCAGAACTGGCTAAACCCTTTAAACCCTTTATGAAGCCACCAAGGAGGGCTGGGATTTCACTTGGACTAAGGACCACCAATTGGCCTTCGACAAACTAAAACGAAGTCTACTCTTGCCATCAGCACTGGTTCTGTCAGATGTGACCAAACCATTTCATCTGTATGTAGATAAAGCAGAGGAATAGCCAAGGGAGTCCTGACCCAAACACTGGGCTCCTGGCAACAGCCTGTAGCCTACCTGTCCAAGAAGTTAAACCCTGTGGCGGCTGGATGGCCACCCTACCTCCATATAATGGCAACTGTGGTCCAGCAAGACAAGGACACTTGACAACTGATCTTGGGACAAAACCTCACCATAACCACCCCCGCCACCCAGTTGATGGCTGAGCAATGACAGAATGACTCATTATCAGACTCTTGCTAAACCCCTCCAGAATAACTTGCCAGGTGCCAGGTGCCCTCAGCTCTGGATTCTGAGCTGGAAGTACCACTGGACTATCGTTCAGGATCCTGGCCCAAGCACACAGCATTAGGTCAGACCTACAGGACACTTAATGTACAAGACTGCATGCAGCAGCTTCATGCAGGATGGCCTAAGGTATGTGAGGACAGCAGTCACCACTGCAGAGTAGGCAATATGGGCAGTCAGTGCCAACTTGCAGAGCTGATTGCCTTGAGGAAATGTGAAAGGTTAACATCTACACTGACATCCGATACGCTTTGACCACATTGCATGTGCATGGGGCAATATGCAAAAAAAGGGGGGTCCTGTTAACCAAAGTGGGAAAGCATCAAAAGTAAAGATGAAATTCTGACCCTTCTAAAAAGGTTGCCCAAGAAACTGGCCATCATCCATTGCCCGGGGCACCACAGAGGAGATAGACCCATCCCCAGCAGAAACAACCTAGCAGACAAAACCACCCGGCAGATGGCACGCCATACTAATGTAGTCTTTGCACATGCATTGGTAGATCCAGGATCAAGACCCCTGTGATGCGGTGTCTGGATGGATAGTAGAGGGCAGCAGACAGCAAAGTCATCCTCCCCGAACACCTGGGAAAGAAACTACTCTGCAGGATTCATCCATCTTCTCACCTGGGAACCCAGAGAATGCAGGACTTGGTTAGACAGTCAAAGACATACAACAAAAAATTACTGACATTGCTACTAACTCTAAAGCCTGTTAGCTCACCAACACTGTAACCAACCCTAAAAATCCTGGACTTGGCCGAGATAAGCCTGGGGCCTACTAGGAAGTAGAGTTCACTGAGATAAAACTACAGGCATCGGCTAGTACTCGTAGGCACTCTTTCCGGAGGAATTGAAGCCTTTGCTCAGGTAGTGGCAAAGAAACCACTTGAAGACATCCTGCTCAGGTATGGCTTTCCGGCCATGATAGTGTCGGGTATTGGGCCACATTTGGGGTAAATCAGAATTTAGCCACCATCCTGGGGAGCAGTTGGAAACTGCATTGTGCACACAGACCCCTGAGCTCAGGACAGGTAGAAAGGATGAACAGGATGCTAAAAGAACCTAACTAAATTGACCTTAGAGGCTGGCACAGATGGGGTGGTTCTCCTTCCCTTTGCCCTATATAGAGTTAGAAATTACCCCTACCAGAAGGGACTAGCCCTGTTTGAGATCATGTTTGGTACATCACCTCCCATTACCCCCAATCTCCAGGCAAACCTGTTAGCAGATTTGGCTGGCCGTGAAATCCTCGATGCTGTATGGGGAATCCAATGGGCCACAAGGAGGTCTGACCTAAGTTAAGAATGCTTTATGAATCTGGTGCCCCCTCCTCCACCCCAGTCATACAGGTTCTGGCCAGGAGATTGGGTCTATGTCAAGAGACATCGGACGAAGCCTTTGGAACTCAAGTGGACAGGACCCTATGTAATTCTGCTGACCACACTGACCGCACTCAAGGTCCACAGTATTGCCACTTGGGTCCACTGCTCCTATGCCAGACCAGCAGATCCTTTCACCTTAAAGGAAGACTATCAGAGTAATGGATAGGAAACATCAAGGGACCCAAGGAATCATCCCCTCAAGCTGTGTGTGATCCGGCCCTGGCAATCATCTGCCTCCTAACTGCAGCGGCGCCACCAGCTCACAAAAAAGTCTGCATGTACCCTGGAGACTAACATGGGTGATCACTTCTGAAAATGGTGATCAGATACATGCAGCCTCAACAGAGGCCCTGCATGACAGCTGGTAGCCTGACCTTCAAGTAGACTTAAGGTGACTTAGCAGTTGGTACTTGGGATATTCTGGACCAAGACCTGGGGAAGGTCTTCCCTGAATGCCAGGGCCAGGGTAACCCCAAGCCCTATCCCACCTTGAGAGTAGGGGAGTAGTGAAAAGGAAATAGGCTGAGGTCACCCATCTCTTCGGAAACACTCGAGGGACATCCCTATCTATGTATGTCATGGAGATGAGAGAGACTGTCCTGAGTCCTACAGATGCGGAGGGGGAACTGACTTTTTCTGTATGAACTGGGGATGGGAAACATATGGTAACTATTGGGGACCTAGCTTTTCTTTGAACCTCAGCACGGAGACAGGAAAACATTCTTGACCAGTGCTCACCCAGAACTTTTGCAAAGGTCACCCTGGAGTCTACATGTTATTCAGCCCAAATCCCCAGGGACACTGGCCCAGTGCTCACCCAGGACTTTGGCAGAGGTTACATGGTCAGGGAAAATGTGTTAAATACCAACATAACTCCCTGACCATCAGATTCACACAAAAGGGATGTGAATTCACAGATTGGATGAAGGGAAGGACTTGGGGGCTAAGACTTTATAAGGGTGCTATAATGATGGCCTGACCTTCCATGTCAAACTCAAGGCTGAGCCTGTTGAACAGCAACTCCTGGGTCCCAATGCCATTCTTGCCCCCCCCAACCCAAACTCCCCTGTCCCTCAGGCAACTACCACTCCTTATGTCACAGTTGGGATACTAGCACAGATGGTCACTGCCCAGCCTCAGCAGCTCCAGGCAGCGACCACCCTATTCACCCCTGTGCCGAGATACCTAGTGACCCCCCACTATCCCCCAGCCAGAGGATCTGTGCCTTGATCTCTTAAGACCCTCAAAACCAGTTTGGACCGTTGCCTGTTGGCTTTGCTGTGATACAGCCCCCCTCTACTATGAAGGTGTTGCCATAGTAGGGACCTTTAGCTTAACTGCACGCTCCACTCAGTCCAGATGGAGATCCAAGGCACAACTACCTCTCCATCAAATCACCGAAGCTGGTACCTGCAGTAGGTCCAGCACCAACCAACCTGCAATCCCTATGTAACTCTTCCCCCAAAGGTCTCCTACTTAATCCCCCACAATGATACTTTGTGATCATGTTCCACCAGGCTCACCCCTGTGTTCATACAGTGACCCTTCACCACACCTAGGGGTTCTGTGTGCTACTACAACTGAAAGACCCTCGGGGAGGACCTTCCCTCAGGAGGAGACCCCTGAACCCAAGGAACAGTCCGAGACCACTGGCTGTAAATGGCAAGAGGTTTATTCGGTGTACACAGGTACCTGCGGGCGGCAAAGTCTTTCGGAGGACTTGCGCGCCCTGCAGTCTGGGAGAAGGTCTTTTTATAGGAAAAGGGCAGCAGAGGCAGGCATATAGAAGCAGATGGATGGTTACAGGGATCCCATTGGTCAGTTCGAATGAGGCGATGGGTTCACTTGGGGACAAGCTCCTCGGGGACATGTAGATCTGATAATAGCTGACTTGGCCCTATCTAGGGCACATGTAGTTTTTCCCAGAACTTTTTGTTCCCCTCCTAGGCCTGATGTATCCTGTTTGGCAGCCTAGGAGTACCGACTTTACCTTGAACTTACACTTTTGTGTGAAAGCCTTGCAAAATGGCGTTACAGCAGCTAAGCTGGGTCTTTCACAACTAATTCCCTGACTCGTTTACCATGCAGAAGATGAATTTCTTGACAGGATTGGGGATCAGCACTTGCAGATTAAGAGGAATCCAGTAACCGTCCTGACCCTAAGTGTCCCGCTTGGAGCCAGCTTTCTCAATATAGGGACTGGAATAGCTTCCCTGGCCACCCAGAATCAGCATTACTCTAGTCTTCTAGCATCCATTGACTTGGACATAGAGAGACTAGAGACCTCGCTCTCCCTTTTACAGGAATCCCTAACCTCCTTAGCTGAAGTAGCTATGCAGAATAGGAGAGATTTAGACTTCATCTTCCTACAACAGGGAGGTTTGTATGCAGCTCTGGGAGAGGAATGCATTTTTACGTAGGCCACTTGAGTGTCATAAACGAATCCATGGCTAAAGTTAGGGGAGGACTAGATGGATGGAAAAAGAATCATGAGGCCAGCTAGCCAAGGATGGTTTGAGTCCTGGTTTAATTCATCACCCTGGTTCACCACCTTAATTTGTACCCTACTGGGTCCACTCCTTATTCTAGTCATGTTACTCACTTTGGGGCCTTGCATCTTAAACAAATTGGTATGGTTTTTTAAAAGAAAATCTGGGCAATTCAGCTGGTGATGATGTCGACCCAATATCAGTCCCTCTTCAGGAGCCCAGGAGAATGATGTGGAGCTTGAGTCCCATGATTGGAACTCAGGAACCTTTCAGAGGGTGGAATGTGACTTCACAGACTCTATCTTAAAAGATGGGACTTCTTTTAAGACAACTAACTGGTGACCTAGGATTGACCTCAGTTCCAGAAATGTGCTGTGATAAAATTTAAAACAGCCACTTAAGGTGTGAGACCAGAAAAGTGAACGAGGTCCAGATGTCTCTGAAGACATCCTGCCCTCACAGATACCTTGTCAGTCATCTATGGTTCTCTTTTAGGGTTTCACACCCCAAAACTGACCAATGGTTTCAGAAATCCTTACTCTGTACCCTCTTTACCCAATCCCAAGACAATAAGACGTGTACCCCTTACTTGTGACATCTTCCCTTTGTAAAAACTTGTCTTTTTCTGAACTCAGGCTGCATTTTCTTCCCACCTGCTGCGTCAGTGTGCTGGAGGTTTGTGGTCCGAGCTTAAGCTTGCTAAACAAAGATTCTCTTGCATTTATATCAGAAAACTGGCTTTGTGGTTTCTTTTGGGATTCCAAGATACAGCCATAACAGCTCCTTTTGCCCGGAGAGTTGGTTCCCAGCACCCACGATAGGTTCCTACAACCACCCATAACTCTGGCTCCAGGGCTCCAGAGTATTTGATGTTCTCTTTAGCCTCAGTGGGCACCTGCATACAGCTTTGCATACACACACATACATATAAATAAAAATAGAACAAATCTTTACAGGGAAATAATTTTTAAAAATTTTGCCCCTTGAGATAGGGTCACACTGTGTGGCTGAGGCTGGCTTTGAACTTAGTCCTTCTGCTTTAGTCTTCCAAGTCTGGCATTACAGGTGTCTGCAGCCACACTGGCTGAAATCTTGCATTGACTACGTGTAATTGAAAGTCATGTTGCCAAGTTTTAATTGTCATTGGCACAAAGGGCACAGCATGATTTTTGTGACACAAAAACTCCTTTGAAAAATGGATGACCTGGACTCTCTCCTGAGTTTGAAAGATTAATTTCCCCCAGCTCTTTTGGAATACCTTTCCTTCTTCGGGATGGTCCCAGAATTGCCACCCTGTTTCCTCCAAAGCTTGTGCTAATTTCCCAGATCCAGATGAAGAAGCTAGGTGTTAGCTACACCTGGTCACAACTGTAGCCTACCTCACAGTTCTGGCCAAGTCTTAGGTCCCTATGTGTTACTCCAGAATGAGAACAAGGACATACCTTGATTGTCTAAAACAGTGGCTTTCAACCTTCCTAATGCTGCAACCCTTTCTTTAATACAGTTCCTCGTTTGGTGACCCCGACCATAAGACTATTTTAGTTGCTATTTCATAGCTATAACTTGGCTACTGTTATGAGTCATAATATAAGTGCCTGATATGTAGGATATATGATATTTGACCTCTGTGAAAATGTTAGTCAACCCCTCCCCCCAACCGGATCATTACTCACAGGTTAAGAACTGCTGGTCTAGGGTATCACCTCTGTAAAGGATAACACTAGGCAGAGATCTATAGATGTCTGCTCTGCTCAATACTTTCAGTCTAGGTTAACGTCAAGCAGTAGCTACAGAGGACAGAGAGAAAATAATTGCCCTGCTAGAACAGGTTGTAGGCGCTCTCGACAACGTTTGTTGATTTCTCTTAAAAAAAAAAGATGAAGTGTATTTCTCCTCAAATCTGTGTCCCCTGGTAACTCAGGGATACCTGTGAATTAGTCTAAACTCATGTTTGCAAGTTTTCATATTTTTAAAACAAGATTTATTTATTTTTATTTTGTATGTCAGTATTTAGCCTGCAGAGTCCAGGAGTTACAGAACTGTGTGAGCTGCCATATGGGTGCTGGGTAGTGAACAAAGATCTTCCCAAGAGCAACCAATGCTCTTAACTACTGATTTACTTTTCCAGTGTAGACAGAAACAGCCAAAGTAGCTTCTTTATTAACCAATGGTCCATGAATGAACATATTCACAGCATACAGAGGGGAATCCCACATCCTTCCAGTCTGGCTTTCACCATTGAGACCTTCTGGAATAAAGTATTTCTTCCTTTTCTTTCCTGTGTTGTTTTCAGACAGGATCTCATTGTAGCTGTGACTGGCCTGGGGCTCAGAGAGGCCCACCTGCCTCTACCTCCCAAGTACTGGTAATAAAGGAGTGCGCCACCACACCTGATACTTCCTCCTTTCTTTTTAAAATATTTTCATTTTATTTTTTCCACTTATTTATTTTTGAGGCAGCATCTCTATATACAGCTCAGGTTGGCCTGGACCTCACTCACAGTCCTCCACTTCCATCTATGAGTGACTAGGATTATACCATGTCCTGTCATGCCTGTCTGTCAGCTGCTTTGCCCCACTGGACACTGACTCTGTTGAATCACTAGTCTTTTATTTTTATATATGTATATATATATATATATAATTTATATATGTATACATAATTTTTCAGTCTTCAGGAATTTCATGTATCTACATAATGTGTTTTGAACATACCGAGTAATATATTTCTCTAGTTTCTCCTCCATTCCTGTTTTCTATTTTATTTTTTTTAATTTAAGTTTCCATATTAAGTAATTTATGCTTTTATCATTTTGGATTTAGATCCAAGGTCAGCAGTTTTTCTGTAAAGGCCAGACTGTAACTTTAGACCAGTGATTTTTTTTCAACCTTCCTAATGCTGCAACCCTTTAATACAGTTTCTCATATTGTGGTGACCCCACAATAAAATTGTTTTCATTCCTACTTAATAACTGTAATTTTGCTGCTGTTATAAATTGTAATGTTAGTATGTGTTTACTGATGGTTTTAGGTGACCTCTGTGAAAATGGGGTCATGACCCACAGGTTGAGAACCACTGCTTGAGCCAATGACAAGACTGAAGTAGACGGTGACTGTTGACTGACACAGATTCTGACTGTTGACTGACGCAGACTCTGGCTGTAGACTGACGCAGACTCTGGCTGTAGACTGACACAGACTCTGACTGTAGACTGACGTAGATGGTGACTGTAGACTGACGCAGACTCTGACTGTAGACTGACGTAGATGGTGACTGTAGACTGACGCAGACTCTGACTATAGACTGACGCAGACTCTGACTGTAGACTGACACAGACTCTGACTGTAGACTGACGCAGATGGTGACTATGGACTGACGCAGAAAGTGACTGTAGGGTGACGCAGGCATTGACTGTAGACTGACGCAGCCCGTGACTGGACTGACGCAGATGGTGACAGTAGGGTGATGCAGGCACTGCCTGCAGACTGAAACAGACAGTGACTCTGGGTTTCCTGAGCAGTCTGTGAGCTCTAAGACGTCTCAGTTCTGTACTTAGGGGAACACAGCTGCTACAGCACACAGCACATCAGTGCTTCAAAAAAACATCTTTTATAACATTCAGCACTGACTGGATTGGCCTGTGGGCCTTAGTTTGCCAAAACGTTTAGATCTCAGCCTCTCGTGCTCCTGAGAGCCTCGGCCTCAAGTCTAGATTGTCTGTTGCCTCCTACTCCTCCATGTGACCTAGGGATTCTGGGGTTCAGAGGACATGCTGTACTGGATGATACAGTATAGTTTAAATAGTACAGACTGTAGCTAGGTGCAGTGGTGCACTCCTTTAATCCCAGCACTTAGGAGCTAAGTCAGACAGATCTGAGTTCAAGGCCAGCCTGGTCTCCAGAGCGAGTTCCAGGACAGCCAGATGTACACAGAGTAATACCATCTTGAAAGACAAAACAAATGAAGACGTTTAAACAATATAGGTTGCCTCTGGCCTTCCTGTTGGTGCCCAGGAGTTGCCTGGTTTTTATAAAGGTATGAGAGCTTGCTTTCAGTAGTCTGTGCGTGTAGTGATAAAGGGTTGCATGGACCTTCACATCCTTGCTGTCCACGAGCCTGCCTTGGCTGAGGTCCAGCGTCCCACCCCGTCAAGTTTTTGACTTGTCATTGTCAACTAACAGAGCAGAATACAGTCGGTGGGCTTGGAGACATTTTTGTAAGAGTGCTGAAGGCCAGGGACTGTTGGTCTTAGGGTATACTGCCTGTTTCTCTTCCTAGAACACATCTGCTCAATCGCATTCTTTGTGTGTCTTTCTGACTCATTATTTCTCCTGAAGTAACTGCCCAGTCCATGGTTCAGACTTTTAAATACCAAAATAGCAGGAAATACCACATCCCCTTATTTCCCACTGTATATAGCAGAGTTATGCCGGAGTGAACATAAAACCTAGTCACCTACAGAAGATAGTGCTCTCCTCTCCTCCATCCCTTCCTTCACTGCCCCTCTTCACTTTTCGTCCCTCCCCTCCCTCCTCCCTTCATTTTCTTCCCTATTATCCCTTTCCCTTCCTCTTCTTTTCTTGTTTTCCTTTAATAAACACTTTAACGTTTTTCATGTGGATGTGAACTTTTAAAACACCTTCCTTCTCCCTACACGTAACACCTTCCTTCTCCCTACACGTAACACCTTCCTTCTCCCTACACGTTGAACGTTTGTATGGTGGTATCCTTTGCCTGTGTACTAGCAGTTTCTCCGCACGACTTTTCAGTGAAGCGAGGCAGGTCCAAGTGCTTTATAATGCCGTCTCTCTGTGCTATATTTAAATTAATTTATTCTTTGACAATTCCATGCGTATGTATAATACATCCTGCTGGCATCTCCTCCACCCTTCCATCCTTCCCCCACTACTGCAAATCCCCCCTCCTTCTGTTGGGCCCTAAAGCCCCACCAAGGAGGAGGTCTCCCCAAGAGACACTCTCACCGCGGTTGATGCAATAGCAAGAGGAACTTTTATTTTGCTGCCACGGCAGAGGTCCCTCAGCCTCAAAAGGAGAAGGACCCCTGCTTTGTCTATTACAGGCTCTTTTAAAGGAGAAAACCACAGAATCAAGGGGGGTAATACAGAATCAAAAAGGAGAGTCCAGAAATCATTTGTCAACTATTTTGGCTAGTTCATTCAGTGGTCAGCTAACTCAATGCTATGGCGGTTGCTGGGTTGGTTGAACAAGGAGGAACACTTGCAGGTCATCTGCAGGTCGTCTCAGCCCAGTTCCAGGGTCCGGGGCTATTGAAGAAAGACTACAGAAGAGATGGAAAGTACTCAAAGCTCCAGTACATGGGTTGGGTCCCAGTTCCCAGGAAGGGGGGTGCAGTGGTGCTGAGGTGCCCCAAAGTCTTTCACTTCCACCAATTCCCACCCCACTGTCTCATGTCTTTTTATTTTGGTTTTGCTTTCTGGCCCACTGGGTTCAACCAGAGCTCCCCCTGTGAGCATGGGTGTGGAGCTGTCCTCTGGAACCTGAGAAACTCACCGGTTGCTGTATCACCTGAAGACAATCACTTCCTTTCTCCTCAGAGCGCTCAGGTGCCTCTAGTTTGTCTAGAGGGGACTGGGCCCCACGAGGCACCCCCGTCTGTGACTGAATGTTTCTTTCCCGTGTTTTGTTCATCCCCGTTTTCATGCAGTGGTTCTGCATCCGTGCACACCGCAGTCATGCCATGCTTGTAACGGCGCTCCTGGCCTTCCTCTCGGCGGTCTAGCTCTTGCGTCTTTTCCCCTTCGGTGGTGTTCTGGGAGCCTTACAGGAATATGAATGTCCCATTTAAGGCTGAGCATTCAATAAGTCTTTTGTTCTCATCACCCTGACTTAGATTATTCCAAAGAGAAGTTTCCTCGGTCAAGACTAAGGACAGTACTAACCTTGTGTCCTCTCTGACCTGTTCCTAGCTTCTGTAACCTCTGCTAGGTCTCCGACCACCTGGACATCCCACCCTGAGTCAATGGAAAATCACTTGCGATAGAGAAGGGGCACAAACACCTTCCTGTCTTCATGGTCAACCTTCATATTGCCAGATGTCAGCTGTGCTCTCCTAGCTGAAGGCCTGTCCAGTTCATGTCCCCCTCCGCCCCCATACCTGGATGCCATGGTGGATTCTTTTGTTCATATTATCTTTTGAGACAGAGTCTCATTCAGTCATTCAAACTGGACTGCAACTCATTTGTAGCCCAGGTTGACCTTGACCCACATGGCAGTCCACTTGTCTCAGCCTCCTAAGTACCAGGAATGCAGCCATGCACACCTGGCGTGCATCCGCTCACTTTGTGCTCGTAGGTTATTATTGAATAGTAAGCCAACCTTTGCTGTTGATGATTCCCTTGCCAGAGATTGCTCTGTGGCCAAGAAAATCTTCCTCTTTCTTACGGCAAGGAATTTCAGAATTTCCCTGTGTCTTTATCTTGTGTCCTGGAGCCCGTGAGCAATGACTCTGCTGGTTCTTTGTCCAGTAAACACTGGAAGAGTGTGAAGGAAGACACAGGAATGCTGGCTTGTATCTAGGAATTCCACGAAAAGCTTATAAAGGTCTGTGCAAATCCACATTGTGATCACCCCACAGTCTGCTCTCTGCACAGCACAAGGCCATCCACTCAGCTCTGCTTTCTCTGAGAATAGGGGTGTAACTTCCTTTCCACATTATGGTCCCCTGAATTCTCAGCCCAGGTCACAGAAGTCTCACATACATGTATGAGGAGCACAGGGATCTTGTGAATGGTGAAAATATGTGATGGTGTGACCTAGCTGCACTGGACCTGATGGACACAGAACGTGTACGAAGACTGAGATTAACATGCACATGTGCATGCACGCGCGCGCACACACACACATATGTGTACTTATGTCATGTTTTTTAAGATAAAAAAGCTATGCGACAGGGGCAGTAGGATGGCTCGGGATAAGGATGCTTGCTAGCCAGTCCTGAGTTCTCTGAAATCTGTGTAGTAAAAGCAGACAGCCAAGTTCTTCAGGTTGTCTTTTCTCTTTCCCATGTGTGTCGTGGCGTGCACATACCCAAGCAAACACACAAGTAAAGAAATAAGTGTATTTTAATTTAGCTTTTGTTTGTTTTGAGATCTAGCTCCACAGCCTCTGCCACCACCTGGAGTGTTTGTTTAGGTCTCCTCTTCCCTGGCTGCTTGCTGTGCAAGGTTTTTGTGTGGATGAATGGGGAAGCTGAATGGAACAGAAAAGGCAAGGCCCCCCGCTGTGCAGAGTTGGTGGTGACAGTCACACCGCCCGTGTTCAGTGGTGGACATTAGCGTAGACTGGGGCTGCACGGAGTGGCCCCCCTAGCAGCAGGGTCCATAAGGGGGATTGTTTTCTCCAGCTTCTATGCCTTTTACTCGACCCTTAGCTGCCCTTGCTCTCTGTAATGACCTAGAAGCCCCACGGTGCCTGGTGCGTGCACAGTGGGTTTATGTCATTGAAGGCCTGCCTGAGGGACCAAGTCCAGGTACCTATTCTCTTGTGGCCTGTCATGGCCAAGGCTGCTTCCTGGAAGGGCCATGTGGCCTCCTCCCCCAAGCTCTTGTGAAACGTGAAGGAGTGTGTAGACTGCACCTGTTGGCGTCCGCTGGGTATATCTGTTTGTTTATAATGGCTGGTGAGAGGATGGTGTCTGACCCTGCTTCGCTGCTCTAACATTGCAGAAACTAAAGGTATCAGATGAACCTGTAGAAGCCAAAGAAGATTACACTAAGTTTAACACTAAAGACTTGAAGACTGGCAAGGTATGTGTGTCTAGGTGTACTGGCGCGTTGCACAGACCCAGTGGCTTCTCGTTTCCCATGATGCCTGCACGATTCACTAGGCTTACACTTTTCACCAGGAAAAATGATTAACTTGCATTAGAACATCATAATTCATTCACAATTGTTCAGATAGTGAACATGTTAGAGTAATACATTTTGCAAATCCAAGGAAAGCCTTGGGTGTACAGAATTTTGCTGTGTGTTTGTAGGGCTATTTCCATGAGGGAACCAAACCTCTCCAGGAATTGTTTCTCAGCCCCGTTGCCAAGAAGGTTCGAGAAATTACAGTAAATAACAAACGACAGGCTCCACTGTTCAGCATGCACTGCAGATGTCTGCCCAGTAGCGTTCCTTGCTGGCTTCTAGCTTACGCGTGCATCATGGGTAACATGCTGCATTTTTTACCTAGGTCTCGCTCTGCCCTTTGATTTAGCATTATGAGAGTGTGCGCCATTAAACCTCTCTTGCCACACTAGTCCTGGCCAGTTGCTGTGTTTGCGCATTCAGGTTAGTGACTGCCTGGCTTGCTTTGATGAAATGCAGGTGTTCTTATTTAGTCCTTGCTCTGACCACTGCATTGCCCTCACTTTAGAAGACCGAGCTCAGAGGACACCGGACTTTTCAGGCAATGGAAATAGACAGCCAAATGCTCCCAGGAAGCTGTGACTCTCAGCTCCAGCCTGCCGCCAGGCTGCACCAGTGTTATTTGTTCTTTTGAAGTTTCTGCTTGTCAAATGAGACATTTCCTTAACTAGAGATGTCTGTTTTCCAGGTTGCTTGTTGGCACTTTGTACTTGCATAGACTGTGAGCTGTGACCCTTGCCTGTTTCTGTGTTGTGACAACATTGCTTTTCTGTTATCTGTGAGGTTAAGTTAAGGCTAGTGACTCTTTTTATGGCACATCCAGGGCAAAAAGAAAATTCCCCATGTATCTTTAGCCTTTTTGCTTGATTTAAACAGTTGAAAGTTTTTTCCTAAGGCTAGGTATATAATTTGCATCTCTTTATGGTGCTCACCCATCCCAAGACACGTTATCTCCCATTTAGATTTTAGCAATGTATCATTTAAGTTTTTTTTTCAACTTTAATTCCTTGGGCAGAAAAAAATCCAGTTTTGAGTTTTGCTCAAATATCTCAGTCTTTCGGTGTTCTATGTGGGGACATTGTGAGTCTCTCTGGTGGAAATCTTTCTGCCCCGTCTTCCGGAAAAGACATTTCTGCCCCGTCTTCCGGAAAAGCCATTCACTTCCCAGTGGTTATACCTCACCACGGCACTGAAGAGGGTTAGTGGCCGGGACCAATAGAAATTTCCAGAGCAGAGTGAAGTAGAGTCAGCTCCTTGGCAAGCATTTCCCTTTTGCTGCCACAGTGGGACAGTGAGGCCGCAGCCTGGAATATACCACCTTGCAGGCCATCTTTTGAATATGACAGCGCTGCCCTTGGTTTTCTGTAGAGCACAAACAAAATCGGATTGTGAACCCCTCATCATCGGGTGGAGAATACAGGGTGTGAACCCTCATCATCGGGTGGGGAGTACAGGGTGTGACTCCTCATCATCGGGTGGGGAGTACAGGGTGTGACTCCCCGACTGCTGCCGCCATTGCCGCCATTGTCCGTATCTTTCCATTTAACGCACCCTCAAAATGGTCCCCAGCGGGAACCGTCTGGAGCATTCTCTCCTCAGTGGGGTCGGTTTTCTTTAGAAGTCTGCATCCTGAGAGGTAGCAGCCTTGCTTTCACTCCACCACCCCTGGCCCCACGGCACAAGACTCAGGCTGTTGTGTTTTGTGTGTGTGATAACTTACAAATACTGCAAATCTTTCTTGATTTTTTTAACAGAAAAATGGCAAAATGACTGCGGCTCAGAAGGCTTTGGCTAAAGTCGACAAGAGTGGAATGAAAAGTCTTGATGCTTTTTTTGGAGCAAAAACTAAAAAAGCTGGAAAGATTTGAAGTGTTGAATAAAATCTGGTGAAGCAGGAAAAGGAGTTTGCCTCCGCTTGTCCTGTCTTCCCTCTCCTTGTGCTGCTGTCCTGATCCTTAGTCTGAACAGAAGTGGTTCTCAGGTCCTGCCAGTCCTCGCTGGGGTTTGACTGTGTGTCTAACAGACTATGGGAAAGTAATCGTGGGAGCTGCTGCCTGGGGCCCCCGGAATGTTTGCCATAATGGAAAGTCATCAAGTGCACAGAGTTGAGAGTCGCGGCTTCCGCGGGAAGGTGTGAGTGGTGGCCAGCTATTCTCTACTCCCTTGCATGTGGCTTCAACTGAAATGAGATGGACAAACACTGGACATTTTGGTAAATCTTATGATTAGCCATATTTTTGTTTGTATGAACTCATGTTTTTTTTTTAAAAAGTATAGAAATAAAACAAAATTGCAGTCTCTCACCTTTCTATTATGCAAACACAGCTAATTTTCTTAGATAATTTTCCTAGAATAAAAAATATTTTCAAGAACTCTAATAGTAATTTTGCTGCTTTTTATACACTGTCATTTTCTGAGCATTTCCCCAGCTTCCTGGGTATTCATAAACAGGCCTTTTGAGGCCTGGGAAGGAGCTCAGTGGTGGTAGGAGATGGGGCACTTACCTGTCATGCTAGAGGTCCTGGGTTCAGTCTCCAGTACTGCCAAAAATAAATACATGGATGCTTAATTTAAACTACACTATAATTTTCAATTCTTTGGTTATTTAATCATTTAATAACCATTTTCCTATACAACTCCTCCACGTGAGGCTCAGGGGTCACCAGGAAAAGGGGCAGAAAGATTTTAAGAGCCAGAAGAACAGGATTCTGCTATGAGAGTGTCTCCTAGAACTGACGGAGGCGCTTTACCCATGAAGTCTTACGAACATGGCTGCCTCAACAAGGTCCACATGGGGCAACAACAGTAGACATGGCATTGTGGAAGGGGGGAGGGGCCTCAGCCCTAGAGAATGAGCTACAGACAACTACGAATACTGAGAACCGGAGAAACTCTGATTCCAAGGAAGAGCGCACCACTTGGTTATTAAATATTAAGTGACCAGCCCTGAAAACCAACACGCAGGGAACATTACATGGATCGAGCAGGTTGTATTTATATATTTAGGAGTGTGTATAGATATTAAAGAAAAAGTGGTTGTGAATTTGAGAGCAAGGAGGGATACATGGGAGGGGTTGGAGAGGGGAATGTGAAGGGGGAAAAAAGATGAGAGGAATTCTTACTGCACACAAGTCATGGAGAAGCCCAGGTACCTCTCTTGTCTGTAAATATGGTTTGCAATTTTATTCATGAATTTTTTCAAAACTTAACACTTGAATAGAATGTAAACTTTATAAATACCTTCAGAGTGCCAAGGCCTTAACCATGGTGTGTTGGCTGCACAAGAGGCTCAAACAGGATCCAGAGAGGAATGGCTCTTTTCCTTTCTCATCTTGCTGTTGAGTTTCCTGTCGTCTTTCTGTCTTGCCTCAATGACAGTCACTTCTCTTGCCCTGTGGAGGCAAGCTCTCAGCAGCAGGAACTGTGTGCCATTCAGTTCTCTGTCTTGCAGAGTCCTAGGGAGGGCACATGCAGTAGCAAGATGCTATGTATGAGAGAGAGAGACTATTAAAGGACCGGAACTTGGTAGCAACCAAGTCTTATCCCAAATCAAATTTTCCCCAGCTCTTTCATCTTCTTGTTTGTCTTTGTTGTTTGAGACAGGATCTTATATAAGCCCAGGCTGTCCTCAAACTGACCTTGTAGCCAAGGCTAGCCTTGAACTCATTCTCCTGGCTCTACTTTCTGGGTTCTGGGATTATAGGTGTGTGCCACCACAATCATTTTTTGAGGTTTATCCTGGGGCCGTACACTCACCAGGAAATTCTCCTCCATGGGTATTAGGCTAGTGTCCAGGGAAACTTCTTTCCCATCCACATCTGTTGTGCAGTTTACTGCAGTGCAGTCTGGGAATCACTGTTATTTCTCCCAGTTTACAGTTGAAAGGAGCAGGGCCTCGGACTCCAGACTCTCCACCACACTGAACACCCCTCCCCCCCGCCTGCTGCTGTATCTCAGAAACTACCTGCTCACCCAGTACAAAAAAAAAAAAAAAAAAGCCCCTTCTTACAACTTGAGGATTGACTGACTTCCTCTATATGTTAAGATGGCCCAGCTTGATTAGACATCTTATATATTTTCTCTCAGGCATCCCTTCCCCCAGCACTAACCTAAAATTCCAGTGTGAGCACACCCCGTTACAAAGCCTTTTCTGAAAGCAGAGTGCAGGGCTGGGGAGACAGCAGAAGGACATTCCCTCATTCCCTCAGCACTTGGAAGACCTGGATTCGTCTGAATAATTAGATCCCATTTTCATACCTTCCTATGCACTGAGATTACACACACCTCAGGTTTCTGTACTCTTTGCGGCTATCAGTGGACCAAAGGTTTCCTCCTGTGTTTAGTAGGACTCAACAGTTTCCATAGCAATTAAATATCATTGCTTAAATTAATCATTACAACCATTCAAAGATGGTTGAAAACCAAAGAGAAATTGCCCCTGTGTTATAGGTGCCCTAAGTGAGGCGAAACAGACAGTAGCAGGGCCAAGATAGCATCCTTTTTGGAAATGCATGTTTGGGCCTCTTTCTTTTGGTTCCTTCGAGGTTCTTAAGCCATTCTCTCTGTATAGCTTATAGCCATTGTACTAGTTGGCTTTCTATTGCTGTGATGAACAACATAACCAAGAGCAACTTGAAGAAAGTTTTTTCATCCTAGAGCTTACAGTCCATCATAAAAAGAAGTCAGGGCAGGAACTCAAAATCAAAGACCACAAGTGCTTACTGGCTTGCACTCCATGGCTTGCTCAGCCTGCTTCCTCATACACCCCAGGACCATTTTCCCAGGGGCGCACAAGCCTCAGTGGGCTGGGTTTTCCCACATCAGTCATTAATCAAGAGAATTCCCCATAGGCTTGCCTACTGACCAGTCTGATGGAGTCATTTTCTCAATTGAGGTTTTTTCCCAGATAACCCTAGCTTGTGTCAAGTTAGCAGAAAAATATAAATAAATAAAATAAGATCAAACCAGCACAGCCATTGTTTTGTGGCCTTTCCTGAGATATGGACAAACATCTGCTTACCCTAGATAGGACTCTACCAACAAGCTAAAGATGATTCCGCTTATGAACAGCCTGGTGAAACAGTGAGTTTGAGGGGGCTACTTACAGAACTGTGAGTGGGGGAGCCCTTCCAGGAACATGGATGACTCAAAGGCCGGCCCAACATGAGTGACCACTCAAAACAGCTACATTCTGGAGCTCCCTGAACAAATGCAGGCCCCTCCCCCCATTAGTTGTTAGAGCACCTGTAACTTCCCCTTGCCTTGTGAATCTTCTAAGGCTTAGGAACTCCCTGAGTTTGTGAGTTTCGTTTACTTCCTGAGGCTTAATAAAGTGCCCTCCAGAAAGATGTTTCAGTTCAGAGGAAATAGCTACACGGTAGCCATTTAGCCTAAAGTAGTTTCTTAGAATAAAGTTACAAATTTGTAACAGTAGAAAATAAGGGAAAATAAACCTATTCTGCGTCATCTTCTAGTTTTGTTCTTTTTTTGTGTTTTTGTTTTTGTTTGTTTGTTTGTTTATTATAGATTTCTGTCTCCTCCCCGCCACCACCTCCCATTTCCCTTCCCCTCCCCCAATCAACTCCCACTCCCTCAGCAGCCCAAAGAGCAGTCAGGGTTCCCTGTCTTGTGAGAAGTCCAAGGATCTCCCACCTCCTTCTAGGTCTAGTTAGGTGAGCATCCAAACAACCTAGACAGAGACCCACATTGGAGCACCGGACTGAAATCCCTAGGCCCAAATGAGGAGCAGAAGGAGAGAGAGCACCAGCAAGGAACTCAGGACCGCGAGGGGTGCACCCACACACTGAGACAATGGGGATGATCTATCGGGAACTCACCAAGGCCAGCTGGACTGGGTCTAAAAAAAAGCAAGGGATAAAACCGGACTCACTGAACATAGCGGACAATGAGGGCTGCTGAGAAGTCAAAAACAATAGCACTGGGTTTTGGTCCTACTGCACGTACTGGCTTTGTGGGAGCCTAGGCTGTTTGGATGTTCTAGTTTTGTTCTTAAGAAGTCCTGCAGGTCAGTTTGCCCTCAGCATCCCTAAGCAGGACTGTAAAGCTGCTCTGTAGCAGATGTGCTCACTGTCCGCTTCCTAGGATTTTCTGTACTTTGTTAATCAATGTTATTTTGTTAATCAAGGCTATTTGAGAGGGCAGAAGGCATTAAATGAGATTACAGAGGAATCAGAGCTCTTCATAGACATTAAAGTGATCTTCCTAGGGTGCATATAAAATGAAAATAGTGTTGATAGTTTTTGCAAAAGAAACCAAGGACTAAGCCTAGATTCTCTTATTCCTTAAGGACATGGTCTGAGTACGTATTGTATGTCAAAACATGGTTCTAGGTAACAGATACGAAGCCGACAGTGTCACAGACAAAAAAAAAATGCTCTGGAGAAGTTTCCACTTCAGGATGGGCGGGCAGATAGCCTTAGGTGGTGGGGGACATGGAAAAAGCCAAGTGGGGACAGGACAGGGTTCTGAGGAGGGGAGAGGTGAAGGAAGGCTTTGCTACCTTCGTATCATATCCACACTGGGGCATGCAAATCAGCTTTTGCAAGGTCGTTTGTAACATAGCTACATGATAAATCACTGGTAGTCTTACACTCAGTGAGGAGCCAGTTTACAGCTGTCACCGATAGACAGCTACATTCCCAGGGACATCAGTGACCGCTGCTTCTCCCTGCAAGTCTATGCCTCTCTATTTGACTGGACGTCCAGATTTATGTAAAGCTCAGCTTGAAAAACATTTGTTTTAAGGGGAAGGGAGAGAAGGAAAGCAAAGCTGAAATCACTTAGGAATTATTCTTCTTAGAGTCACGTTTGCATGTATTTCTTGTGTTTTCTTTCACTTCTTTTCCCATGCGATGATATCCACTCTGCTAGTGATAGGAACACTGTATTGTATTTTAAACATTCTTTTGCAGTGGCCATTGGAGGGAGAATATCTTCATAGTCAACTGGTTTTATCCCAAGGACGTGGCCAAGCTGGGGGAATGTCCAAGAGAACACACCTCCGTTACTTCTAGGGAATCCAAGCCTCCGGCCAACCTCTTCTAGTCTGTAAATGGTGCTCAGGCGCTCAGTGACCTTTTCCTCTCCTCACTAGATGCCAACACAAAGACGAAAGAGGGGCAAGTGACAAGCGACACAGCCAGACGCCAGGCTTAGCTGCTTCCTGTGCAACTTTAGATCCCACAAAGAGCTAAGATGCTTTCCGCACTTTCAAGAGCATTCTGCAACTTCAGGAAAACCACGAGACACCTGAGGTGTCTGTCCAAGGACCAGTGATGAACACGGTGTTCCTTCAATCAGCTGTGCCTGTTTGTTCTACGCCGGAGTGCAAGCTACCCCAGAGTGTGGATCTCACCGTCTGCCCCAGTCCAGTCTGTGAAGAGCGTGTATCTTTCCAGGCTAGGGCCTCGGACTTCAGAATGTCCAGAAAAGCAAGCATGATCATTCCTCCCACCTGACTTTGCTGGCTTCCCACTTTTGGGAGTGCTTGCGTGTTTGACGTAAGCACAGGGGTTCACACTACAGACTCTGTTGAACCACATGTCAACCGTTTGAATACTTCTTTATTTCTTACCAACTTGGCAGCTGCTAATGCAATAATGATGCCCAAACGTGTGCATTTTATACCTTCTTAGAGTTAAACATGGTCTCTTTTCCAAAGATTTACTATGAGAGCCAGGAGAGAGAGAGAGAGAGAGAGAGAGAGAGAGAGAGAGAGAGAGAGAGAGAGAGAGAGAGAGAGAGAGAGAGAGTTGGAAATGAATGCCAAAATGGCATTTTGTGGAGAATTCTGGAGAATGCCCAGCCCTGCTCTTCTAAGGAAACAGCGGGAGGTCAGGGGCAGAAATGTCTGAAGTCCAAGTGACTCTTCCCCTGGGCACAGAGCAGGGCCAGCTGGCTGCTGCTCAGCTGACCTCCCGTGTTCTCACATCACCCCCAACCTCTTCAGGGAGTAATCCTGAGTTCTGACGCCCTCAGCCAAGCTGAGTCTCATTCGCCAGCAGTCTCATTTCCCTTGCCTTCTTCCCAACATAGAAACGACCCTGAACCTTGAGAGACTGTCAGTGCCTTGGTGGCTGAGAAGTGAATACCTCTCCAAGTCCAACTCTACAAAAATCAATGTGGAAGGCTGGGGATGTAGTGCAGTCCGAAGACTGCCTGCCTAGAGTGTAGGAGGCTCTGGATCTGATACCTACAGTGTTGTGTTTCTTTAAACTCAGTAGCTGCCCCTTAAGCAACTGCTGTCCTAATCAGCAGTTGCAACTACATAGCTATCAGTAGCTGTTGGGCCACCCCGGCAATAGCCAGGCCGGAATTCTGTTCCCTCAGGCGCCGGCTCTATCATGGCCACTAAAGGGAACTTTACCTAGATCTCTATCCCTATATAGATCTCAGGATTCAAAGGTTGAGGTGAAATTCTGCTTGCTCAGAGAGCCCAAACACCAAATAGCTAACTTTCCTAGCTTGTGTCTCCCCAAAAACATGGCCATCCTTCTGCTCAGCCCCCACTTAAGAAGCCTAACTATACGTGGTTCCTCTTACTACTTCCTGTCAGCTAGTTACTGACAAGGATTAATTTTATTTAATCAAACAAATGTAACATGTCTTTGCATCATTAAACAAATATTCCACAGCATAAATGAATGTACCATACCTTAAATTAATATTCCACAATACTACACCACTTAAACCTGTAACCCCCCCCCCCCCCACTGGGGAGGTGGAGACAGAAGAACCGGAGATTTCAAGATGACTTGCAGCTGCACATGGAGTTAAAGGCCAGCCTGGGATGCATATGATCCTGCTTTGGAAATCAAAAGTCAGTATGCAAACCTAGAAGTAGGAGGGGCTGCTCCAGACATGATCTGTTTGAGCCAGGTTGTTGTGGTGACACTTTGTTCCACACACTGTGATGGCTTAAAAATCTAACCTTTTCTATCTTGTGGAATCCCAAGCACTGCAGATGGAGGTCAGTGCTTATTTCACTCAAGGCACCTGTCACCAGTTCCATACAATTGTAGTTAGCTCTGTGTTCTTGAGCAAATCATTCTGCTGTAGGATAATGCTTTTGTACACTGTAAAGATTTGTCACTTGTACTGGTTTAATAAAACACTAATTAGCCAGTAGCCAGACAGGAAGTATATAGGTGGGGCAACCAGACTAAGAGAATTCTGGGAAAAGGAAAGGCAGAGAGTCAGTCACCAGCCAGATGCAGAGGAAGCAAGATGAGAATGTCTCACTGAAAAATGTACCAAGCCACGTGACTAAATATAAACAAGAATTATGGGTTAATTTAAGTTGTAAGAGTTTAGTAATAATAAGCCTGAGCTAATGAACCAAACAGTTTATAAGTAATGTAAACTTCTGTTTGTTTCTTTGGGACTGAATGGCTATGGAATCAGGTGGGACAGAAAGTTCCATCTACATTATTCCTGTTAAGACCTTAGCTCAGGGATGCCCTACTCTTTTCTCTTTCCTCTGAAGACTTATCATGGGAGCCTTCCAGGTAGTCCCTACAGTCCAAGAAGTGTGATGCTGGCCCAGTGGTGACTAGCCTATTGGTATGATTGTTTCTACCAAAAGCTCCACCTGCCAAGCCATATGTTACCCTCTGTCTCTGTAGCTTCCTCCCCTCTCACTTTCTTATTCTTTCACGTATCACTGGACACTGGTGATGTGAAAGACACCCCTAGGAATCCATTCTTGGTTGTACCTCAAATTCACATCCCACTGGTCTCTGAACTTTAAAGGCCTAACACTTCACGGTGACCCTATCTAAATTGTCACAGTTTCACCTAATTTTTTATGCAAGAAATTTATGTACATTATCACAAAAGGTCAGCTGGAGCAAGAGCAGGCCCCACCCCCAACTGGTGCCACCCAGGAACCTGAATGACGATAATCTTCTTTCTATGCAGGTCCCTGTCTAGTGATCAGCATCTAGATGCTGTTGTCTTCTAGCCAGCAGCTCTAGAGTTGCCATTTGCCCAGTTGATTTCAGACAATTCAATCGCACTTTTTCTAAAAACCAAATCCTATTTTGTTATCCTTCAGAAAAACCTCTCGGGTAAACTAAAGCCAATCAACAGATCTGGAGCTTGACACCCAAACTGGCTCTTCCCTTCCATGCCCACTGCCACCGGGAGAAGCTGTGCCTTGATTGCATGGTCCCCTTGCCCAAGGGCAGAGAACCTATGGCTTGTGATGGAAACATCCCATGGTGCTGGCCGTGAACTTGTTGTACAACAAAGGATGAGTGAGAGGGGACATGTGAAGACTTTCTGTTGTCTGTTGTTTTATTTTGTTCTTTGGTTCTTTGGGGGGCCCACCACCCAGTTCCCAAATAAACACACAAAGCTATTTTCTTACTTATGAATGCCTGGCCTTAGCTTGGCTTGTTTCTCGCCAGCTTTTCTTTCTTTCTTTTTTTTTTTTTAATAATTTATTTTAACCTTATTTTATGTGCATTGGTGTAAAGCTACAGACAGTTGTGAACTGCCATGTGGGTGCTGGGAATTGAACCCAGGTCCTCTGGAAGAGCAGCTAGTGCTCTTAACCGTTGAGCCATCTCTCCAGCCCCCTCGCCAGCTTTTCTTAAATTATCCCATCTTCCTTTTGCCTCTGGGCTTTTACCTTTCTCTGTTTCTGTATATCTTTTCTTTCCTTCTTATTCCCTGTCTGGCTGGTCTGGCTGGGTGACTGGGTGGCTGGGTGGCTGGGTGGCTGGGTGGCTGGCCCCTTCTTTTCTGGCTCCTTCTCTCACTCCTAGACCTTTCTTTTTCTCCTTCTATTTCTCCTCTCTGCCTGCCAGCCCCACCTATCCTTTCTCCCAGCATTGCTATTGGCTCTCTTTATTAGACCAATCAGGTGTTTTGGACAGGCAAAGTAACACAGCTTCACAGAATTAAAACAAATGCAACATAAAAGAATACAGCATATCTTTGCATCATTAAACAAATGTTCCACAGCATAAACAAATGTAACACACCTTAAAATAATATTCCACAACTCTCCCCACTCTGCCAAATTGTCGAGGACGTTTAGAAAACAGTCATGCTCAGAACTGCAGTGTGGGAGGCAGAGGGCCCCATGGTTGACGCTATGAATGGGTCTAACTTCTAGAGGTCCATGTAGAAATGGCTTCAGAAGTGTGAACACTGCATTTGCTTTGCTTCCTCAGTGACACCCACTATTACCAACATAGACTTAGGGAGGTTACTGTATATGACCAAAGATTCATCTTCACTCTAGGACTTGTAGTGTTGGTGGTGGTGTGCGTGTCTGTGTATAGGTGTGTGTGTGTGTATGTGTGAGAGTGTGTGTGTATTGTGGTGGGGGTGAATCTATGTTAGTGTGTCTGTGTGTGCACTCTTTTGCAGGTGTGAATGCTAGTACCTGTGAATTGCTGTGTAGGCCAAACTGGCTGGCTCCAACCTTCTAGAGAGTCTCCTGTCTCTATCTTCTGGTTCCCATCTACTTACCCCATGTGCCCAGCATTTACAGGATTCTAGGGATGCAAATTTAAGTCCTGGACTTGAGTGGCAACTTCTTAGCCCATGTGAGACTTTTAATAGAATAAAAGTAATTGAGGGGGGATCTAAATTAGAAGGAAAATTTTTAGAGAGAAATTATTTTAATTTTTATAGTGAAAGTCTAGTGTTATTTCTCCCTCTCTTCCTCCCTTTTGTAAATGTTCTACATAAACATGTATAGCTCATATCAAAACAGCTGAAAATTTCTGTTGCTTTGCTCATGGCTTTGGTTCATTGAAAAGCCTCTCTCACAATTTTTATTTTCACACATGTCTCATTTAGTAAGTTACTTGGACCATGTGACACATGTTTTTGTGCTTCCCACTCAAACACCCAGCAAATGTTATCAGAAACCAAAAAGCTGATCTTCTAGCCCTGCAACTTTAACAGTCTCAAGAGGCCCTGGGTGTGATTCCTTGACCCTCTTTCTCAGTCAAGAATGTAGCCTTGGCTTAAATTGTGTCAACATGTAGGTGGAAGGTGGGGTTAATTTGTTCTGAAATTTTCTCAGGGCTTTAGAAGTAATCTTAGCTGTCCCAGGGCATGTCACAGTTATGCTGAGAGCCACTGTGCCTATCTACAGAGCAGACTAGGGAAACACACCCAGCCCAGGAGAGACCAGGAAAAACACTCACCTTTGCTTTCAGTCAATTTCCAGCAGATAGCAACTGAACTGCCTCAGGAACTCATCTTCCAGAGCCACTGGCTTTCTCCTAGGAGTTCCATGCTGGTGAGCCAGGAGGCATAGATTCTGTTGAAGGAGCTGCGGGCTGTGTTCCTGCCATCCAGCTCCCGGCCGCCTGGCTAGCTTATGCTCCGAAATAACAAAACACAAACTGTATTCTTTTAAACACTGCTTGGCCCATTAGCTCTAGCCCTTATTGGCTAATTCTCATATCCCGATCAACCCATCTCTAATAATCTGTGTAGCACCAGTCTTACCAGGAAAGATTCAGCATGTCTGACCTGGTGGCTTGCTTCATTGCGTCTGCCCCGGGAGAAGAGCGGCATCGCGTTTGTCTGAGGCGTCTTACCTCACTTCCTCTTCTTCCCAGCATTCTGTTCTGTTTACTCCACCCACCTATGTTCTAACCTACCAGGGCCAAACAGTTTCTTTATTAATTAACCAATGACCTTCCTCCATCAAGACTCTACACCATTAGTGGTTTTGAAGTGATCTGGACCACTTCTGAAAGCAAATAAAATTATATAATCCTAATTTATATTGCACTTGCTCTCACAGTTTGTAGAATTTGTTATACTACAGAAAATGTATGAAGTTCCAATATCACTGATGTTATGGGAAATCCGGCTCTCAAGAGACCAAGCTGCACTGGGAGAAGAATTTGGTTAGGTGGTTTGAAAGAAAATGCCCGCCAAAGGGAGTGGTACTATTCAGAGGTGTGGCCTTAATGGAGAAAATGTGGTCTTGTTGGAGGAAATGTATCACTGTTGAGATAAGCAGTCTCATGTGCTCAAGCCATGCCTAGTGTCTCAGTTCACTTCCTGTTGCCTGCTGATCAAGATGTAGGATTCTTAGCTCCAACACCATGTCTTCCTGCACTCTGCCATGCCCTACCATGACAAGAATGGACTAAACCTCTTAACTGTAAGCCACCCCATTAAATGTTTTTTTTTATAAGAGTTGCCATGGTCATGATGTCTCTTTACAGCAAAAGAAACCCCAACTAAGATGGACTAGGTAACTCAGATTTGCACAGCATGTATAGGCTTTACAATGGTGGTCACTTCAACTGTTGCAGCATTGTTGGGTTATGGACATAGGAACATAAGTGTGGTGGTTTAAGTCACAATGGCCTGCATAGACTCATGTATCTGAATGCTTAGTCACCAGGGAATAGAACTCTTTGATAGGATTAGAAGGTCTTGTTGGAGGAAGTATATCACTGGGGTTGGGCTTTGAGGTTTCAAAACTCTATGCCAGGCCCAGTATCATTCATATTCTCTCTCTCTCTCTCTCTCTCTCTCTCTCTCTCTCTCTCTCTCTCTCTCTCCCCCCCCCCCCCGTGGATCAGTATGTAGTTCTCAGCTCCTTCTCCAGCACCATGTCTGCTTGTGTGTCTCCATGCTCCCCACCATGATGATAATGGGCTAGACCTCTGAAGCTGTAAGCAAGCTCCCAGTTAACTGCTTTCTTTTGTAAGAGTTATTGTGGTCATTGTGTCTCTTTACAGCAATAGAACACTGACTAAGATAAGGAAGTCTGTAGGTAGACTACCCGAAGTTCTGCCTATATCCCTGGCTCCCCTGGTTGGGACTTGCATCCTACACACCATGGAATAAATCTATACCCCAGCTCCTCTGAGTCGTTACAGCAGATACTCAGCCATGAGAATGTCTTGGTGGCCCTCCACACCCATGTAGCCTTACAGCCTTGTCTATGTATGACATCCAGTATGAAAATAAAATAGAAAGGACTGAGAGAGCCAGGAATAAGGCTACCCAGTGGGAGACTCAGAAGATCTAGAACTATTACACCTTACGACTATGCTCTATTGACTCTCATAAGAATGCATCCTTCTGAGAAAAGCAAAGTAAAAGTGATTCTAGGAACCACACACAGCCAAGGCCATCAGAAGCCTTTTCTGATGATGGAAGATGGAGCTCCTGTACCAGGAGTGACTGCAGGGAGAGATGAACCAGCAACTTGGGGGTAAAGACCGCAGTGACCTTGCTGTCACCTCCTTCCCTACCATCTGTTCCTGTGGTTGTCTGCTTTGGTCACACAGAATGACAGCTGAGCAAGGAGCAGAATCTGTGCTTCAACAGTGGTCATACAAAGTCTGTGAAACTTTAAGCAATTATAGCTGAGACCCCAGGCCTAACCACGCTTCAGTTATGCTGGGGGTGTGTTCATATGCATGTTCTCAAACTACCTCTATTTCCTTCTCCCTTCTCCCTCCTCCCCACACCCACTTTTGACAGACTTCACAAGATCCACACCTCCAACAACACAAGTTTATTTGTGGTATGTGTGTGTGCACACACATACATAGTACACTTGTGTGTGCACTCACCCACTCAGGCACATGTGAAGGTCAGAGGTTGACATTGGGATATTTTCCTCAATCTCTTTTTTTTTTGAGACAGAGCATCTCTCTTTACCTAGAGTTTACCTTTGGGCCCTCCTGGCTGTCTGGAATCTACCCATCTCTAACTCCCAGCACTGAGGATACACCATATACTACCGCACCTGGCTTTTCTACTGGGATTCTGAACTCAGGTCCTGGCTTGCTAACTAAGCCAAATTCCCAGTCCCCTTAGTTTCAAGACACTTCTTGAAGGTTTCTGGTTTCCGAGCTCATAGCCAGTAGGGCAGTTGGGCACACTATCTCAATCGCTTAAGAAAGTTGGGGGAACTAGCACAAGCAGGTGACCTCAAAGCCATGTCCACTGGGAGGAGGTGCAGAACACACCTACTCAGGGAGGGGCATTTAAACAATGACTTAACGTCCGTGTTGTCGGTGCTCGTTGGCAATACACCCTTGGCTTTCATGTGGTGTGGAGTTAGTTTATGTAACAGGGGAAGTTCTCCCATCGGTTCACCGTCTCAGGTTTCTTGGGACACAGCAGCTGAGTGTGAGACAGATGGTCAAGGCCTAGTTGGAAGAGCTGTGGTTCCTTTGCTATGGAGCACCCAGCACAACGGCTCAGGGAGTGGACTGTATGCTTGACAGCAGCCAATGACAACTGAGTGAAGGCTATGTGGGCTTCCTTGGAGCCAGGCAACCAGGATGGAAACTTAGCCTCCCCACACAACAGAAAAGACCAAAACAGGGCCGACATAAAGCTGCCAGGTGTGGCCAGGATTCTCTCTGGAGAAAGTGGGTCCGTCTGGAATGAATGGGGCTCACTGGAGAGGCAGTGACACCTCTGTCAGGGCCCACATTGACCCGTGGTACAGCCTCCTTACTCTTCCCCCAGCTTCGGAGCGACAGGAATTCCGGCGGCAGATACCCTGAGCCTTGCGATCACATGCTCTCTGGGTGCTTTCAACATTTTCTCTGCCTGGGTCAAAAGACTTAAGTACACAGTTAAAATTCCAACTCTAGTTGTGGTTAGAATAATAGCTGGCTAACTTGACAACAGGGACACAGCCTAGTAGACTGGCAATTGTCTGGGGACTTTGAAGTTCGACAGGTCTAGACAAGACAGATTCCAAGTCAGGAGATTTCACAAGTGTGAAGAAAGGTGTGTCGCTTTTAAAGCCACACATTGCTTTCCACCGTTAACAAGGGGACAGTGGTGAGTCATGACCTAACGGAACCCAGCCTCTTTGCTGCCCAACTCCCAGTTAGTGCTCTCAACACAAGTGTTGCTAATGCAAAGGCTCGGGAAAGCACCTGTTTGTCCACTGCTTTCTGCTAACAGTTGTAAGACCAAGAAAATCTGAGGACAAAAGAGCTTCCCAGCAATGATTCTTAGCAAGAGCATTTTAATATTTTTAAACATAAGGTTTCAGCACTATTTTCACCAGGGACAGAAAGAAGAAAAAATTTAGGAGAAATTTTACTTTCTTCATGCCTATTTTGTCTATATTGTATCTTTCATTAAACATTTGTCTATATGAATAAGGTTTAAGTTTTCTACATTCTGCAGTAATCTTTGAAGTTTCCAGGAAGAAGATGGGGCCCCACAACAATGGCTCTACCTGGTTGATAGGACGTCATGATGTTGATAGCACTACTTTAAGACCGGTTTAGGGTACCAGCTGCTCAAGATGGCTCCAATTTGGTTAGCTAAAATTGTGCACTTTCTTACAACGTTCTGGCCAGAACTCCAAATAAGAACTTCAGAATAACCCTTAATATTGTTTATGCTGGTTGTATTTCTCATTTTTATACTTGATATATGTTCTTATTGTATATAGTTTTGTATTGGGTTTGGACCTCTCTTATTTAGACAAAAGGGGGAAGTGATAGGGAACCTCCTTCAGCCAATGGTCCTTGAGAGGCTAGACTAGATTGGGCATGGCCTTGGGTACTAAAAAACTTGTGGGTCCACTTTCTCTCTCTCTCTCTCTCTCTCTCTCTCTCTCTCTCTCTCTCTCTCTCTCTTTCTCTCTCTCTCTCTCCTGCTAGCCACATCTGGATGTTGGATTCTGTTCCTGTTTTCTGTTGTGATCTGTGAGTTCCCCTTTAATAAAGAGCTCCTTATTATACCCTATTTGGACCTAGTGTGGGATTGCTTTGTTCACGTTCCCTTATCAAGGAAACTTCTCTTTGCAAAAAATGGAGACCATGGAAAAATCAAACAAACAAACAAAAATATCCATAAATGAGAGTTCTGGAGCAAAGTCCCAATGGAGGCATCAGCAAAACACCCCCCACCTCAGGGAACATTGCAGAAGATGGGTGGAAAGATTGTAAGATCCAGAGGATCAGGGAGTTTGCTTTGAAAGCATGTCTCCTAGGAATCTCAGAAGCTACACCCATAGAGTCTCACCGATGTGACTGCCCAAATGTGAGCATAGTGTGTGGGTGTGTCATTCCCTAAGGCCTAACAAGACGGTAAGAACATTTTAAAATGAATGATGCTGGCGCCTTACACTAGCACTTTCAGATGGGTGTGATCAGTAGGAGGGAAAAGGCCCAAGCGCTTCTCTCTGAGCAGTGCCCAGCTTCCCATCACCTAATGACCCTAAATGGCCTCCATGGTCCCTCTATTTCACAGACGAAAACACATCAGGATGGGACGGTTACGTGTGGCGTCTGTCTAGTTACCATTTGCAAATGTGCTTTGTTCCTGGTGTGTCCAGTTTTCTTAGATGAACATAATTTCTCTAAAATGGGGCGTCATGGTCCTTCAAATAGTGTTTGTAGCTTTGCAAAGGGAGTGAAGAGCCCTACATAAACCTGCTTTGTTTATCATATGGTGGGTTTAAAAATTACTTTCAGGAGGGACTGGGGGTGAATATGATCAAAATGCACTATACATGTATTATGAAATCCTCAAAGAATAAATAAGAGTACTGTATTGTTTAAAAATCTATCTTTTCTGTAGAGATACAGCATCCCCTATATTTATCGGTTCTAAGCTGCCTGGCTATTTGTAATCCAAAGCCACAGCTCGGGTGTGTGTGTGTGGGGGGGGAGGGGACCCAGAGCCTGCTGAAGCCAAATAGTCCAAAGCCTCTGAGCATTTCCTCCATACCCAACAGGAGCTCTGACCAGTGCCTGGGGACACTCTAGCCTGTGACAAAATATAAACCTACTCTTGGAACACTTTTTACATAACCTCACTCATGTTTCAATCTCTTTTAACAGCTGGGCATTTCCCGTGAAAAATCAAATTGTAACTTTTATGTAGATCTCTCCTGTTTGGTTCATGACAGCACACATCTGAACCGAGCTGCTGAACCTGGGAGTACATACCTTGCTTCCAACACAGACAAGGCTCCATCCGGTGACAGAGAGCTAAGACCAGAGTTGGGTAGGGCTAAGTCTGAAGGCCAGTTCATAGGTTTACTCCTCGGTTTCCTGTCTGTGCAGTGTGGCTAATAACCAGATCTGTGTTGGGTTCTCAGGACTTTGGGGGGTGTGGGAGGGAGTGGGGAGAGCACTTGACTGGGCCAGACTAGTACTGTTCCATATGTGAACACTAGTTCCTGGGTAGATGTTGATAGCTTAGCTCCACCTAGATCTCTAGAGGGCGTCATTATTAGACCCCACTGGAGGCAGACCTGGAGCTGGTCTCATTCCCCCCACCTCACATCAAGTGGAGCCCCCCCCCCCCCCCCCCCGAGGGGAAACACAGTGATTCCAAATCCTCCAAAACCTTTTGGGCTGCACCGTGCAGAGCCTCAGAGCAGCCCCCCTCCCGTTTCAATGGCACCTTTAAAGAATGACTCAGGCGGTTGGTTGATGTATCATGATCACGTCTGGAGGTTAAACAGCCACGCATCTATGAATGCTCATGGCACAGTTAAATATTCTTGAATTTTTCTGTGCTCTCAGAACATATTCTGTGTATTTAATGGTCCCTCGGGGAGCACCAGGTGATTTGGTCCCGCAGACAGGGCCAGTTGTGTCAAACCTCTGCATCTGTCAGGGTTCTCTGTGTGACGAATAATTGCCTGATTTCCATTTGAAAGTGCAACCCTGACATTGAGGCCACAGAAACCCACCAGGGATAAGAATGGCTTCCTGACACCTCCGAGAGGGACGGGAGTGCGGAGAAAAAGCACGTGTTCCCCAAATGAACGCTTGCCTTCCTAGGGGCCAGGTCTGACTGTACAGCTGCAGATGAAGTGCTCCCGGGGAACAAACCAAATAAAGAAAACGAAAGCCACGGATTAGCACGAGTCTGTCGCAGCCAGATGGTCCTCTGCGGACAAGTTCCTCCGCTTGCTTTCTCGGGCTCTCTGCAGAATGGACAGACAACAATGATCTCACCCCTCAGCCAGGCAACCAGCGAGTGGCTCCTTTTCTTTCTCACACAACTTGAGCTGAAGGAAAAGTTGGAAATGAAAGAAAAAGACTAAGAAGGGACAGGAAAGCCAGAAGCATGGGAAGAATAAATAAGTCTTAGCCCAGGAGAGAGATAAGACACCAAGCCTGACTGGAGTATCAGGAATTGGCATCGGCTAGGTACAGAGAGGGCCTTTGGGGAAGAAAGAGACAGACAGGGGCCCCAACAGACTGCCCTCTCCTCCTCAATGCCCGAGAACTTCGCCTCTACCATTCAGGACTGCCGTGGTATGCAGGACAGTGGGAGCAGGGGTGTTGTGGCTCTTAGAAACCTGGGTTTGAGTTCCATGCCCTTGCAGTGGAGAGTGTTTTCAACCTTGTATTTAGGAAACTGTCACCTCCCTCCGTGGCTAGAGGCCAATGAGTCTGTCAGTCTTCAGTCTGGGGACCAGCCATCTGCCACCATCTGGAGAGGCCGTGCCTGGGACAGGTGCCCTGAAGTGGTAGAAGCTAAGAGGGGTCCGAACAAGGCAAGGTTATGGGGTAAAATGATCCTGCCAAGCTGTAGCTGTAGCGGAAAGTTCCCTGGAACCTTCTGCTCTGGGAAGGGTTCGACCTAGAGGCACGCTGTCCAGCAAGCAAGTCATTCACGGTTCATCAGCAAGTCTCTCATCGGGGTGACAGCCTGGGTCTGCTGGTGGCCATGAGGCAGACTACCAGATGCTTCCATGAGAACACAGCATGTACATACAGGTGTGTGCAGGGACATAGACCTTCCCTGAGCTAATTGGTTCAGTAAGAGTTCATACCACTTCTGGATTCTGGGGCCTCAACCCGCAGAAGATTCCAGACCAAATGAAGGTACACTGGAGGTGTGAGAAGCCCTGTGAGCCTTTTATCAGCCTGGCCAAGCTTCCCAAGTGTGGTGGATTGAACGAGAATGGCCCTCCTTCCCCATGTGCCAGTGATGGACTCGTACATCTCTGGTACTGGAAACCCCAAATAAACCCTCCCTTCTATAAGTCGCCTTGGTCATGGTGTTTTAACAAAGAATAGAAAAGTAACAACACACCCAACACTGGGAAGATCGTCTCTAGCAGTGTTTAATAGGATAAATGGCGGCTCCAGGGTGATGTATGGAGCATCCGGAAAGTAAAATGGCTTCCTTTCACTGGCCCGGTGCCTTCCCCAGCCGGGCTGTCTTAGTGGGTAACAGTTTAGAAACTGCAGGGTCTGGGCCTCTCTTCTCCAGCTTCTCTTCCTTTCCCCTCCCGCTTTCAGTTAAATGGCATGCTGGAGCCCAAAGTCAGGGTGTCCTGTGAAGATGGACCCTAGGACACCGATTCAGAGGCAGAGATTGGGAAGCCGTGGGGCTGAGAGCAAGCAAACAGAAACAGACCCACAGGCAAAGTCAATATCTAGAACAGATACAGCTCCGGCCCGCTTGTGGCTGGCCGTGACCCATTACTACAAAGCATTTTCCCAAACCTCGCAGAAAGAGATGCAGTCAGAAATATTTTGGACTTCCAAATTATTCTAAGTTAATGTTCTTTGCTGCCATTGATGAAAAGAAATGAGCCACATAGGTTTGCTTTTTCTCCTGATCACAAAACAACACAGAAGACAGACGGCACGGGACCACTAGCAGGGAAACTTGTCTTGGTCTGATCTGGCGGTGGCTGGCCATTGGCTGCATCCGTGGAGTCTGGCCCTACCACAGGGCTCCCAGCAGGTGTGACTTCATCAGACACTGAAAAAAGACAGAAGTGTCAGTGGGCAAAGCTTCCAGCTGGTTTCCCTGCCGGGGGGGGGGGGGGGAAAGGCACTATTGGAACCAGGCTCCTGGAAACACAATGTGGCCCCGCTCTGTACAATAAGGTCTTCCCAGTTACGATAGCTACACCCCACTCCTCTCCGTAATTTTGCTCTGCTCTGCCGTGCTAAAAATGTCATCATAAATCTTTACCTCTGCACCACTCACGTGCCCTTGCTGGCGTGTGACTGTCTATGTGTTTTGAACAGCAAGGCCACAGGGGATGGGGTGTTAAGACCTGGGGCCGTGCACTGGGGAGTGTGACCCTGCTTGCCTGTGAGTGCCATGGTATTTACTCTCTGGGTCTCGTGTTTCCTCATCTGTAAAATGGGAGAAACTAATAATTAGAGTGAGGACCTATATCAAGTGGTTAACACAATGTCCCACGTGGAAAGAAAACTCCAACAGCCAATTTGTCTACCTGTGGGAGTCCAGAGGGCAGGCTGGGGACACAGCAGCCTCTGGGATGTGAGCCAGGAGAGGAGGGGCGGTGGGTTAGAGAACTCTGGCTATAGGAGCCGTCTCTCAGAGGCTCTCGCTACTCCTACTAAGTCATGTCCATTTTCTTTTCTATGATAATCATTGCTCTGGACGCACTTAAGTTTAAAAAGGCTCCTGTGTTGAACAGAGGCTCACATCCTTCTAACATCCTAGAAAGCAATCAGTCAAATCTGCTCTCCCTCCCCAAATTTGTGAGTAGGCTTCTGTGGCCTGGGGTAGGGCTTCGCAAATCTGCCTCGTGGTCAGTTTTGCTTTAAAATCTGAAGAGGATTAGGCAGGTTCCAGCAGGGCCAGACTGTGACAAGCCCTGTTTGATAAAGTCTTCAGTGAATAGGAGGTGAGTCAGAAGTCTGGCACTTCTGGACCTGTCTCCAGTCATGTGCCCTCAGATCCAGATTAAAGAAGACCTGGACAGGCAGAGCCTGCCTTGGGGCAGCTCAAGTAGACGAGTTATACCTAGAATTTAAAATGGAGGGTCTAAAATGACAAGAAATCGAGGTCCATAGAACTCTCAAATGCACACAACTTTTTCGCATATTCTTACAGAATGTGGCCCAAGTGGCGTGGCCGAGTATAGGTTCCCCTAGTTAAAGGTCATCTAATACTTTATCATTTCCCTTTCCCCCAGTACTCGGCCTGCATGAAGGCAATGTTCAGCCAGCAATTGTTACCTATTCAAGTCTTAGGGCTGACTGATTTTCTTTTGTTTTGCTAATTTTATCATTCTTAATACCCCTCATTTCTTTCACTTTTAATTATGGAGTTTATTGAACTACTAGGTTTCTTGGAAATCTGATAATTATAATTTTAAAAGCGATTACATTTTTCAGAAATGGACCATGCAAGTCGAATGGTGAGACAATGTGTTTGAAAGGGTTTGGGTTCACTTTTGTTCTAGGACCACAGTGCAGAGATGCAGGACACAAACTCAATGGTTTTTGTTTGTTTGTTTGTTCGTTTGTTTTGTCTGTTTGCTACTGAAAACACTTGGGGTTTAGAAGATGGCTCAGTGGGGGAAAGTTGCTTAAGTGCGAGGATTAGAACTCGAATCCCCAGAAGCCTCATAGAAGCTGTAAAGGTTGATGGGTTTGAGAGTTTCCTCGTAATCCCAGCACAAAGGCACGAGAGGTGGAGACAGAGGACCTCACAGCAAGCTGGCTATCTGGACTCTGAAACACCTGGCTTCACATTTGGTGAGAGACCCTGCCTCAATATATAAAGGCTAAGACATCTGATGCCAACCTCAGGCCTCCATACATGCGCGCACACACACAGCTACCACCCTCTTTACCACCACCTTCCAAATCAACATGTGTGTCCATGGGTACATGTGAGGAAAAAAAGGCATGGGTTTGGGAAGAGTCTTAGTCATACAGCAGTGTTTCTCTGTCCCATCCTCCATCACTGGCTTTGAGAAACTCCATCTGACTGTACGGAGATGACAATGGCCACCATGGAAAAATGTCCAGGCCCCCTGAGGTTATCATGCCTCTTAGGAAGCAGGACCTTCCCAGATGTTTCCTGAGAGCTCCAAGCTTTTTCATTGCTGCTGGAGGACTTGCCACTGTCCTTCATGGATCAGGGACAACCAAAGAGCAAATATGCCTTGACCTAGAGCCCAAGACGTTTATGGAAGGCTAGGAGGGAAGTGGCCATGGTGAGGGCAGTGTGTGAAAAGTGAAGAGATGGATCCCATTTGAGGACCCTGCAGAACGCTGTGCTCTTTATCTGCATGGTGCTCCCTAACAAAGGGGCCCAGAGGAAGGAATATGCCAAAAGAACCTGCCAGCAGAGAGAGTTGGAAGAGCAGTTGCTTACATATCTAAGTCAACAAATCCCAGTTTCTCTCTGGAAAGCACTGGGGATCTCTGCAGGTGAGTAGCACAGACCAGTGCAGAGTTTCAGTTAGACCTGGAAGGCTTCTGCCCTGCCCTTGTGCCTTCCACCATGACGCCCCAACTCCCATCACTTCACTTACTTCAAACACACCAACAATGAAGAGGAATGGCAAAAAATAACCTCTGTACTATGAGAATGGCATGATGGAAGGGAGGGAGGGAGGTTGTTTGTGGGAAAGGTGACAGAGTCTAGAAATGGAGACCCAAACACCTATGAGCATTGGTCCTGGTGACTTAAGTCAGGGTTTCCTGTAGTTTTTTATTAGACCCTTCCATCTCAATGTCTCCACCTGGATAGCAGCCTAAACCAACCTCAGCTCCCAGGGATGTTCAGCTGAACTGAAACTATAACAAAAGGCCATGAAAGTCAATCTTAAATTCTGCGAACGGGGGCTGGAGAGATGGCTCAGAGGTTAAGAGCATTGCCTGCTCTTCCAAAGGTCCTGAGTTCAATTCCCAGCATCCACATGGTGGCTTACAACCATCTGTAATGGGGTCTGGTGCCTTCTTCTGTCCTGCAGGCAGATGCACAGACAAAATATTGTATACATAATAAATAAATAAAAATAAAATATAAATAAAAATAAAGTTCTGCGAACAGCCATCTCTTCGTTGGAACCACAACACTTTTAAAGAGAGGGTCTGTATTCCATGTGTCCCCAAGAGTCATATTAGCTATGTGAACAAAAGGTTCCTGGGTTGAGAGGTTCCTCTTGGGGTGCTCTAGAGCAGCTGGAGATCAGCAAGTGTCAGACTGAACCCACTTCCTTGTCTTGCTTTCTTCAAAGGTAATAGAAATTTCCTGTGCTATAGAATTTTTTTCCTCAGGCCAGCATTTTCCTCTTAATCAGGGAGCAGCTGTAGGGGATGGATCAAGGCTGCTTTGCAGCACTGGGAATCTCTCAGATTCTAGCTTCTGTTTTGGGTACCACAAGCAAAACAGTGGCTCTTTGGTCCAACTTAGCCCCGGTTATTTCCCCCCAAAGTCCCACTGTCTTGTCATTCTTCAAGCTTAGTGAGTTATGATTTTTATCCCTCTTTCCAATTGGAAGGTTCTAGTGTGTGTGGAAAGCCTGCTCAGGAGCCTCTGCTAGGGTGAAGAGGCGGAGGAAGCACTCAGAGTAATTTCCTAGCACAGGAGCATCTGTAGGAAAACTCATTGCTTGGATATACAAGCACCATGGAAACTGATGCAGGTGAGAACTTGCCTCAGGATGTGAGCACCCAGGGAAAGATTTTTGACCTGATCATTGCAGGTGTCCACTGCTTAAATGGTAGCAACATTGTGGAGGGTGGGATGCTACCACATGCATAGTATCAGCATTGTGGAGGGTAGGATGCTACCACATGCATAGTATCAGCATCGTGGAGGGTGGAAGGCTGCCACGTGGATGGTAGCGGCATCGTGGAGGGTGGGATGCTGCCACGTGGATGGTAGCAGCATCGTGGAGGGTGGGATGCTGCCACGTTAGACACCTCTGCAAAGCTCAGTGAGGAACACCCGGCACTGAGGACAAGTCTTGTGGATGTGCTTACCTTTCTGATCAGTGAGAACTGTAGGTCGCCCCATGATCTCGTCCTCGGTGGCATTCAGATTCTGGATCAGAAAGTATGTGGTCATTTTGCCTTTCCCTTTCACTTCGATCTCTCCTCTCTTGACAATTTCAAACCCTTTGTTTTCCAGGGCTCTATATAGAGAAAACAAAATGTGCCAAATACCAAAGATCACAGACCAGTCCTAGACCCACAGCAGAAGAGGGAGGATCTGAGGTGACATCCTCTAGAGCCTGTTAGGACATCAGGGTGAGGGACTCGATGGGGAAGGAGGGAGGCAGGAAGTGCCAGTGTTCTGATTAGGGTGCCAAAGGCTGGGAGTAGCTACAAGGGACCCACACATCTTGTTTCTCCCTCACTGCTTGATCTTTACTCCCTAGCACCCTAGTTTTTTCTAAATCCTTGTTCTGGTTTCAGCTCGAGCATCTCCATAAAACCTTTCTGGATACAGACCCTTCCCAACCTCCCTCAGCCTATGCTCTAGGTCTACTGGTGGGGTAGTGGAATGGTCAGAGTGGAGTCTGCGCATCACCCAGCTCTTCCTGGCCTTCTCGGAGCTGAAGCAAGCTGTTAGCTGTTTTTTCCTTTCTTTTGCTTCTAAGCCTCACTATCAGATTTCCCCCCTTACTCTACTTTTACTGAAAATATTTTTTTCTACAATATATTCTGATCAAGGTTTCCCCTCCTTCATCTCCTACAAAACCGTCCCCACCCATCCAAATCCAAGCCTTCTTTCTCTCTCTTTTTAGGAAACAGGGAAATTAAAACCAACAACAAAAAATTTACCAGAATTTTTTTTAAAGGTGTTTTATGTAAATAAGAGTGGCATTGGTTTTTCTTTGTGGAGCAGCTTAACAGCAAAGGAACTGACCGGTATGAAGGAACCTAATCTAAGTGTGGCTTCTCCTAACCGCTCGAGAAATAGTGCCATTTGGTGCACACTTTCATGTGTGTTCTATTTCAATCACAACCATGAATTCTCTTTCTTCCCCTACTAGACCAAGCTGACAAGATTTTTCTGGGAAAGACCAGAGAGTGACTGTTTCAGGCATTGTGAGCCACAGTCTCTGTCATGACTGCCTGACTCTGCCACTCACAGACACATCAGTCATGGACGATGTGTAAATAAAAGCAAATGCCTTACATCAGAGAGACCTTACCGTTGAATTCTAGCTCTGCTTTGGGTACCACGAACAAAACAGTCACCCTATCATTCAGCTCAGCAGTGGGTAATTTCCCCCAAATCCTACTTTCTTGTCCAATAAAACTATTTCCAAAACCAGGCAACAGTTTGGATTTGGCCTGGGGGTTATAGAAAAAAAACAAGGTATAGTAGAGGCCCCTCCCCACGTCCTATCTGTAAACCAGTAAAGCACGGGAGAAGAACCATCAGCCTCTTTCCTGTCCTTTCCATGCTGGGGGGCAGTCAGATAGTTTGGGGGAAGCTGGAAGGACAATGAAGCCAGGGGTAAACTGATGGCCAACCTGTAGGCTGTGGGGCTCAGATGCACTTTGTTGGGAAGCCCGTGACTTTCCATCCTAGAGGCTGTGTTGACAGTGTCACCAAACAAACAGTACCGAGGCATCTTGTCTCCCACAACACCTGCTAAGACTGGTCCCGTGTGGATTCCCACTCTGATCTGCGCAGAGAGAACATCACTGAGAAGAGAACTTTGAATCTTCTTGGCTTTACTCTGCAGGCACGGTTTAGCTAAGATGAAAACACACCTACTGAAGTGGTTAGCTACACAAGGTTTGACAAGTGCACGTTGTGCTGCAATCACAAGGTAATACCTTGTGTTATAAAGTAAATACATATTTAATTTTTTGCCAATCCAAAACTGCCCCGAGTTTTCCAAGGTTGATTCTCCAGTTCTCCATTCATATCTATAACAGTTCACACCTCAGCTGAGCTCTGAGCTATCAAGGACATGCTAGGCATGCATTTGCCCAAGTAGAAATATCTGCTCGGTAAAGCCAAGTCACCTGAAGTGATGCTTGAACAAAAAAAAAGCAGGAATTACAAACAAGGAGCCCTCGGCACCGTCCTATTACAAAGAAGAGTATCCGTGAGTCCCAGGAAAATCTCAGAGCAAATAGCCTTCCCCGGAGCCTGGGAAAGCTGAGCCTTCTCCCAAGCTTTCCTGCTTAGGAGCATAAGCAAGAGAAGAAAGGGCTTTTGATAGAGGATGCAATGTCAACGGTGTCACATACCCCAAGTCTACCCGAGCAGACCAGAGCTTTACTCTCGTGTGTTATATTTTGTCTCAAGTGAAGCGCTCCTTTTCTCCCTACCTGGATGGGCTCTCCAGTGACAGGATTCATCACTTCTTCTGCAGAAATTCTCATCCCCAAAGCAAAATTAGCGACTCTCTGAGCATGGCTCTCAACAGGCACTGGTACTCCGCCTACCACCATGTAAGCGTCACCGATTGTTTCCACCTGCCAGGGCAAAAATAGAATAAAATAAAATAAAAAGTGTTCAAAGTGTTCAGGGAGTTTCCTTCATGTCCCATCCAAACACCTGTATGTGCCTCTCATTGACAACAA
The DNA here is from genome assembly GCF_950005125.1 of Chionomys nivalis. Lineage (NCBI taxonomy): Eukaryota > Metazoa > Chordata > Mammalia > Rodentia > Cricetidae > Chionomys > Chionomys nivalis. The sequence continues at coordinate 50,790,172 of NC_080097.1, read as the reverse complement.
GCTATTGATTCTTTGCTGGGGAAAGGAGGAGTAAGAAGGAGAAGGAACGCAAGGTGGCCAAGAGATCTTTCTGATTTTGTTTTACTTTTGGTACCAGGGATGGAACCCAGGATCTCACATGGCTAGGCAAGCTATACCCCCAACCTCCTTACTGGTTTTAGTGAAAATGAGTCCCAGAGATGTAGTGTGGTTTTGTTTGTGTTTTAACAAATAAAGCTTGCCTGAAGATCAGAGGGCAGATCTAAGCCATTAGAGGCCAGAGAGTGGTGACACACACCTTTAATCCTAGGACTCAAGAGACAGAGGCAGAGTTTTCTCTGTGAGTTCAAGGCCACCCTGGGTTACAGGAGATTGACTCTGTCTAAAAGAGAAACAGCTCACACAAAGGTGATCCCAGCACTCGGGATCACACAGCTTTGTTTAAAATTGTTTGTTTGAATTTGTTTAACATATATATTTTTCTCTGCTCCCCGTTTTTCCTCCCCCCTCACCTTCTCCTATGATCCCCATGCTCCCAATTTACTCAGGAGATCTTGTCTTTTTCTACTTCCCATGTACATTAGATCCATGTATGTCTTTTTTAGGGTCCTCCTTGTCATCTAGGGGTACTCTGGGGTTTTGAACTGTAGGCTGGTTTTTCTTTGCTTTATGTCTAAACGCCACTTATGAGTGAGTACATATTATAATTGTCTTTCTGGGTCTGGGTTACCACACTCAATTTGGTGTTTTCTAGATCCATCCATTTGTCCACAAATTTCAAGACGTCATATTTTTCTCTGCTGTGTAGTATTCCATCATGTAAATATACCACACCTTCTTCATACATGCTTTGGTGGAGGGGCATTTAGGTTGTTTCCAGGCTCTAATTATTACAAATAGTGCTGCTATGACCATAACTGGGCACATTTCCTTGTGGTATGATTGAGCATCATTTGGGTATATACCCAAAAGCGGTATTGTTGGGTCTTGAGATAGATTTCCTAATTTTCTGAGAAATCGCTATGCTGATTTCCAAAGCAGCTGTACAAGTTTGCACTCCCACCAGCAATGCAGAAGTGTTCCCTTTACCCAACATCCTCTCCAGTATAAGCTGTCATCAGTGTTTTTGATCTTGGCCATTCTTACAGGTGTAAGATGGAATCTCAGAGTTGTTTTGATTTGCATTTCTCTGATGGCTAAGGATGTTAAGCATTTTCTTAATTATCTTTCAGCCATTTTAGATCCATCTGTTGAGAATTCTCTGTTTAGGTCCATTCCATACTTTTTATGGTATTATTTGTTTTTTGATGACCAATTTCTTAAGTTCTTTATATATTTTGGAGATCAGCTCTGTCTGATGTGGGGTTAGTGAAGATCTTTTCCCATTCTGTAGACTGTCATTTTGTCTTGTTGACCGTGTCCTTTGCTTTACAGAAGCTTCTCAGTTTCAGGAGGTCCCATTTATTGTTTCTCTCAGTGTCTGTGCTGCTGGGTTATATTTAGGAAGTGGTCTCCATCAACAGTGCATTCAAGTGTACTTCCTACTTTCTCTTCTATGAGGTTCAGTGTGGTTGGTTTTATGTTGAGCTCTTTGATCCATGTGGACTTGAGTTTTGTGCATAGTGATAGATATGGATCTCTTTTCATTCTTCGGCATGTTGATATCCAGTTATGCCAGCACCATTTGTTGAATATGGTTTTTTCCATTTTATATTTTTTTCTTCTTTGTTAAAAAATCAAGTGTTTGAAGATGTGTGAATTGATATCCAGGTCTTCTATTCGGTTCCATTTGTCCTCCTGTCTGTTCTTATGCCAATACCAGGCTGTTTTCAGTACTATAGCTCTGTAGTAGAGTTTGAAGTCAGGGATTATGATGCCTCCAGAAGTTCCTTTATTGTACAGAACTGTTTTGGCTATCTTGGGTTTTTTGCTTTTTTAAATGAAACTGAGTAATTTTTTCTTTTTTTGAGGTTTGTGAAGAATTTTTCTGGGATTTTGATGGGCACTGCATTGAATATGTAGATTGCTTTTGGTAATATTTTTACTATGTTAATTCTACCTACCCAAGAGCATGGGAGATCTTTCCATTTTCTGGGTCTTCTTCAGTTTCTTTTTCCAAAGATTTAAATTTAATGCCAGCACTAGGGATTAGAGACAGGAAGGGCAGAGAGGGGACTATAAGGTGGGAGGAGACAGGAGCTCAGTGCACTCTGAGGATGAAGTCTGAGAAGACAGTCTGAATACAGGACCATCCCTTGTGTCTGACCATTGGTAGAGGTAAAATATCTCTCTAGTGGCTGGCTGCACTGCTTCTCTGATCTGTCAGCTTTCACCCCAATATCTGACTCCAGGTTTTATCTATTAAGATTGATTAGAATTCATGCCCCACAGAGAAGATGGAGTTCCTAGGTAGTCACATGATGTTCTATATCAGATAATGAATTATGTGGCTGAAACTCTGCCGAGCAGGAGACCAATGCCCGGGACAGTGATGATTGCTGCCCCTGGGTACCAAAGCACCTCCTGAGCACAGGCATTCTAACGGAATTCCTACGCACTTCTCAATCCCTGCGTGCCTCTCCTTAGACTGGTGTAGATACAGAAAGGGAAGACAGGCTCAAGTGCTTCCCTCCTGGCTTGATTCCAGAAGCAGGCTGCACGCATGTACACACCACACACACACACACACACACACACACCACTTACTTTGTAGACCTCGTGAACACTGGTTAGCCTGTCAAACTTGGAGTACATTGTGTTCAGCATGTTCACTATTTGGATAGGTTCACAGGCCGCACAGATGTTGGTAAATGTTACCACATCACTGAAAAGGATTGTACACGTTTCAAATTCTCCTGCAACAGAAATGAGGTCAGCGGTAGCCAAGGATACAGAATAATAATTCTACGAATTTTTAATCCAATGCCTTTTGAAGACCAAGCCTGCCTGCCCCCTGGGGGAAAGGAGCTGACGTCATCCCCTCTTGCCCATCTAGTCAACAGATATGAGCACATACATTGGGTCCCTACTGTGAGATAGCCTTTGTTCCACAGGAGTCATATTGCATGAAATAAGAAGAAGGAGCCCTGGGTCTTAGGGAGTTTCCCAGCTAGTGCTGGAGGCAGGAATTTGAGTCAGCAAATGCTCCCCTGAGAAGTGAAAGCGCTGTGGGTTGAGAGAAATGGCCCTTACTGAGCCAGAAGCTCGCCCTTTCAGCTAGGCTGGCTGGCCAGCAAGCTCTTGCATCTACCTGTCTCTGCCTCCTCCAACCCCAGTGCTGGGGTTCTAGGTACGTGCAGCCTTACCCCGCTTTTCATGTGGATGCTCACAATTTGAACTCCGCTTCTCTCGCTGTATCAAGCTTCTGTGTGCTCACGTGTTGCTTTTTATGGGGGTAAAGGGGATTTGAACTCAGGTCTTCATGTTTGCAGAACAAGTGGTCTTACCTCCTGAGCCGTATTTCCAACTTATTATTCCAACTTGAAATAAATTATAACATGTTTTGATGTTATGACAACCTCAGAACCCTCACCTCTTACCCTCAGGATAAAATCTTGCTGGTCCCCCCTCACCCAGCCTCAGCCCAGGCCTTGCTCATGTGTGATGAGCTTCCAGTCTTCCCTCCCTTCCTCACTATATCACAGTTAAACCTGGCATATGATAAACAAGCCATGCCACCTCTACTATAAGGAAAAGGAACTTGGGATTAGGGAGATGGCTAAGAGGGTAAGGTGACTTACTGTGTGAGCAGGAAGGCCTGAGTTCAAATCCCCAACACCCACATGAAAAGCCTGTCCCAAAGTCTGAATGTGGCGAGGGGTAGATACTGGAGGATTTCTGAGGCTTGCTGCCCTCTAACATAGCTCTAGTATCAGTGAGAGGTTTTGTCTCAAAGGAATAAGACAGAAAGGAGTAGAAAGAGGTAGGCATCTCTGAACTCCATGTGTGAACAGGCATATACACTAACACACACACATGTCTATATACCCCACACACACTAGTGAGTCCTCACTGTCTATACAATAACAAACATTTTCTATAAGAACCCAGAATTATTATTACACCCCCAGAGTCTCCTTGTCCATGCCCTGCTCTGGAAACAATCCACACTCCACTCTTGTGTTATTTTTTATTATCTTCAGGCGGTGGTGGCGCACGCCTTTAATCCAAGCACTCGGGAGGCAGAGGCAGGTGGATCTCTGGGAGTTTGAGGCCAGCGTGGTCTACAAGAGCTAGTTCCAGGACAGGCTCCAAAGCTACAGAGAAACCCTGTCTCGAAAAACCAAAAAAAAAAAAAAAAAAAAAAGAAAAGAAAAAAAATAAAGATGTGGGTTAACCACTAAGCCCAAGATGATGCCGTTTCTAAATGATAAAGCCACAAGTCAAGCCCAGATCTGCCTAGGTTCAGATTCCACACCCCTTAGCATGAGCACCATCCTCCCTAGGGTACCTTACCTGCAGCCACCTTCTTGCTAGCTCAACGATCCTCCCTAAAGTACATTACCTGCAGCCACCTTCTTGCCCTCCTTGAGCTGGTTGGCCACATGTTCAGGCAGCATGGCATACAGCAAGGTCTCTGTCTTCTTCTTTTCGATGGCCAGGTGCTTGGAGAGGACTCGCAACTCCTCCTTCTTCTTCTCTAGCTGGCGGGACAACTCCATCTCTGCCAGCCGCTGCTGGTTGAGGAGGATGAGATCCCTGGTGGTGTCGTGGGGAGCGATGTCAGAGAGATGCATCTTGCTCTCCTCCAGCTCTTGCAGACTGCGGAGCTTTGGAGAACACATGAAGATCATGCAGCGCAGAGAGTCCATCCAGATCATCTGGCCTGCCCATCACAGAGAGGAATGTACCAGTAGAGAATGTCAGGCAGTGAACAGGAGGCCAGCATCACCCGTGCCACATGCCCTTTAGCTTCTGCACAGTCTGCTCCCTCCTTCTTAGCCATGTGTCATGAGAATTGTCTGGACTTCTCCACTCTCATCTGTCACTCTCTGCACAACAGTTCTCCTGACTGTTGTGCTGAGCATGAGGTGCCAACACCACTCTTCTCTGCTCTTCTGCTGGGTAAGGTGTTGACCTAACCTCCCTTCTGGGAATCTTTCTTCCTGAGACTTTTTACCACTGATTTCTCTCTGAACTTTCCCTACTTATCTGAAGTTTTTCTTTAGTCTGTGTCTATCTGTGTCTAGCCTCCCCCCGTTTCTCTCACTTTCTTAAATGTTGCATTGCCTAAGATTTTGAGTTCAGCTTCTCTCTCTCTCTCTCTCTCTCTCTCTCTCTCTCTCTCTCTCTCTCTGTGTGTGTGTGTGTGTGTATGTGTGTGTTTGCATGTGTGTGTGTTTATTTCTTTAAAAATTTTTATTTGTATGTAGGTATGTGTTTATGTTCCCAACTTGAGTATAGATGTGTCAGATGCCCTGGAACCAAAGCTATAGCCAATTGTGGACCATCTGATGTGGGTCCTGGGAACTAAACTGGGGCCCTCTACAAGATCAAGTGCTCTTAACCATTGGATTATCCCCCCAGCTCATTCATTCATTCATTCATTCACTCATGTATTTTTGATGTCAGGATATCACTCTGTAACCTGGGCTAATCTTGCACTCATGGCAATCCCCCTGTCTGACCCTCCCAAGTGCTGGTATTATATGTATGAGCCACCACACCTGTCTGGGTTTTCTCTTTTAACATTATCCAGCAGTATCCTATACCACAATGACAATAAATCTGAGTCTCCTAAGAAATCTTGCTTCCCAGACTCAAATTGTGCATTTCTTTAAGAATATTATTAATGTATATCAAAAGCAGTAACAATTCATTACAGAAAGGGAAAAAAGCATAAGAAAATAGTGAATGTCATCTATAATAATCATATTGCAGATATATATTGACTCTTAATATTCTGAATTACCCAAAGAGGCACTATCTGATATCTATTTGCAATCTGAATTTTCACATAAAACATATTTCCCTGTGGCATTTGGTACAGATATACAGCACAACTTTTGCTGATTATATTGGTCGTGGTGTTTTATTTAAATCACAAGCCAGCATTGATTACATTATATCTAGTGTATCTTTCTATAAACAATACTTCTATGAACAAGCTTGAGACCTCTTTATGTATACCTGTGCCTGTTTTGTCAAAGGATACCCTCAGGCATATGGTATTGCTTAGACAAAAACGTGCTGTTTCTTGAAGTTCTAGATACTCATTTCCAAGTGCCCTCTGTGATGGTGCGGCAACTATGTTGGTTTGTTTTCTCTGTTCCCATTAGATGCTTGTTTGCGGATGTCTGCCTCTTCCTTCCCACCATCCCTACAAATGCTCTCTATCATGGAGTCTTGTCATTTAAGTATTAAGTACCAACCATTGACCTGGCACATGGTGGCATGAACTGACAAAATTCCTGTCCTCAAGGATTTTAGTCCTTGCCAATTCTCAGTTCCTCACACCTTCCTTACCAGTATCCAAGCAAGAATGGTGATAATTGTCCTAAATAGTCTCTCATAACATCCACCATGTCCTGCTTTATTATGTTGTGATTGTGTCCTGAGAGTCATCCCTGGAGTCCTCCCTAAGTTAATCTCACACCTGACCCTTCTCACCTGCACCCCAGCAATGGCTGTCACCTGCCCGCCAGACTCCATTTCTCTAAACCATTAACCATTCTTTGACACACAAACCTCAAGTAGTATCCACAAGAGACCTTTAAAAGTGTTTCCAGTTGCATGGCAGAGGCCAGGTATCCATCTGGCTGCCTATGTCTCCTATCACTACACTTCACCATTAACTCAAACCTTCAGAACACCTTTTCCTGGGGCTTTTTCCTCAGCTCAGTTTGCACACATGTTTAACATAAATACAGACTGATCATCAGTCTAACGAGCAGCTCAAGGTGCCCCTCACAGCAGGTACAAAAATGTACTTGCGGGATGAAGGCCTAAGCATAAGAGGAAAAGTATGAACTTCTTCGAAGAAAACAGGAAAATGGCTTTGGTTGTGCCAATGGTTTTGTGGCTGTGACAGTAAAAACCCAGCCAGAAAGAGTAATGCAGATAAAGTAGACTACAGTAAAATTTAAAACTTCTGTGCATCAAGAAACACAAACAATAAACTCGGTCAATCCATAGGATGAGAGAACATATTTGTAAATCATCTGTCCAATAAGGAGTTAATAACTATAATGCATAAAGAACCACCTCTCTCCCACACAGTAAAATATTGACAAAAGACTTGAATGAACATTTTGCCAAATACCTGAAGAAATTCTAGGAGCGATGGTATCGGCATAACTCTAACCAGGCAAATGAAAGACTTGTATCATGAAAACTTCAAGACACTGAAAAAAGAAATTGAAGAGGACACCAGTAACTGGAAAGATCTCCCATGCCAATGGATTGGCAGGACTAATATTGTTATGATGGCTATCCTACCAAAACTCATCTACATTTTCAATGCAATCCACATTAAAATTACAACACAATTCTTCACAGAAATTGTAAAAAATAATTTTCAACTTCTTATAGAAACACCAAAAACAACAACAACAAATTAACCAACCAACCAAACAAACAAACAAAAAAACCCACCCAGGATAGTTAAAACAACCTGTAACAATAGAATAACTGCTGGAGGTATCACCATCCCAGATTTCAGGTTGTACTATAGATCTATAGTAATAAAAACAGCTTGGTATTGGCATAAAAGTAGACATGTCAGTCAATTGAATCAAACTGAAGGGCACCGTATACTTAAGGACACCTAGTTTTTTTTTTTTTTAACAAAGAAGCAAAATAAGCAAATAAGTAAACATTGGAAAAATGCAGCATCTTCAACAAATGGCCAAACTGGATGGTATATGCAGAAGAATGAAGGCAGGTCCATTCTATCACCTTGAACAATTTCAACTCCAAGTGGATCAAGGACTGCAACATAAGACCAGATACTCCTAATCTGGTAAATAAGAAAGTGGGGGATAGGTTTGGACTCATTGGCACTACTATTTCCGAACAGTAGTACATCATTAGCACAGGCACTAAGACCAACAATTAATAAATGGGACTCCATGGAGCTAAAAAACTCTTGTACATTAAAGGATTGTATAATTTGGGTAAAGCAGTGACCTATGCAATGGGAAAAGATCATTACTAATTATACATCTGGCAGAGAGTTTGGATCTAAAACATAAAACTGGACATCAAGAAAACAAATAACCCAATTTAAAAATGAGGTACAGAACTAAACAGAGAGTTCTCAAAAGATGAAACACGAATGACTGAGAAACACTTAAAGAAGCATTCAGCATTCTCAGCCACAGAAATATACAAACCGACACTACTTCCATTTTCAGCTTACCCCAGTTAGAATGGTCAAGATCAATAACCAAATGGCAGCATATACTGGTGAAGATGTGGCCAAAGCAGAGCACTTACTCATTGCTAGTGGTAGTGAAGACTGGTACAGTGGCTGTGGAAATCAGTATGTCAGCTCCTTAGAAAACTGGGACTTGATCTACCTCAAGATCCAGCCATGCCACTCTTGGGCATCTAACTAAGGGACTCTACAGTCTACTACAGAGGTGTTTGTTTATGCTCACTGCTGTTCTATTCTCAAGACCCCAAAATTGAAAACAGCCTAGGTGTCTACGAACTGATGAATGGATAACTAAAATGTCACATATTTATACTATAAAATTCTTCATAGATCATGAAATTGTCAGGTGAATGGATGGAGCTAGAGAAGAGGAAACTAGAACAGGAGGATTAAACAGGGAGGGGCATTAGAGAGAACAGAAAAGGAAGGAATATGGGGGGAAAAGAAACACTAAAAGACATTTGAAAAACCATGTGAAAATCTCCAACTATAGAAGCTTCCTAAATATATACAATATAAAAGGAATCTAAGCAGAGTAGACCAAATATTAGGTGAGACAATACGCCAAATAGACTTTTATGACACTCAATAAAACCTCCAATGCCAGGATTGAATCTTGTTGAGATGTATTGCCAAGGCTGTTGGTAACTCTCCACAATCTGATGGTGAGGCCCTACTGCTAAAGAAAGCACATGTGTCACCGAACATGGAGGTGTCCAGCTGATGCCTAACTAGAAGCTTCACCCCTAGTGACTAGCATTCATGGTTCTAGAGGGTACTCTGCATGATACAGGACTAAGGCAATCATCAATATCTTCCAGCTACAAGCTTTGCAAACCTCACCTGTGACCTGCCTCCAATATATATGTTTTTGTGTAATAGTGGCACAAATGTTATAGGTGTAACCAACTACTTTGTGATTAGATTTAAGGCCCAGTCCTTGAGAAGGAACCCGCTTCTGACACTGCTCAAATGGCCAAGAACCTTAGAACAGATAGGTCATGGGCATACTATTATTCTACTAAAGAAACGTGACAAAAATGACTTCTAATGATCCACAATTATACCCATAGATCAGTGCCTCACTCAACTCACATCAAGAGAAGTTTCTTCTTGTAGTGAGTGGGAAACTAGTGCAGAAATAGACAATGTGCAAAAAGTAAGAGACTTTAGATCACTCAGTTCTAAATTGAATGTCTTAATTAAATCTCTCCCTTTAGTACTCAGGGGAAAATAAAGAAGATGAGGCAGAAATATCCTAAGAGCCAGAGAGGTTAGATGGCACCAAGGAAACAGTGTCTTCCAGATGCCACAGGACCGATGCCCATATGAACTCACAGAGTCAGAGGGGATAGACGGCACCAAGGAAACAGTGTCTTCCAGATGCCACAGGACCGATGCCCATATGAACTCACAGAGACTGTGGAATGCAGAGAACCTGCACAGGTGCAAGCTAGATGGAGACCCAGTGCTGAGGGGGGTGCAAGCATGATCTCCCACCTCTAACCAAGAAGTTATGATAAACTGATATGTGCCAACAAAGGAAAAATTAGTTTTCTCCAATGAAGTCTTACTGGTTATATTAACTACACTTCAGCATAGGATCTATCTCCAGGAGTAATTGGCCAACACAAAGCAAACTCGATGATATTTTTGTAGGTTTTTTTTGTCTCATTTTGCTTTGTTTGAGCATTTTTTGACTTTTTCTTTTTTTGCTTGCTTATTTTTGCTTTCTGTTTGTGTGTGTGTGCGTGTTTCTTGTTTTTTCCTCTTTATTTCTATAAAGAGAGAGAGAACATGAAGTTGGGTGGGTAGGTAGGAGGCGGGGAGGAGAAAAAAGATGGTCAAAATACATTGTATAAAAAACATTTTCAATAAAAAAGCAATTTACTACATGATCTAGCAAGTCCACTTCTGTCAACAGGCTCAAAAGAATTAAAATCCAGGACTCAAGGAGATAGACAGATAGTCTATGGCCACAGAGAGTCACACTAGTCAAAGGAGATAAGTCAAGTCTTCAGTGAATGAGTAGGTAGACACAATAAAGCAACAGAGTACTGTCAAGCCAAAAAGAGAAGGAAATGAGCCAGTCACAGAGAAACAAGTCCTATAAGACTCCACTTACCTTACCCAGTACCTAGAAAAGCCATGTCACAGATATGAAGGTAAAGCTGGTGGCCATGGGGAGGAAGGAGGAACAGGCAGCTATTTAATAGGCATAGAACTTGAGTTCTGTAGATGTTAAAAATGTTCTGGATACGGATAGGGTGATGTGTGTACAAACTGTGAGTATTCTTTATATTAATCTCCTGTAGTATGGATTAAAATATAGAAAACTTCTGGTATAATTGAAGCAAAACCAAAGTGTATTCCCTACCAATAGGTCAGATGAGTTTGTTGCTTTAGAAAGACTAGACATTAAATTAATATATTATCTCTCATGTGATAGATAGCAGAATTTTATAACTATAGAGTTTATAATCACAACTGTGTATTTTAGTGTACAGTCTAGCCATATCATATGGTGTTGGAATAGACAATATATACATTTCCATGTAGTATGTTTATGTGCATATGTATACTTATTATATAACCCTTTTATGTCTAAACCAGAAATGATTAAAATTAAAAGGTGTTATTTACTGATCAGGCCAAGTAGACATATCAGAAAATAACAAACAAACAAACAACCCAGGAACAACAACAGCAAAAAATTCAACTTTGCTCTCAATGTAGTTCCTTCGCTGGCTTGGGAGAAGTTGAAAAGCTGCCTTCCCTGCTGATCTAACAGGCAGAAGGGAAAGGCATGGGCTCTTACCCCGGAGTTTGAGTGCCGGCTGGCTCTTCCATGTTTTGGGCATCATTTCTCTTCTTGTCTTCAAGACAAATTGGCTGTTAATGAACTTGCAGATGCTGGAGATGCTGAAGGTGACTTGAGGGTGGATGATGGAGAAATACTCATCTATCCCAAACTTCTGGGTCAGGAGTCCAGGGACATACTTCTGAATATTCACTCCAGCTTGCTTGACCTTTAGCTATCCACAGAGGACACACGTCAGTCTGGGGATCAGAAAGCAACTTCCACCATCGGCTTTCCCTGAGATATGACATTTGGGCTTTGCTTTGCAACTCATTGGGGAGAAGAAGAATCAATGACGGAATAAACACAATAAAACTATCATTTTTTTTAAATGGTCAAACCTGCAGTTGATGTTAGAAGAGGAATGACACAGCATGGGGCTGCTCAGAAGCCTTGTCTGACCGCCAAGAGGCATTAAGGCTCTCAACAAGGCCAGTAGTTTCATCCTGTACTGTCTCTCCCCATCCCCCACACAACCCCTGTCCCCAGTCCATCCTGGAACTAGGACAAGGTTTCTTTGCTCTCTCCAGAGAATGCACAGGAGGAGCACAAACTGAGGACCGTGACATCACCTGCCCAATACCAGCACAGTGTCTGGGAGCCTTTACTAACCATAGGAACTCAGGTAAGCTACAGAAATCACCTTCATGTATCATTCTGTTCCCGTTCTGCTATACCCAAAAGCTGAAAGGGAGGGGAGTATTTAGAGCGACTGGATTGAAAGCAATGGCATGAATCATGATGTCGTAGCATTGGAAAAACGTGAGCATTCATTGGTTTTTTATAATTCTGTTTTCCACCTATGGGTGTTTTCTTACTGCCATGACGCCATCTCGTCTCTAGGGAAGACACTACACTCAGGTGAGTATATGCATAGAGTTCATGCAGAGCAGGCAATTGACACGTGATGTGCATTTGAATTTCAACAAACACTAGAAGAAATCATATTGGCTGATCATTGTGGGCCCATATTTCGGTTTGGCACAGTAGCCATTAGCCTGGTCTGAGCTAGGCACATAGCTCTGCAGACAAGCTGTCGCCTGCTTAACAAAAGTCAGGATGTGCTGCTCCTAGCTTCTTTTGTTAGAATGTGGATTACCTGAGGAGAGATGTTGGCTAAAGCTGATGACTCGAGAGTTTCAGAGGTTCGATGCTTCCTTCCTTTTGTAACTAAGAGAATGTCTTATAGAGATGCTAATTCATGGCCTACCTGACTGCTAGATGCAGACGTGACCTAAGCCCAGGCACCTGGTTGCCTTGGAGACAGCCTAATGTGTTTTCCCCCACTGAATGGAGATATAAGATGTTCCGAGAATAAAGAGTCATTCTGGCCTTTTCCAAGATGACCTTGTAAGCTGTGTCGGTTTTATTCCTCACGACTCCGTTTCAGCCGGGTTAGGGAATCTATGTTGGACCCACATGGGCTCCGACATAATGGCGCCCAACGTGGGGCTCGAACCCACGACCCTGAGATTAAGAGTCCCATGCTCTACCGACGCGCAGATTAGGAGCTATGCAGATACAGGATTCTTTTCAGAAGAACAATAGCCTTCCTACAGCAATGGCGGGCTTAGATCCACCCTCGGCTCAGAGTACACCGAAAGTGAAGCAGAGACATAATGATAGCAGTGAATCTCCTCTACAAGCTTGTATCAGAGAAGCCGTTAGCAGAGGAGAAGAGGTGCAAGGATTTCAATTGTTTCCAGTTATTGAGCAGAGAGATGCGCAAGGAAATCTGCTTAGAGTACATACTCCTATATCATTTAAGTTACTCAAAGAATTAAAAACTGCTTGTGCTCAATACGGTGCCACGGCACCCTTTACCCAGACACTGGTGGAAAATATAGCTGTAGAAGCTCTACCACCAGCAGATTGGAAGCAGATAGCCAAGGCTTGCCTGTCAGGAGGAGACTATCTATTGTGGAAAACTGAATTTACAGAACAGTGTCAGGCCACAGCTGAGAGAAACAGGACTCAGCAAATTCCTATTTCATACGAGATGCTAGCAGGTGAAGGACCCTATACGGGAGCAAATCAGCAGTTAGAATATGATATAGTAGCTTATGTCCAGATCAGTACAGCGGCCAAGAAGGCCTGGAATAAGCTTCCATCGTCAAAAGAGCAGACTGAGGAGTTGTCTAGCATAAGACAGGGACCAGATGAGCTATTTCAGGATTTCGTTTCCAGACTAACGCAGGCATCTAATAGGTTGATTGGAGACTCAGAAGCAGCACAGATAATAATTAAGCAGTTAGCATTTGAGAACGCCAATGCTATATGCAAGGCGGCTATAAGGCCTTTTAAGAAACAGGGCAATGTTGCAGATTATATCCGAATCTGCTCGGATATTGGCCAATCATATACACAAGGAATGGCATTAGCGGCTGCTTTACAGGGAAAGACAATTAATGATGTCTTATCCCAGCAGGGAGACCTAGCCCCAGGAAGAGCGCAAGCTACAGCAATGCCTGGAGGCTGTTTTGGATGTGGTCTTATGGGACATCAGATCAGACGATGTCCTGATAGGAGAGCAAGCCCTAGAACCAGGAGAGAACCAGGATTGTGTAGGAGATGCAGAAGAGGGAAGCATTGGTCCAGTGAGTGTAGATCAAAAAGAGATGATCTCGGAAATCCTCTTTCGGGAAACGGATTCAGGGGCCAGCCTCAGGCCCCGCGACAAATTTATGGGGCAATCCAGCAATCTGCACACCAACAAGGAGATATATACAGGACCTTTTCAGAGCCACACCAGGGAGTGCAGGGCTTGACCTCAGTTCAGCCATTTACACGGTTATAACGCCTGAAATGGGGATGCAAGCTCTCCCCACAGGGATCTATGGGCCTTTACCAAAAGGTACTGTAGGATTACTGCTAGGAAGAAGTAGCTCAACCATGCAAGGGATCTTAGTGGCTCCTGGAGTCATAGATGCTGACTTTGAGGGAGAGATCAAGATAATGGTTCATTCACCTAAGGGAGTTTCTGTAGTAAAGGCAGATCAGAGGCTTGCACAATTAATCTTACTTCCAGCTGTGCAAACCAATAATCAGAGTAAAAAGGAAAAGAGAGGAGAAGATGGATTTGGTTCATCTGATGCTTTTTGGATACAGACCATAGGTCCTCAGAGACCAGAACTCACTTTGTTTATAAATGGAAAAAAATTTTCTGGCCTCCTGGATACTGGCGCGGATACTTCCGTCATAACTGCCAGTCAGTGGCCTTCTAAGTGGCCCAAAACAGAGACTATTACACAGTTACAAGGAATTGGTCAGACTAGAAATCCTGAACAGAGTAGCAATGAACTGCATTGGAAAGATGAGGAAGGACATGAAGGAACTTTTAAGCCGTATATTATTCCCCATTTACCTGTGAACTTATGGGGCAGAGATGTCATGTCCAGAATGGGAGTATATTTATACTCTCCCAGCACGGCTGTTACTAATCAGATGTTTCAACAAGGATTATTACCTAATCAAGGTTTAGGCAAAAATAATAGGGGAAAGGTAGATCCTGTCGCATCAGACGGTAGACCTTCTAGAGCAGGATTAGGGTATTTTTAGGAGAGGTCACTGAAAGACCTGCACTCCATGCAGACCCGATAATATGGAAAAGTGATGAACCTGTATGGGTGAATCAGTGGCCTCTAACAGAAGAAAAATTGCAAGCTGCCCAGCAGTTAGTGCAGGAACAGCTGGATAGTGGACATATTTCACCATCTAATTCTCCATGGAATTCTCCAATTTTTGTTATTAAAAAGAAATCGGGAAAGTGGAGATTAATTCAGGATTTAAGAGAGGTCAATGCAACCATGGAACCAATGGGCTCTTTACAACCAGGGCTGCCGTCCCCGGCAGCCATTCCAAAAGGCACGCATAAGATTATCTTAGACTTGAAAGATTGTTATTATACAATTCCGCTAGCGCCACAAGATTGTCAAAGATTTGCTTTTAGCATTCCTTCAGTTAATTTTAAAGAGCCAATGAGGAGGTATCAATGGAATGTCTTACCCCAGGGTATGTTAAATAGTGCTACATTATGCCAAAAATTCGTAGCCCAAGCTATACAGGAGGTTAGAAATCAATTTCCACAGGTTTACGCAATCCATTACACAGACGACATCTTGCTAGCTCATAAAAATGAAGATACTTTACTAGAGACATATGCGTTGTTACAGCAGTGTCTAAGCCATGCAGGTTTAGTTATCGCTCCTGAGAAAGTACAGAGGCACCCGCCTTTTCAATATCTAGGTCATATATTATACCCCAAAGAAATTAAGCCTCAAAAGATAGAAATCAGGAAGGATGACTTAAAAACTCTTAATGACTTTCAAAGGTTATTAGGAAATATACAGTGGCTAAGACCTTATTTGAGGTTTCCTACAGGAGCCCTTGAGCCTTTAAGTGAAATACTTAAAGGAGACAGTGATCCAAATTCTAGAAGGCAGCTTTCAGAAGCCGCCAGACAGACTCTCTCACAGATAGAGCAGGCTATACAGGAACAGCAGGTGTGCTATATTGATTATAGCCAGACATGGCAAGCATGTATTTTACCTACAAGGCTGACTCCTACAGCAGTCTTATGGCAGAACGGACCACTTTTATGGGTGCATCTGCCTGTATCACCAGCAAAAGTATTAAATCCTTATTTTGAAGCAGTAGCATGCTTAGCTCAGAAGAGCAGAATGGAATCTAGAAAGTATTTTGGCAGAGAACCAGCCATAATCAATGTGCCTTACACTAAGCAACAAATTGAATGGTTATTTCAAAATAGTGACTCATGGGCAATTGCATTTGCTCAGTTTCAAGGTCAGATTAATAATCTTTTCCCAGCTGACCAGTTACTGCAGTTTACACAACAGCATTCATTCATTTTTCCTAAAATAGTAGCAAAGAATCCCTTAAAGGATGCTTTGTTGATTTTCACTGATGGCTCATCTAATGGAAAAGCTGCTTATGTTGTCAATGGCAAAGGACACGTGGTACAGACAGAACCTGCTTCAGCTCAAATAGTTGAACTGCGGGCTGTAGCTCTGGTATTTAAGAATTTTGATGATAAGGCTTTCAATTTATATACTGATAGCCGGTATATTTATGAAGCATTAAGGATCCTGGAAACAGTATCATATATAGCAACTAGCAATGAACAAGTTAAAATATTGTTTCAGCAGATTCAGAAAGCCATACAATGTAGAAAGTTACCATGTTTTGTGGGACATATCAGAGCACATTCAAGTCTTCCTGGTCCGTTAGCTGAAGGTAATGCTCTAGCTGACGAACTTACAAAAATTATTGCCATATCTCAGGTTGAACTTGCACAGCAATCACATGCTTTGCATCATCAAAACAGCTTAAGTTTAAGAAAACAATTTAAGCTGACCAGAGAAGCTGCTCGACAAATTGTTAAACAGTGTGAAAGATGCCCACAATATCTACCTGTGCCTCATTTGGGGGTAAATCCCCGAGGACTGCTTCCTAACCATATATGGCAAATGGATATAACTCATATTACTGAGTTTGGAAAATTGAGATATGTGCATGTGACAATTGATACTTACTCAGGATTTATAATGGCCACAGCACAAACTGGGGAAGCTGCCAAGCATGTAATAACTCATTGCTTAAAATGCTTTTCATGCATGGGAACCCCAAAGGTAATAAAGACGGACAATGGATCCGGATATGTTAACAAAGCTTTTCAAAGATTTTGTGCTCAATGGAATATCGTTCATAAGACTGGTATTCCATATAATCCTCAAGGACAAGGAATTGTGGAGCGTGCACATGGCTCCTTGAAAACACAACTCCAAAAAATAAAGACAGGGGAGTTGTATCCTCAGACGCCACACAATGCCTTAAATCATGCATTGTTTACGCTAAACTTTCTAAATACAGATGTCCATGAGCAATCAGCCGCAGACAGATTGTGGCATAGTGGTACAAAATCCACATTTGCTAAAGCCAAATGGAAAGATCTATGTACTGGGATTTGGAAGGGACCCGACCCCATCCTAATATGGGGTCGAGGGCATGTCTGTGTTTTCTCACAGGACGAAAACCAAGCAAGATGGCTTCCAGAGCGGCTAATTCGATGCACTCAGCAGAAGGAAGGACTGCGGAACTGAGGACAACGTGGCTGACAACCGCGCCGCAGAAGGAACAGAAAGAAAACGGCTCCAGGAGGAATCCAGTAACCCAGCCCACAGAGAGGAGCCTGATCCGAACCTACAACTTGCAGGACTGCAAAGAGACTTCGGACAAAGAGATCCTGCTGAGAGGAGCTGACTGCGGCGTCTGCTGCTGGCTGTGGTGTGAAACCGGTTGCTTCAGAACTAAGATACAAACTGAACATTTGAGTGTTCTCGGTTTATGGGACAGAACTCATTTTGAATAAAGTATTAAACCTGAGAACTAAGACCTAAGCTTTCCCCTCAGGGAAAGAAAGATGCAAAATAAAGTATGACTAAAATCCCTCTTCATTTAACAAGGGGGCAGACTAAGGGTTTAACAGCCACACAGAGACTGAAAATGAGATTTAATAACAACAAATGGTATTATACTCTTAACGGTAATGACCTGATATTTACAGCTGCATATAAGGTGATGGGAAAAATCTGGTAATGACCAATGGTACGAAATACATCGGTAATGACCGAGAAGAATATAAATTTACGGTAAAGAAAAATATGAAATTATGAATAATTGGAGAGCTGGTACTGACCGGCCAAAAGTGAAATTATGAATAATTGGAGAGCTGGTACTGACCGGCGAAAGGTGAAATTATGAATAATTGGAAAGCTGGTACTGACCGGCTAAAGGTGAAATTCTGAAGAATCAGAGAGCTGGTACTGACCGGCTAAAAATAAAATTATGAAGAATTGGAGGGCTGGTATTGACCGGCTAAACACGAAATTATGAATAATTTGGAGAGCTGGTATTGACCGGCTAAATATGAAATTATGAAAATTGTGAGAGCTGGTTTTGACCGGCCAAATATGAAATTACGGTATTAGAAATTTAAAGATCGGTATTGACCGATGATGTGGAAAGATCATGATTGTGAATTGCTGCGATTGATAGTTGGCTGAAAGAGAGGTTGTGACGATGAATGTTGAGAGTTGATACGTATGCTGAGAAAGTAAACTCTGAATGTTGTTCTGTACCAGCGGAAGAAACATCTTCAACTCAGGTGATTCTACTCTCTTAAGATAGGAGAATATAGTTATTGGGAGCATAATTATCCATAAAGCATTATGATACATCCTGACAAGAGATATGGCTGATATACAGGGCCTGAAAAGTATATTTCTCTCCACTAATCTCTTCTTTTTACAGAGGTCGGCAGTCAATGACGGGTTTGAAGCTTCTTCTCCCCAGATGCCTAAGACAGGAGCTTGCATAATTGATGCCTGTTCCAATGACGGGAAAATTTGGGTAAATGAAGAGGACTTTGCCCAAACCAGACGCGGCGTGTCTGTCCTGTTGCAGACGCACAGGAGTTATTAAAATTAATAAGAGAGAGTGGATTGTGGGCCCATATTTCGGTTTGGCACAGTAGCCATTAGCCTGGTCTGAGCTAGGCACATAGCTCTGCAGACAAGCTGTCGCCTGCTTAACAAAAGTCAGGATGTGCTGCTCCTAGCTTCTTTTGTTAGAATGTGGATTACCTGAGGAGAGATGTTGGCTAAAGCTGATGACTCGAGAGTTTCAGAGGTTCGATGCTTCCTTCCTTTTGTAACTAAGAGAATGTCTTATAGAGATGCTAATTCATGGCCTACCTGACTGCTAGATGCAGACGTGACCTAAGCCCAGGCACCTGGTTGCCTTGGAGACAGCCTAATGTGTTTTCCCCCACTGAATGGAGATATAAGATGTTCCGAGAATAAAGAGTCATTCTGGCCTTTTCCAAGATGACCTTGTAAGCTGTGTCGGTTTTATTCCTCACGACTCCGTTTCAGCCGGGTTAGGGAATCTATGTTGGACCCACATGGGCTCCGACAGATCATTTTAACAGACATTTGGGACTAAATTCATTTAGCGTACATGCCCTTTAAATGAATAAAAAAGAAATCAACTCAGTTCACATGTCTGTATCATCTGTGTCTATAGCTGTTTTGGTTTTGAGGCGTTATCTTTCAAAATGCAGCCCAGGCTGACCTTGAACTTAAGTCTTGCCTCAGCCTCCTGAGTGCTGTGATTATAGACGTTTGCCATCAAACCCAAGTTCCAGATGAAAGGTTATTTTATCCTGGGAAATTGAGAGCCACCAAATTTAAATGGCCATGCTCACAGCCCTACAGAACATGGCAGGGAGCACTACTAAGAATGAGCATCATGGAGGATTAAGAATCAGTTGTGCTCATGGGGCGCAGGTCATGTTTAGGACCATGGCTATAGGGTGCGATGCCTCTTTCTGGAGTGAATTTTAAGGTCTTCCTCCAGCCTTCCTTTCTGATCATAAACTTTCCCATTTATTCACTGATTCCACTTTCTTGTTCTATTGACCCGAGGACGATCATGCATTTCTAAAGCTTCTAGAACATGGCATGAAGTCAATGGCCCCTCCAGGGCAAAGTCTAGTCTCTAAAGTCCCGTGAACTCGGGGATCTAAGTCCTTACCAGCCATCACGACAGTGAATTGAGCTCCCCATCCCTGGTTTAAGCCCCAAACCCAAGCTTCTGAAAGAAAGGAGCTCTTACTGCTTCGTCAAAAACAAGGTGGAAAGGAAAAACACTGCAAAACACCTCCTCTTCAACCCACAGTCTCTCGGGATAGACAGGCTGGAAGGTGTCCCCGAGGGGCCCTAGACACGCAGAGAGAAAAAGCCCTGGTGAGAGGCCCTTGCGGAGCCACTTGGACAGGGTTAGAATCTTAAGTGTGTCCCGAGAAAAGTGTGATTCCCACTCCTTTGCACAGGCTCCCTCAGCATCTCCAGATGGCCACTGCAATTATTCCTCCAAATTAAAACAAACAGAAAATTTGCGACCAGGTTGAGAAGCCTTCCTGCCCCCTGCCAAGTTTCTGCCCACTGCTGAAGAGTTAGTTTCTGGGCCAATTGAGTATGTCTCGCCATGAAAACAGAACTGGCATTGAAATGGTGACAAGCGGACAATGAGCCAGGAGAAGAGTGAGTATGTGCCCGGCCCAGCATCGGGGACATTTGCCATGGAGCTTTTCAGACTGACAGTTTAGGGTGGCACGTGAAAATTTAACCAACAGTCCTATTTGGCAGGGGGTGCAGATTCTCAATGGAGCCTTTTTGATATGAAAATCTCCCAGACAAAGGATGCCAACTGTGTTTGCCACAGCTTGAAGGACTCAAAATGCAGCTCTTTGAGCCCAACAGACCCTCCCCCAGATGCCTGTCATTTGACCTACAGGGCTATGACAAGGAGCATCTAGCTCCCTTCTTCTGCTGGGTCAGAGCTCTGATTGCGACTTGAGTGTCAGGTGCTGGGGGACAGACTCGCTCGGCGCCCAAAGACCCAATGTATCGAGCTTACCACCTTCACCTTATGAATGGAAAGCTGGACAGCACTGTCCCATGTCACAGCTCCTCAGAGACAGAGACAGGCATGGGCTTTCTTGGTTCTTGCCCTCTGTCCTTCAAACTGTTGGCTGGCTGTGGTTAGCCACAGATTTCCAGTCCAGAAACACACCCCAGTTAAGAAGGCTTCGGTCCAGAAGAGAGGCAGGATTCACTGCACCCAGGATGTTTGTGCCCAGCTTCCTCTTCACAGGCACCTCCTGGGACTGAGCCCAAGCCAGTGGCTTTCCTATTCCAGAGACGATGGTGTCTCCATGCGGACCAGCACAAACAAAAGAGCTGTTATATGGCAAGTTAGAAGCTGATTTTAAAAGTTAAAAAACACAGATGCTAAATCCAAGCTCTGAGGGAATCGAAGGCCTTGAAATAATAGAGCGTTTTGCCCTCTTTGCATAAGGGGGTTGTCCTGCAAATGTGGTAGTTCCGGTCTAAGAGCTGGGCCCAGGAGAACAGCACACTTACCATTTCCAGACATGACTGACGCCCTCACATCCCAGTGAGATTTCTCCCCAGGGCAAACAGCAATGTTCAAAACTTTCTCCTTCTTCCTAAGGAGCCTTGTCTTGAGAGCCTGAAGGGGGCAGGAGGGAAGCTTAGGCACCAGGTCGCAGGGAATGAACAAGCTTTGCCTGCTGCTGCTGGGCCCATCTTTGGGTACTGAAGGATGTTGGTGGCTGGAGGGACAGTGTGAGGGCTCGCAGTTCTGTCAAGAGCCTGAGGCTCCAAGGTGTACTTGCTGGTGAATCCTCAAGTCATTTCTCTATCACAGGAAGCCAGATTTTTTTTAAAAACAAGATTTCGGGGAATGCTTAAAGGGTCGTGGCTTTCTAAGTGTCGCTCCGAGACTATGTCCCAGGGTGAAATACAAATTTTGGCAGAAGCAAGTAGGAAGGATGCTCACCACAGTCCCCCTTTACAATAGCAAAAGGTTTGTAGCGACTGAATAGTTGCTATCTAACTATGATAAGTAGTTATCTAGGTGGCTAGATAACTATAATATCCCAGGGGAAGATGTCCACACACAAAATGAGCAGCAGGAAATAACTCTCCCTAGGCAATAGACGCGTGGGTCTTGGTGAACCATGAGCTGGTCACACACCACAAAGAACCCTCCTCTAGGTTGGTGAGTCACTCTCAGCTTGGGCCAAGGGAGTGTGCAGAGGGTTTGTGAACTCTTTACTGGTTCAGACTGTTGATACTTTTAAAAATGACTGGGCCCTATAAAGATCATCTCAGCATCCATCCAGTTCCCACCATAAGACCTACGAGGCAGGCAGTGTGACAGTACTCCTCTCGTGGACCCTTCCCTCATTGCCAGAGCTCTTTCTTCTGTTTCCCTAATAAATCTTTGTTCATTCTGATTACTCCTTATTCCCATTTCCTTCTTCTTCTTGGATGTGAGACAACAAACTCAGAAACTACTGGCTCATCGGTGGCTGTCATTTGACACCCTAGAACCTGAGGCAAGCTCACCAAGAATGGAGACAGTCCCCACTACTTTCAAAGAACGCGTAGCACTCTTCCTGATATTGGGAGATTATTATTTTAAGGTGTGCTGCTTTTGTTTATGCTCCATTTGTCTAACCCTGTGAAGCTGTGATTCTTTGCCTGTCTAAAACACCTGATGTTCCTAATAAAGAGCTGAATGGCCAATAGCGAGGCAGGAGCAAGGATAGACGGGGCTGGCAGGCAGAGAGGATAAATAGGAGAAACGAGGATGAGGAGGATCATGAGAACAAGGAAAGGAAGATGTCAGGGGTCAGACACTCGGCTACACAGCAAGCCATGGAGAAAGAAGTAGAGAAAGGTATACAGAAATAGGGAAAGATAAAAAGCCCAGAAGCAAAAGATAGTTGGGATAACATAAGTTAAGAAAAACTGGAAAGAAACAAGCCAAGGTAAGGCCGGGCATTCATAACTAAGATTAGCCTCTGTGAGTGATTTATTTAAGAGCTGGGTGCAGGCCTCGCCCCCTACCCACCCCACCAAATGCCAAAAGAATAAAAGAATAAAACATCACACAGCACCTGGGGTTGAAAACCTCTTCTGTGAGTGGACCCTGAGCTTTGCATGTTCTAAGACGTAACCCCCGGGCTCCAGGAATCATAGTTCTATCTGTGTGTTTGAATAGACTACGTGGATGCGGAGAGATCTTAACACACGTGGCATCTAAACTGGCAACGCTCACCTTCCGTGCTGCAGCTGAGGGGTCAAGGATGGCTCTTAACTGCACAATGGACCTGGAACTGGTTCCACCTGCTGACAGGCACTGAGGACCTGATAGGTCTGCTCATTGCAAGCAGATTGCAAAAGAAGACACCAAATTCCAACTCCAAAACCTTTACCTTGGCTTGTCGTTGAGGTTTTAAGAGAGGGTTCTTGTTCTTCATCCCAGACTGACCTCAAACTCATAGCAATCCTCCTGTCTCAGCATCCCAGTATAGGTATGAACTATACCTATACCCAACTTTGACATTCTTACATGTGAACATTTGACAGGCTAAGGTTCATCCTAGAAAGTCTGCATCAAGTTACCCTTGACTTTGCGGTCTCAGCTAGAAGTGAGTTTTACCCCCACCTCTGGTCTATGGACATTGGCAATGCCTAGAAGCAATTTTGATTGCCACAACTAAGGAACAGGGTTCTAGTCATGCTGGATAGATAGATGTCTGTGAGGGGGCGGAGGATCCTACAAAGCACAGCCCATCACAACCCAGAATAATCTGGTCCATGGTGTCAATCAAGTCAAGCTTAGGAAAGCTTGCCTTGAATTTCTGCTCAAGGCCCACTCATTTGTGTTGTTGGCACAGACTGTTCCAGGACAAGCAGCCCATCCTGGGGAAACAATGCTCTCAGAAGACAACAGTGGATCGGTACCTTTTGCTCTGTGTCGATGTCCTCACCGTCCCGTGTCCTGTTTGTCTTTGCCATTCTCATTTGTCTGCGAGCCTTTTGTACAACCAGAAACACGACATGTTCCTTTTTCCCTGTTCTCTCCACCTCTTCATTCATGTCAAGGATACTCATGGCCACATCAGTGTCAAAAAAGTCCTTAGCCACAGCCTCAATGATGCCTGCAGAAAAATGACACCTGTGGGTGGGGAATGGCAGAAGACAACACACTGCCAGGCACCACTAACTTTTCCAGTTGTGCAACTCTGTGGGTTTTCTTTAGTTCACTACGTCTGTGTCTCGTCTCAAGATAGACATCCTATAATGGCTCAGAGGGAAGAGTAGACAGGGATTCAAGTTTTGAGAGTCTGAATACTAACTATGTCCCTGTCGTTTAAATTTCTGCTTCAACATCTATTCATGCTTTTATTCCAGAAAGACATCTAACCCACTAGACAAACTCTGTAAAGGGAAGCAAAATTCCAGTGGAAATGAGTTAAAGCTCATGTGTTCAGAACTGTTGTTCTGGGGATCCATCTAGGGGTGAAATATAAAATATGAAGAAAGAACCACCGTATCTACATTAGCAAGGGATGAGCAGCAACTCCACATGCAGTGATAGGAGAGTTAAGGGGAGCATGGCATGAAATACCCACTTGCCTATACAGGGTTTCAGGGCAGGAGAAGTGTCTCTATAGAGGAATATGTGTACTTAGAATGCAGGAGGTATTGGGTTCAAAGTACAGACTAAATACCAAGACTTTTCTACAATGCTGAATTCTTTTAATGAGTCAATAGATACAACAATCTCCACAGAATTATCACAGCTATGCAAACAACAGCAGAATGTTAAAGATCATGTCTTCTGGTGTTCTGGAATTATTGTAAAAGTCTCCAGATCCTTAAGATCATGGCAAAGAAGCCAGTCACTCTAGGAGATGGTGTGCCCTCCTCACAGGGGGTGTATGGCCACCCTAGAGAGCGCTGGGATGGGCTGATCCATTTCCTACCTGGTACAATGTGGCACAGGCCATTTCTGTCCGAGTAGTAATGGAGAAGCATTGCCCCGTCTACTCTTCCCTCTACGCGAAAGGATGGAGCATTCATTTCCTAGTGAACAGACACAGCACATTTTCCCAACAGGGAAAACACGTTTTTTATATTAAGGCCCATAGTATATTTTTATTTTTCTAGGTTAATATACAAAATAATGAGTTTAACCACAGCATTTTTATATATCATGTTTTATTCTTATTCCGTCCACTCCCAGACGGGCCCTACACCTCTTCCAGCAGGCTCCCTTTCCTCTTCACTTTATACCCTTGGGCTTAATTCTCACATGAACCCCATCATCTCTCCTCCCCACCTCTCTTAAGATCTCTTGTTCCTCTCATGATCCCCTTTCTGTTCTGTAATGCTAACACAATACACATTAACATGTATGCATTAACATACACATATATGTATATTTGCACACACGTAATTTAAAAAATACTTGAGTTACTTATTTTTACTTGACATGTATGAGTGTTTTTCTGTGTGTGTATGTGTACCACATGTGTGCTTGGTGCCTGTGGAGGCCAGAGAGGGTCTTGGATCCTCTGGAACTGGTGTTGCAGATGGCTGTGAGCTGTCGTGTAAGCGCAGGGAAACGAGCCCAGGTCCTCTAAAGAACAGTAAGCTTCCTTAATCACTATGACATCACTTTAGCCCCTCCTTGTAAATTTTATTTTTGAGACAGGGTCTCTCTATGTAATCATAACTAGTCTAGAATTCACTATATAGACTGGGCTGACCTCAAACTAACAGAAACCCACCCCGCTCTTCCTCTCGAATGCTGAGATTAAAGGGGCACACCACCACACATGGCCTGCACATACATGACTTTAAATCTAGGACTGCCTGTGAGAGAAAACACATAGTATTTGTTTTTCTGAGTCTGGCTTCTTTCACTTAACATAAACACTTTCGGTTGCATCCATTTTCCTGAAAATGTCATGATTTTATTTTTCTATATAGCTGCAAAAACCTCAGTTGTGTATGCGTATATTTCCTTTGTCCATTGATGGGCATCTAGGCTGGTTCCATGTCTTGACTGTTTGTGTAGTTCAGCAATAAACATGGATATGTAAGTATTTCTCTAACTGACTTAGAGCCCTTGGGTATATGCCCAAGAATGGTATAGCTGTCTCATAAGCCATGATTGTGTGAAGCAGTAGTATGCAGCCATTAGCACACACAAAACTAAAATAGTATGTACCCTTTACTATACACACGAAAGTACAAAAGTGTTTATAATAGAAAAATAATAATAAACACACACATATCGACAATAATATGCATACATTACCCACCCATAGAACTATGTCCCCATCATCTCTCTACTCACATAACACCACCACTTCAGCTCCTGTTGAGAAAGCTTACCCCGAGTCTCTCTCCCTGAACTATTGCATTTGGCACTCGGGCCTCACCCAGGGAACTTACAAAGGAGATTAATGAGAGAACGAGAGAACCATTGCTAAGCCTCCATGATCCCTGGCACCACGCCATGCTGCTCCTATACACCCCCAAGGGTTATCTGTCACCGTGCTTGACCTGTGACCAAGCCACATGAGCATTTTCACTTGGGAAGATGAGCCGCTCAGAGACCTCACAACTGGAAATAATCAACTCGTTTTTGTTCTGAAGGCTGGTTCCACTTGAAAACTAGAACCCTCAAGAGTGTACAGAAAGAAACATTATTTGTCCAGAAATAATTATAGACCCTTCAGCAGGGCCCTCTTATGATAGGCTAGGAAAGGTCACTGGGAGGTTCTCTGAAGGAGTGAACAGGGATGTCTTCTCTGAAGGAGTGGACGGGGAGGGGGTCCCCTACTGCTTGTTCATCCACAATTCAGCATCCAAAACACTGGACTTTGGTCTAAACTAGGGGAGAAGACTAGTATCCTTCACAGTGCAGGTCTGCTTGAGAAAATGGGTTTCTTCTTGAATTTCATATACTTGTTTTATATTTCTAAAAGTTTATTAGTGTTGGTAGAATATCAATTTTCTCTCATATTGAAATATTCCATCCTTTGGGGAAGCTTTTTAAGCCATCAGGTAAACAACGCAAAACAGCTTCAGGAAGTTCCCGAAATTGACCAGACTCACTAGGCTTCTTCCTCCCAGAGTAAGCAATAAAGATGGCTGAGGGTCCCTCTCAGACAAGTCATGCTACAGAGAAGACCCTGAGACCAGACCAGCTGCCTGGAAGATGTTTAGAATCACTCAGTCACTTGGCAGGGACATGATCCAACTCTTGAGCTTGCTGCAATCTGTGTCGCATGTTTCAGGTTCCCAGCTCTTGTGAATAGTCGCCAGAGCTGGGGTGAGCTAATGCAGCTGTCTGTGAGACATTTCAGCTCCTGTAAGTAACCCCTCACCCCTATTCCAGTAAGTAATCCCAGTAAAACTCATTGGTTCTTCAAGTTGGACTTGGGTTGTTTCCAGGTTCTGGTTTGTCATGGACTCCCAATCTAAATGTCTTGCATCCCCCCAGGAAAGGTCTTGTCACCCAACAACAGAGAATGTATGAATATGTGTTTACATCTCTATTTGAATGTTATGTGTAACATGAAGGGCCAGGCCTGCTTGTTGTTGGAGTTTTCTGTCCCACCCGGTACCGCACAACTATTTAGCTTCAAAGAAAATCACCCATAGGTCTCCATAAATTATAAGCTGATTGGTTCATTAGCTCTAGCCTCTCACTGGCTAACTCTCGCATCTTGATTAACCCATTTTTTTCTGATCTATGTTAGCCATGTGGCTCAGTACCTTTTTTCAGTGGGGCAGATCACATCCTGCTGCTTCGGTGGTCTGGGCAGGAGTGGGAGGAATCAACTTCCTCCTTCCCAGAATTCTCCTGTTCTCATTAGTTATGTGTGGTGTATGTGTGTATGTGCACATGTGGGGTTAGGAAGATAGGGTCTAACTATTCGCACCTGCTGGGTGTACTTTGGTGAAGAAATTTGACCGCAGCTGCCGTGTAAGTTCTTATGATGTTGGAACTGTCTATGCTGGCCAGAGAGAAGGAAGCACAAAGAGAAGCAATTGTTCACAAAATGCCTTCCTTGGGTCTACTCCAATATTATAGAGCTTTCTATTGCCTCTTTCAATCCACATATCACCGTGAGGTGGGTTATTTGGTTCCTTATTTTTTCTATGTCAAATGCCTTTTTAAAAAGTGCTTCATACACAGTAGGCATGCAGCAATTCTTTAGGAGCTGTCAGGATGACTCAATGGGGAAAAAAACCTTACTGTGAAAGTGTGAGGGCCTGAGTTTAAATTCTGAAAATCCACTTAAAGGCAGGTTTGGCCATCCCATGTAATCCCAGGATCCCTACGGCAAAATAGAGAGGACAGGACAGGATAATATCCAGGTCCAACTAGCCTGAGCTATGCAACCGCAAACCACGAGAGCTCTGTGCCAAACAAGAGGTAAAGACGGAACTGACACCTAAGTTTATCTGAGCTCCACATGACCATGACCCAATACATACACACACTACACAAACACACACACACCACATACACACTAACACACACTGCACATATCACATATACGCCATACATGCACACACACATACCACATACACACACACATGCACGTACCCACACACACCACATACACACACACTGCACATACCACATACACACCACATACCTGCACGTGCATACACACACACATACACACGCACACACACACTTTCTTTTTGCCTTGATCTGGAAGATGGAAAAAGTATGTTCCCCTTTACCATCCAACAGTGAAGGGGCCATCAGAGCAAGCACCGTCCCATCGTGTCCCTCCCAGAGTGCTTATGAACACAAGATATAGAAATAATGAAGAAAGTTCTTGATCAGTTATAAAGGGGTATAAAAATAAACTGTTTTAATCAACTAAGTGGAGCTCATAGGGGTTCACAGACAATGAAGTGACAATCACAGACCCTGTGTGGGTCTGAGCTAGGTCCTCAGCATACGGGTTATGACCGTGCAGCTTGGTGGTCTTGTGGGACCCCTGACAGTGGGAGTGGGGCTGTCTATGACTCTTGGCTGCTCCTGAGACCCTTTTCCTCATACTTGGTTGCCTTGTCCAGCCTTGATATGAGAGGTTGTGCCCGTTTTATTGTAACTTGTTATGCCACATTTAGTGGATATCCTTGGGAGGCCTGCTCTTTTCTGAAGGGAGATGGAGGAGTGGACCTGGGGGAGAGGGGAGGTGAGAGAGAACTGGGAGGAGTACAGGGAGGGGAAATTGGTCAGAATGTAATGTTATGAGAAAAGAATAAATAAAACAAACTGTTTTATAAGGCTAATAAACTATTATTTATGCTATGAATGAACATTATATCTTTACAATAAAGCATCTTGATGAAAATCTAAACATTTGAGTTTTCAATAAACTCTCCCAGGAACACCAGCAAGGCATGGACTCCAGGAGGACATATCCCACTTGGGAATGGAGTTTCCTAACACCCCAGTTCGTCGCCCCAAGGGGTTAATCAGGGTTGGATGACTCCCAGTTCTGATTCCTGACCCTGCCAAGCTTTTCCCTCCTATACTTGCACAGGCCTAATCTGGTTGCCCAAGCTATTATCAACTCTACCCAGGCCAAGAGACCTGAAGAGAGATTGGAAAATCCACCCCAACCTGTTTTCCAGCCCTTGCTCCCACTGTGCTTGACTTCTTAGATTCATTGCAAGTCTGAGTCCAACCTTCAGAAGTTACCCCCTTCCACAACCACCAGAAGGCTAGAACTCTGACTTCTCGCCAACCATTTATAAAGGAAGCCACTGGGTAGTTATCCTCCTTTCTATCCTCTAAGAGCGCCCACTGATGCCAGAGGCCATGAATTGTGCAGCTCCTCAACTGGCAACACTTTCTCTCTCTCTCTCTCTCTCTCTCTCTCTCTCTCTCTCTCTCTGCCTCTCAGAACCACCAAGACAAAGCTCAGATGGCCTTACCTGATAAGACAGTGCCAGGTAACTGTGCAGGGCATCTAGGTTTTCAATAAACTCCGTGAGATTTCCTCCCAGGGTCCGCAGCATCCTGTCATAGCCAGACATCTTACAGAACTTGAAGAAGTATTCTCCAAAGAGTTTCAGAATGGCTTCCATGGATACGTCTGTGGAATACATACCCCAGTAAGGTCCTGAGGTGGGATTATCCCTTCGGTAGTCTTTATCCAGATCCAAAGTGCTCAAATCCTGCTGCTGGGAGACTCATGTCTAATCCTTCACCTTCATTGTCAGTGACATGTCTAGAATCACCGTAAGGCATCATAAAGAGCCAGGAGCAGCGCTGGTTCACTGCAAGTCCCTCCCAAGCTCCCTCAGTCTCCTCTGTGACAGCTAGGACAGACATTTCCCAGGGGTTCGAGTGAGATCTGCAGAGCTAGTGTACTCCTCTGAGCGCTGATCTTGTGCCCAGATCCAGGTTAACTTAGGGCAGGGTAGAGCACAGCCCCCCAATCTTGCCCACCACCTTGTGCACCTTCAAACAACAGTCTGCTGCAGAACTGAAGGCTGACTCCGAGCTGACAATGCAAAACGAATCTAAAAGATGAGAGCAAATACCTGTGACGTTGACTCCTCTCTCTCTCAGCTTCCCCCGGGTCTCTGTCTCCCTTCAGGGTTGTTCTCAGATGAAATTCCCCATAACGATTTCCCTGCCAGTCTCGCGGCCACCCCAACTATGCTCTCCCTGCATCTTGTACTTCCGGCTTCCTAACTAACGGGCAATTCTTGTGGGCGGCAACTGAGTCTTACTTATTTTCTTTAGCTAGATACAAAGTAAGTAATGATGAATTCCTGAGTTCTCTACAATCAAAGATGGGGGTAGGACCCCGTGTCTCCCCATTTCTCATCTGTGTGGTGGGGCAGGGAGCAATTGTCAAGTGTAGTTTGGAGTTCCTGCAATGTTCAATAGTCAGTTACTCTCAGAGCACGCTAGGGTCTTGGAAATAGATGATCCTGTTATCGTGTCCTGCTTTGTCCAGGAGGGCAATAGAAGCAGGTTAGAGGACAGATTTGCTGCCATGTCTCTGACTATTCCATGTCCTCTCGACCACACCCCGCAGCTGCTCTCACTGTCATCGTGGACACAGGGCGTAGACCACACTATTGTGCCAGCCTGGAGCATTCTGAGACCATTCTCTTACGTAGGGTTGAGTTCTGACTTGTGAGAGTTCCTGGAACTCCTATCAGAGTCACAGCTCCCGAAGGCATCCTTGGAGGCCGCTTCTCCTGACGGGGCTGCCATCACAGTGGGAAGCTCACTGCCCTCAGAGCACTTCAGTGCAGAACACTCCAGAGTGGCAGGCGTGCAAAGTGGTCCTTACTTCCGAGGCCCTGCTCACTGAAGATCGTCTGGACAGTGAGGCCTTATGGTACAAGCTTGTGCATAGCTATAAGATACTCAGGATGCTGAGGCAGGAGGATCACAAACTTTTGGCATGTCTGGGCTACAGAGTCAATTCAATGCTAGCCTGGACAACCTAGGGAGACCCTGTCTCAAAGTGGAAAATAAAAAGAAATATGGAGATATAGCTTAGTGGTAGGGGGTCTCTTAACACACAGGAGCTCATAGACTCAATCCTTAAGAAAATATGATGTGTGAGTGAATACACACACACATACACACACACACACACACACACACACACACACCAACAGGTTCCTTACAGCTCTCTGTCTATAGACAGACCTCTGGGAAGATAATTCTTATGGAATCTGAGCTTACACAAATAAATCAAACATAATTTGCCAAAACTACTAGCCAGTTCTTCTGAGTCTAGACAATGGTCCGGATGGGAGGGTGGGAAAAAGCCATGGCCTGTGTAAATTGTCTCTTTTGTCCCTCCTAGCTGACAACAGGTTAGTCTATGCCGGAATTCAGGAGCCACTGCTCAGTCCTAAGTGAACTAAAGTAGGTTCTATTTAGGTCTTACCCGACCAGAGAAGCTTGCAGACAGGTGTGCAACTGCCGCTTTCTGCTCTGCCCTACCCCCTCCCTGCTGCGTGAATCCAGCCCATTCAGGCTAAGTCGAAGCAGCTGTGCTGTGCAGCCGCAGCCTGAGCCCTGCGCAGGTGCATCCTGTTACCTGCCAGGAAATCTGCAGGGCTCCCTTCTCCCAGGGGAACAGCCTGTCTGACTTGACTTACAGCTGAAAACCTGGGGGAGGAGGAACCCACAGTTTTGGCTGTTTCAGCCTCTGTTGCTTTGTCTCTGGGTGCCCAGCACTGTCAACAGAAAAGTCCCCCCCCCCATCCGCTGTTAACTTCCTTAGACTGCAACGTGGGCTTAGGTGAGGAGCTGCCATCTGTGCTGGCCTTGAGCCGCTCCTGGGACTCTTCGTGCAGAACGCCTTCCTGAGAGGGGACAAAGGCTCCTTTTCAAATCAGCAGCTGTCTTACTTTTTAATTCAGTTCCACCTCTGTGAATTTAGGATTCCGAGAGCCCTCTGATTCCCAGGAGAGCAGGGCCATATGGAAAAAGGAGGGAAAGGAAGAGAGCCCAAAACCCAAGTCAGCTTTAAAATGTTATTTGGTAGTGGGAAAAATTATTTCTAGTACGTGAACTTTTGCATCTTTTGTCCAGAAGAGGGAACTGAAAAGGGAAGCATCTCTCTGTTTATCTGCACAAATTAAACACCAGCAGTATAAACCAGGGACTTTTGACTGGGTTCCTAAGGGACGTTAGTGGGAATGGGGTGGGGAGGAAAGTCATGAAGGGTAGGGGGTTAGCACTTCCTGAAGCAGACCTCCATGAACAGCTTCAGCATTATGAATCATGTTCCTGATTCATGTGCTTAGGCTAAGTAAGTAAGACAAGGATAGCGACAGAAAACCAAACCAAATCAACATTCGGGAAATAATCTTAGCGATTCAGGGGACTGAGGCAGGAGAATCACCAGTTCAGGGTTCAACTGGACTGCATAGCTAGTTCAAAGCCACCCTAGGCCACTTAGCAAAGCCTTGTCACAAAATAAAAAATAAAGACAGGACTGGGTACATGACTCAGTAATAGAGCACTTGCCTAACAAGTGAGATGAACACACACACACACAAGACGGAGGGAGAGGGGGAGAGGTGTGGACATACACAAAGAAAGAAACAAAGAAGTCATCAGAATAATATTTCAACAGAAAAATTTGGATAGTATAATTACTCAGGAAAAAAAAATTCACCTATCTGGGCTGAGAGATGGTTCAGTGGTTAAGAGCATGTACTGCTCTTGTAGAGGACCTGAGTTCAATTTCTAGCACCCATGCCACATGGCTCAGAACCAGCTTTAAGGGATCTGATGGCTCTTCTGGCCTCTTAGGCACCAGCACTCACATGCATATCCAAACACAGGCATAAATATGATTTTAAAATATCATTTTTAATCCTTAAAAAAATCCAGTAACATTTAAGCATAATCTTTCAACTTCTTTGTTCCAAAGTTGAAGACAGAACTCTGAGCAACTGTCTGGCTGTAATCTGAAGGCCTTGCTATCACATCAATGTGTCAACAATTTTGAAAGTACTTTCTAAACATTTAAGAACTGCACACATAAGCAAAGGCATTGACAATAAATAAAGCCAGGTTTCTCACAATCTAAGAATGTAGCATCAACAATAAAAATTCAAAGACAGATATTGGGGTACAACCTAAAGATCAGAAAAGCAAAGCAGCCAGCCACTAAAGAGACCTTTTACCTCTACCAAATCTTCAGACTGAAAGGGTGAGATCCTGTCTTCACAAATCTTCGGACTCCACACTCCACTGACTTCCTGTCTTTCCCCTTTATATTCCTCTCTCTGCCCAGCCATATCACTCCTGTCTCTACCTCCCTAGTTCTGGGATTAAAGGTGTGGACTTCCAAGTGCTGGGATCACCTTCGTGTGAGCTCTGTTTCTCTTTTAGACAGATTCAATCTCATGTAGCCCAGGGTGGCTTTGAACTCACAGAGATCCCCCTGCTCTGTCTCCCGAGTCCTGGGTTTAAAGGTGTGCCCCACCACTCACTGGCCTGTATGGCTGACTAATATGACTGCTTTGTTGTCTGGTCTCAGGCAAGCTTTATTTATTAAAACACAAATAATATACCACTATGTAAGAAGAAGGTTACAGCTACAGAAAAAGGAGGAAAAGAATGGATACTGTGTGGCTGGATGAGACAAATCTGCCATAGCAATAGGCTGGAGAGGCTCTGTAAGTAAACATGAGACCCAAGTTCTGATGGCAGCACCCATGTGAAAAGCAGGGTGTGGTCCTGTGTGCAGGCCTAGCACTGTACAGGGCAGAAACAGGAGTCACTGGGGCTTACTGGCCACCAGTCTAGCTCCAGGTTCACTGGGCAATACTGTCTTAAAAAGAAGAAAGCACAGGGTAGGCAAGACAGCCCAGTGGGCAAAGGTGCTTGTCAACAACCCGATCATCTGAGTTTGGTCAGGACTCCATGGTGGAAGAAAACTACAGACTCCTCAAAATTGTCCTCTGATCCCTACATACAAGCCATGGTAGATTCACACACACAATATAAATAAATTATCGGAAAACGTTAAGAATACACACAAAAAGACAGAATGATAAAGCAGGACACTCTCACATACAATGCACACACATACATCACATTCATACAAACACAAAGATATGATATAAGACCATGAAACCCAGCATAGGATATAGAAAACTAGATGGTTGAGGTTAGATAATGGCTGAATAGAGAGATAGAGGCTGGCTGGCTGGCTGGCTGGCTGGCTGGCTGGATAGGTAGGTGGATGGATGGATGGATGGATGGATGGATGGATGGATGGATGGATGGATGGGTAGGTGGATGGATGGATGGATGGATGGATGGATGGATGGATGGATGGATGGATGGATGGATAGGTAGGTGGATGGATGGATGGATGGACGGACGGACGGACAGACGGACGGACGGACGGACAGACAGACAGACAGCTGGTAGACAGTGTGTTAATGTCCGCCCACTGAAGAGGTCTAACAGAGGTCAGTCTTGGTAAGAGCACTGAGCTCTCCTAGTGTCCAGATCATGGATTTTAAAGATGGTCTCCTCTACTAAACAGAACCAGAGCTTCTTTGAGAAACAGAACATTCCCGGGCTGGAACAAGGAAAGGAAAGAACAAATTGAACTTGTCATGCAAGAAAATAAAGAGATGTGAAAGAATGGTAGAGACATCAAGGTATCGGGGCGGGGTTGTCTCCGTTAGTTAGGTCTTGAATTCAAACATCAACAAAAAATAATGAAAGCAGTGTGACCTGTTTTTACAAATGAGATTCAAGATCACATTGGTATAAACAGAGAAGCAGAGAAGGGAGGACATCTTTCCTCATGGCAGACTAAATAATAAATGGGAGAGGAATAATACACACAGAGAATCTCAAGTACTGAACCACAGAGGTCACAGGGGACAGTGTCCCTGAGAACTAAGATCATACAAGAGGGAGTTTGAGAAGTAACCAGACACCTTCATCATCTGAGAGCAGCTTCTCATGAGGTCCTAGTTACAGAGAAGTCAGTGGCTTCAGAGCAGAGAAACCTGGCAGATGCCAGCTTCACCAAGCAATCCAAGTTCACACTGCCCACAGCAAGGACACGGAACACCTGCTGCTCCTGACAAAACCAACTGGGAAAGACGAGAGATCACTTTTGCAATCTCCCTGCCAAGAGGTATCAAGAAAAACTAGTAATGATCCCCCCAATAGAGGACACTCTACTAAGCAGCTGGTGAGAACTTTGACAAAGGCATCCATGTTATGAACTGTCACAAAGACTGGGAATCTTCCAGACTACAGAAGCCTGAAACAGCAGACACTATTAAAGGATTTCTTTTTTTTTTTTTTTTTAAAGGACATTATAGGTCATTTGGAATATTTTTGTTAATATCTACAGGACTGTCTTGGCACTCATCTCCTGAGTTTGATACTTTCACTACCCATGAGAATTTTCAGGGACAAAGGTTATTTTATCAGTGTCTTGCTAACAAGCCAGAAGCTATACAGATCTAGGCTCAGAGAAGGCTGGAGATGTTCACAGGTGGGGAGGGAGTGGGTATGAAGGGTAGATGAAATGGTTTTGGTACCATTCCGATAAACTTGTAGTAGGGTTGCATTTATGGCGAAGTGAAAGGGTTTAGCTGGTAATCCTGCAAAGACCTGAAGAGATTGCATGCAAGACGTCCACAGAGAACTTGTGTCAGATGTGGCTGGAGCCATGCTCTTCAGGGTTTCCTGTCTAGAGTCAGAGCATTATCATTACGTTCTAAAATGTCTTTACCCTGCTAGAGACTCCTGCTGAAATATTTTTGAGTGAAATTATAGGAAACCTGAGACTTGTTTTTGGACATTCCAGCAAAAACAAAACCAGAAAATGATGGAGGGATCCAGACATGAAATAAGATTGGTAAAATCATTTGACTAGAGAAATTGGGCAAAAGACATGTAGGCCCCAGTCTATGAGTCTCTCTACTGTAGTAGATGTATTAAATATTTATTAAAAAGTGCTTTTATTTGAATGAAAGATTTCTTCCTTTCTTCCCTTCTTTCTTTCTTTCTTTCTTTCTTTCTTTCTTTATTTATTTATTTCTTTCTTTCTTTCTTCCTTTCTTTTCAAGACAGGATTTCTCCGTATAACAGCCCTGGCTGTCCTGGAACTCTCTTTGCAAAGCAGACTGGCCTCAAACTCACAAACATATTCCTGCCTCTGCTTCCTGAGTGATGGGATAAAAGGTGTGTGTCGGCTTGTCTGGCTAAGAATGAAAGATTTCTCTGTTAGCAGGAAAATAGCTGGTAAGCAGCATCTACATTTGGCCTCCCCGGAGAGGTGTGGAGCCTTTAACCGGGCTCTTAAATTGGATGCTGTATGAACTTGGCAGGTTGAACTTAACAAGCTTGGCTCTTCTGTGCTGCCCAGAAGTATTTACTTCTTGTGTGGTTACAGCTCTGGGAATTGGAAAACAGAGGCGGACTGTCCAGGGCTGGGGGAGAAAGGCCACCTGCTGAAGTCTGGGTGAGGGCTGCAATGAAGCAGCTACCACCTGGAAATCATCTCCTCAACGAAGGGCAGACTTGGGACTGGATTTCTCATGACCCCTGCCCACACCTCATCATCCAAAATTGGGGCAATCAGGACCTATTCCTTATCTCTGTCCCCAGGGGTACCCAGAGAAGCATGCGGGGATCCACAGGACAGGGACTTGCTCTACAACTTACAATGGTCCCCTTTCACGATAACGGCTTTTGTTTATGGTGTGAAGCATCCACTGTGTGGGAAAAGCCATTCGTAGAATTCCTCTTCTTGCTTCTCTGTGTGTGGACAGCGGTTAATGCAGAAAGCAAGAGAGCAGGCTCAGCCCCCAAAGAGACATCTGTTTCGTTCCTCCCACACACGAGGCTCTGGGCCATCGAGAAGCTAGCCTGAGTCTGGGGGGACAGGGACAAAGCAGCATCTCCTGGACAGGACTGCTGGACTTATGCAATCACAGCAGGTGAGCTTGTCTGCACAATGTCAAGCTGGTAGAGTGTGGAGAGGAAAACGGGCTCAGGAGCCTCCATCCCTAACTGAGGATGGACAGGTAGGGGAGAGCAAAAATCAGTCTTCTTTAGCCCCGTGGCTCCTGGTAGCCCCACCATGCTGCAGGGAACAGCCACATACCTAGGAGTGTATGGGTGGCACACAATGGATTTAATGATTTGTTTTAAAAACAAATGGGAATGGGTACGGGGATGAGTAGGGAGATAGAGGTAGGTCGAGAGTTGGTAGAAAGAGCAGGGGCATGAAATCCTCAAGGAGTTAATACAAACATTCTTTTAAAGAATATATTCTTCTAGAATGATACCACTTAGGTCAGTCTTGGACTAAAATGTGTGTTTTATTAAAGCAATACAACTGATAAATATCTACATGGTACAAGATTATTGTCCCACAGCAAAGACAGAGAGGAGTGTGTGTGTGTGTGTGTGTGTGTGTGTGTGTGTGTGTGTGTATTTGGAGGTATGTATATCCATGCATGTGAAGGCCATGAACCTCTTTGGTTAGGCCAGGCAGGCTGGTCTGTGAGTCCCTGGAATTAGACTGTATCCGGCTGTCTCATTTTCCACTGGGATTGTAGCCTCATGTGACCATGCCAGCACCTTTACTCAGGTTCTAGAGATTCAAAATCAAATGTTCACCCTTGTACAGAAAGTATTTCAACCCCCCAACTGCTGTGTATTGAGATTTCATGATCCTGATATTCTACTTGTGTGATGTACCTGTATGCTTATCTTTCTTTTGAAATATGAGCCAACAGCTTTCTAGAGATAACAAGGAGACAAAATGTTTGATAGTCGAAGTGAGGCAAAAAGAAATGATTGTGGTAGAGACTGGCTTTGGGTTGGAAGGGACAGGGTCATGTCCACACATGGGTCTACAAACTTGCTGCTGCCTCTAAACGTGTTGGTTGGGTTGGAAACAGGACCAGGACAGGTGTGTGATGGCATCTCCCCACCGAAACTGCTGCCTCATTTAAGAGTGTTCTACAGAATCATTACCAAACACACAAGGCAAGTGTTCTATAGAATCGCTACCAAATGTGCATGCTGAATGTTCTACGGTATTGTCACCAAATTCACAGTGTTCTGCAGCGCTGCAAAACTACACAGGATGAGAGCAGATGCGCAGAATTGCTTATTTCTGAAGACTTAGACACTTGTTAGAGTTTCTAATCCATGAGGTCACCTGTAACAACATGCCACAGACAGGCCTTTAACCACGGAGCTTTGTTTTCAGACTGTGGTGAAGGCAGCTCGAAATGCTGACCGGGATGTTTTCTGGTGAGGGCTTTCTGGGCTCATGAATGACTGCTTTCCTGCTCTGTCCTCACAGGAAAAAAGAGACAGCCTGGGCCTCTGGTGTCAATTCTCAGTGGGCACTTCACGTCTAACCCTAGTTGTTTTCTAAACTCCATCACCAACACCGGGCAACCAACACCTCAAGAGGTAACTTTTGTCAGGGCACAGTTCAATCCACAGCGGTTCTTAGCTAAAATCAGGTATTGTTTGTTTTAACTTCAAAGATAAGTGACTTGTCAGAAATTCATTCTCCAGACTATGAAACAGCAGACTTCTTCTCTAAAAGGAACTTATGGAAGGAACACGCTAAGCGTCACGAACAATATGGATTCCATTGGGACAGCTCAGTTCTAACAATATGCCACAGAAGACGTAAAGATAATATGTAAACAAACGGGTACGGCTGTGTTTCAATAAGACATTGTTTACAAAACCGGATAGGGACCCAGATCTGGCCCATGAACTACTTTGCAGACAGTTTTCTGAACACTGGCCAGAGGGCTCAGAGCATTATTATGAATTTTGACCACAGTCATTTGACGTGACCAGCAAAGCCCTGCCACTACTCTTAAGCGAGGCCAGTGGCACACCCTGCCTTTCTCTGAGGTTCAACATTCAGTCACATTTGCTGAGGTCCTAAGCATTTTGCACACTGACCGCTTCATGGCTTACAATTGGGATTTCGCTGATTATTTGATCCCAAGTGGTCAGCCCTAAACATGTTTGCATGAGCAACACCAAATAGACTCAGTGGGGTGTCTCCAATAATTAAAGGAGAAGAAGCCATGAATCTGAGGCAGAGTGTGTGTGTGGGGGGGGGCAGAAATGGTTGGTGGGGGGATGGGGTGGAAATGATGAAACCCTAAACGTTTAAATATTTAAAATTTAAAAACTGATAACTAATCTAAAAAAAACCAAAAGCAAGAATGCAGCCATATGATTTGGGAAAGGATATTTCATACCACAATCATGCATTTACATTTTTTTTGTCCTTTTGTGCTTTTAGATTGGCCCAGAAGATATGAGACATCGTTATGGCATTTTCCTGTGTTTTAGGGGGTTCCTCTCACTCTTAAGATTCCCAGCCACTTAAAGAAGCCATGTCTAAGCTGGACATGATGGCTAATGCCTACAGTCTTAGTACTTCAGAGGCTAAGCCAGGAGGCTCACCATGAGTTCAAGGCCAACCTGGTATTTTGTCTCGTGACCTACTGAGTTTCACAAGGGCCTCCAGTGGGTTTGAAATACCTAGTGGGCTCCCTTGTGACCCCTCCCTCAGAATCTCTCGATAGCTAACAGTTGTACAAGGTGAGGTACAGGTCCCATGAGTCCTCCCTGATCCAGGTTGGGCCAGTGACAGGCCCAGACTTGTGGAGACTCTGGGCAGGCAACTGAACTGCTATGAGATCCCACCTGCCACTGCTGTCCACACCACTCTTTCTTGGCCCTTCTTTCATATTCTTTCTGCCTCAATCCTTTTAATCAGAGTTTTTTTATTTATTTATCTTTTTAGATTCAAAAGAGAAGGTAACAAGTTTTAATACCTTGCCCACTGCAAACCCTGAGCCTCACAGCCAAGAGGGATCAGCCATAGTTAGCTATCCAAGCTCTTCGGGTGCACCTGCAGGGCAGGTGACTGTGGTACCTGGGGCTGCATTTAACCTGTAACTGTCAAACACTTATCTCACTGAAATTCTAGTTACTGTTTTGGGCACCAAAGGCTCAATGAAACTGGCCCTGAACCACAGGTCCTGCTGTTTGATCATTTGTGAGCTACACAGGATCCAGTCTAAAGGCTCCATAACCAGACACTTGTGACAATTCTGTCCTGGGTGATCAGGTACTGGACACAGATGCTGATGTTCCTGCCCATGATGGCTCTAAATGCTATCTCACATCCTCACGGGGTCCCACAGTGTGAGAAAAGGGTGAACAGGGAAAGAAAGTATTCTCTCTGTGTCGTTCTGTGCTGAAAGCCACACTGTATGTTGCCACATGCACTACCTTATATCTTGAAACAAACCTAGAGGGCAGACGGTGATCTTTTTCTTTGACCAGCTAGAAAATTGTGGCTGTTTACTTAACTTGTCTTACTTATTTTTTGGTTTTTCCAAAGTAGCTTTAACTGTCCTGAAACTCACTCTGTAGACCAGGCTGGTCTCAAACTCACAGAGATCTACCTGCCTCTGCCTCTTGAGTGCTGGGATGAAAGACGTGCGTCACCACCTTTAAATTAGAGATAAAGCTAAAATTGTCTTTTGTCCTGTACTCTCCCTCACCCTGAAAATTCACGTCCATAAGAACCTGTGAATGTCAGCCTTACTTGGAAAACTAGTTGGGGCAGATGTACTCAAGGTCATATATAAGAGTCATTTAGGAGTGCCCCTAAATCTAATCTGGTTGGTGGAGTCCTTATGAGACAGAGAAATTAAGACAGAGGGGGTAGCTGTCTGGACACAGAGACTGGAGTAATGTTGTCACAGACCACACACTCCTGGGAACTAAAAGAGGGAAGCGTTCTCCCCTCGCATCTCCAGAGACAGCGCTATACACCAACCTCTTGGTTTTCACCTTCCTACCCCGTATAACGACAGAACAATTGCTACTGTTTTAAATCACTCAGTTTATGGTGCGATGCGGTTGGTCCCCATTATTTGCTATTTTTACTACCGGCTAAAAGAGGGGAATCTAAACTCAGCCGTGTCTGTGGGGCATTTTCTTGGTTGATGCCTGATGAGGAAGGGCCCAGCTCACTGTAGGTGGTGTCACTGCTGGGCAGACGATCCTGGGTTCTATAAGAAAGCAGCCTGAGCAAATCATGAGGAGCAAGCTTGTAAGCAGCACTCCTCTGTTGTTAGAGTGTTTAAACCAAGTAAACCCCTCCTTTCCCAAGCTGTTAGGTAAAATAAACGAGGCTGGGTGCTATGTGCTTGTTTCAGCTCTCGTGAACACATAAGCTCACTACAACCCAGGCTAGTGTTTTCCTGATTTCTGTTGGTGATTCTGCTGTTTAAAATGCCCAAGTGCACTGTGGAAGAGCTCTCTAATGTCCCAGAGAACAAGAAAGCTGCCACGTGCCGACTTACAAAGAATTTTCATTTTATTGTCTTTTTTCAGACATAATGTTATGATGCAATTTGTAGTGAGGTTAGTGAGTTTCTTTAAATATTTTATTTTAATTATGTGTATATGTGTATCCCTGTGTGGCTACATGCATGTGAGCTCATTGCAATAGGATGCCAAAAGAGGGTGTTAGACCCTCCAGAACCAAAGCTGTGGCCCCAATGTAGATGCCGGCATTAGAATTCTAGAGCTGGGATGATAAGCCCCCAGTGTAGGTGTAGGGACTGGACTAGGTTCCTTGGCAAGAACACTATACACTCTTAATACTGAACCAATG
Source organism: Chionomys nivalis (assembly GCF_950005125.1). Classification (NCBI taxonomy): domain Eukaryota; kingdom Metazoa; phylum Chordata; class Mammalia; order Rodentia; family Cricetidae; genus Chionomys; species Chionomys nivalis. The sequence continues at coordinate 50,748,238 of NC_080097.1, read as the reverse complement.
TTGATGAATTGTGTATGTGTGTGTGTGTCTGTGTGTGTGTTTGTGTATGTGTCTGTGTGCATCTCTCTGTGTGCATGTGTGTGTGTCTGTGCATGTATCGGAATGTGTGTGTGTCTGTGTGTCTGTGTGTGTGGTCTGTGTGTGTTTAAACAGAAACTCACATAAACATTACACATTGGTTGCTTCTCAGAAATTGTGACAAAGACACAGGAGCTGAGCCCCGTATTTCCCCTAGGGGTCAAATGTCTGTATTTACTACTTCATTGTCTGCAGGAACTTCATAGCAGAACAACCGTAAGTGAGGAAAATCAACTGTGGTGTTTGTTTCTTACAACAGCCTTAGAAAACCCAAACAAGCCTTTCTGGACTTACCCAGGACCTTGCAGGCTTCTTGGATGAGCTTAATGGTGATGCTGTCGTCATACACGGTGTAGGTCATGAAGGCGTCTTGCACTTCTGCAGAAGCCCTGAAAGATGCAACAAATGCAGTTGAGTCCTGGCCCGCGGGAGCTGAGTCCCAGGACAGTCACTGACCCAGCAATGCATGGCACAGCAAGCATTGTGTTCAGAGCCCTAAGCACTGTGACTGTGGGTGTTGACTCCTGTTGAGTGCATCCTCTGGACTCCAGTTTGAACTTGAATAGGCTCAGCTTAGATGAAGATGGTTAGTCTACCCACCGCCACCCCTGCTGGACTCCTTGAGAGTGGCTACGGTCATTTGCCCTTTATTTCTGAATCCCAGAAAATGGCACTGGTCCTGTCACGCACATTCCAGGATCATCAAACAGACAAGGGGTACTTGGGTCTGCAGTTGAGTCTCTGGATTCCCTACAGGATTCCTGGTTTGGGTCCAAGGATTTCTAAGAATTATTACGTGCAGGTGGAATAGATGAGGAGGTTGGGGCCGATGTGGAGTTGCTGCAAAGCCTCACTACTGCTACCAAAATGGGGTATTCTCCACTATGTTGGAGTGGCTTCTCCACCCAGGCCACTAGGTGCCTTGTGAACCAAAAACTAACAGGCCAGACCCTAATTTAGACTTGATACATGGCCACAACCTGAGATGAAGGCTCAAAGGGAGGTGATGTAAATCCCAGGCCCTTTCAGAGTATGCTCTCTGTGGCCGAGGCTGTTCTCACCTCACCTCCACTTCACCATCCAGGTCACACAGCCTCTTCCTTCCTGCAGGCTGAGCTGACAATACTGCAGGGTCGGATGTTTTTCTGGTTTGTATACATGCTACACGTTGCTGGGGTGGCAGACATGCTAACTGCTAGGACTTCTGGCCCCATTCCGGGTCTCTAACGCTGCATGCAGCAGTCACCACAGCCACGGCACACTGGGACACATAATCTGTCAAAATCCTTTCAGGACACAGTATGCTGGCCAATAGTTTATAAAAAAAATAAAATAAAATAAACAAATAGACATTTTAAATGAGATGACCAAACTTCTGCTAAGAAGGGAGGAAGAAAAATGACAGTGGGAGGCACCTCGGAGAAACCAGGACTCGAGAGAGCAAGTGGTAAGAGACATGAAGAGGACACTCAACATGTAACGTCAATGCCAGTCATACATACAGGGGCTCACCTCCACACCTCCACACATGCAGGGGCTCAGCTCCACACACACACACACACACACACACACACACACACATGCATGCACAGTCTCACCTCCACACCTCCACACATGCAGGGGCTCAGCTCCATACACACACATACACACACATACACACACACACATACACACACACACATACACACACATACACATACACACACACATACACACACACACACATGCATGCATGGTCTCACCTCCACACCTCCACACATGCAGGGGCTCAGCTCCACACACACATACACACACACACGCATGCATGCACACACACACACGCATTCACGGTCTCACCTCCACACTCACACACACACATACACACACACACACACACATACACACGCATGCACAGTCTCACCTCCACGCTCAAAGGCCATTGACTAGTTGATATTTTATGGAACACCCAGGGTTCCTCATTACTGAATAACACCTAGTGTTATCCAAACTATCTATGCGGCAAGCCAGGGCTGGCTGCCTGGCTCAGAATAACTTGAGGAGAAAAACAAAAACACACACACACAAAAATAAAACAACAACAACAAAAAACCGCAGGCAGGCTCTTATCTTTTAATCACTTGCCTCTTGTTTCTCAAAGCTGAGAAATTGCTGCTCCCTTATACTTTCTAGATTCAACACAGAAAGGAAACAGGTGACAAATGACAGACTTTACATTATTCAGCTGATGTCACAGTTTGTTAGAGTCCAGGGTTAGTCATAAAGGTCCCAGGAGACATGAGAAGTTCTTCAAGGCAAGTCTTGGGCCACGGAAATGGGATGGACTTAAGCACTGGGAAGTCGCTCTTTCAAGAACCCCTTACAGTAGTAAGGTGTGGCTACAGCCGTACTGGGGACAAGGAGATGAGGAAAACTGGAGTGTATATCCCGTCCTGACCATCTGTCCTTCTAGCCCGTCCCTCCCCTGTAGTGGCATTTCATTTGTATTTTAATAAATAAAGCTTGCCTGGGGATCAGAAAAGTAAAACAGCCACACTGGCCAGCCTTCTAGACCAGGTAGTGGTGACACACACCTTTAATCCCAGTAGCCACACTAGTTTGCAATAGAAACCAGATGGTAGTGGTGCACACCTTTAATCTCAGCACTAGAGAGGATTATAAAATGGAAGGAGACAGCTCTCAGTCTCATTCTGAGGTTCCCTGGAGACAGGATCGCTATTTTCGAACTGAAGTTGAGGTAAGAGCCAGTGGCTGGCTGTTTTGCTTTTCTGGTCTTCAGGATGAACCCCAATATCTGTCTCTGAGTTTTTATTAACTGTGCTACACTCCCCAGTTTCCCTAGTGTCCTTGGCAGCATCTAGACTTAGCTAGACATTTTTGGTCCTCCCTCTGACACTCCCCAGCCAACCCTCTGCTGCTTGTACCCCTCTAGCTGCTCACAATCCCTTCCCTGCCTTCCACAGGCTCCCTCCACCAGAAGGGTGCCCACTCCCTCTAACCTGGCCAGCTTACTTCCTCTTTCCTCTGGTTATTCTGAGTCTCATGAGTGTTCATGTATCCACCCCCTCCACAGTCCCCAGCGCCTGCAGCACCTGCCTGAGCATAGACAAGTCCTCACACCTATGAACGACTCTATGATGCCTCTTACATCCCAAGTCTAAAGATCAGGCTGTGTCCCTTGATTTCATTTCTCCAATATCTGACATTGTCCCTGGCACACAAATAAAAACTGAAAAACACTTAAAAGAGAATTTAGGATTTCTTTTCGTGTGTGTGAGATGGGGTGTCTTATAACTTAGCATGGCCTCAAACTCAAGAGAAAACTGAGCATGACCTTGAACTTCTGACCCTCCTGTCTCTACCTCCTGAGCAGAAGGATTTTAAGCATGTGCCACCCTGCCTAGTTTATGTGGTGCTAGGAATGGATCCACATAACCATGCTAGGGCTCTACCCACTGAGCACAGGGTGATCTCAGTCTCAGAAGTTTTGATAAAAGATACAAATCAACAGAGGCTCTTATCCTCACTGCGAGAGTCAGGAAGAGATCCATATTTTGGTTAGTGCTCCACTACTGGGCTTGTCGCCTACCCCCTTTTGTTGTTTTTGTTTTGAGGCAGGGACCCACTAAGCTGCCCACCCTGATGTTGAACTCCATCTGTAGTCCCATAGACCTTGAACTTGCTGTTGTTCCATCCCGTACCAGCCACTTTTATAAAGGAAAATCTCTAGTCAAGTAAGCTTCAGACCTCAAAGTGCCTTTTCTCATCCTGCTAAATTTGCCCCCAATATTGTTGACAGAGGTTTCTGCCCCACCTGGTCTTGCAGCCATTCAGTCCCAAAGAAACACACAGAAGTTTACATTAATTATAAACTGGTTGGCCTATTAGCTCAGGCTTCTTATTAACTCTTATACTTAAAAGTTCACCCTGAGCCAGGCGGTGGTGGTGCACGCCTTTAAACCCAGCACTCGGGAAGCAGAGGCAGGCAGATCTCTGTGAGTTCGAGGCCAGCCTGGTCTACAAGAGCTAGTTCCAGGACAGGAACCAAAAAGTTATGGAGAAACCCTGTCTTGAAAAATCAAAAAAAAAAAAAAAAAAAAAGTTCACCCTGAGAAAGTCTCGGTGCCACATTGGGAGCCTGATCACCCAGTGTATTTGCCGACCAGCTAATAAGACTTTCTATTGACACAAACCTGTGTCCGAGCATCTCCTCTGGTGAACACCCCACCACCAGGTCCATTTATCCTCTTCACTTGCAAGTGGCAGTGAAGAGGCCCAGGGGTTAGTAACCTGTGCTCACTGGAAAAAAATGCCAATGCCTTCCTATCTTCTACACATATGGATGCTCTGGTCCCTAAAAACCTTCTCTCCTTTTACCTTCTCTCAGACAGCACATGTGTGATACTCCAGACACGGTGGTTGCTTCCCACCAAGCTCAGCTCACCTCAGATCTTTTACATTGGCTGTTCCCTCTTTCTGGAGCACACACACTTCCCTGACCCAGGTTGGCTCTTTCTTTCCAGTTCATAAATTCCTGTTGTCTGAGTTTTCTGCCCTGCCTGGTCCCCACAGTCATTAAGTCCCAAAAAAATCACACAGAGGTCTACATTAACTATAAACTGATTGGTCCAGTATCTCAGGCTTCTTATTAGCTCTTACAACTTATATTAGCCCATTATTCTTTTTTTAAAAAATAATATTTATTTATTTACTATGTATACAATATCCTGTCTGTGTGTATGTCTGCAGGCCAGAAGAGGGCACCAGACCTCATTACAGATGGTTGTGAGCCACCATGTGGTTGCCGGGAATTGAACTCAAAACCTTTGGAAGAGTAGGCAATGCTCTTAACAATTGAGCCATCTCTCCAGCCCTAGCCCATTATTCTTATCTGTGTTAGCCACATGGCTCGGTAACTTTTTCAGTGGGGCAGTCATATCTTGCTTCTTCTGTGGTCTGGTCAGGACTGCAGAGGAATGGGCTTCCTTCTTCCCAAAATTCTCCTGTTCTCTTTGACCTGCCTCTACTTCCTGTCTGGTTGTCCTGCCTATACTTCCTGCCTGGCTACTGGCCAATCAGTGTTTATTTAAAATATAATTGACAGAATATAGACATTTGTCCTACACCATATTCCCTCTCCATAGAGTCTGTTTCTAACCCTTACAGGGAGACCTGCATCTTTAGGTAGTCTCTTTCAAATGCTTTACTTTGTATAGCTCTCTGAGCAACCTAAAAAGGTTTTGTTTATTGTTGGCTTTCTGTTCCTCACACTAGACTCCATTCCCTGACACAGTCCCTGGGTCTTCTCATCACTTCTTTCCCCAATGCTTGTACCTCTGCTCGGCACATGCTAGGAGCTGAGCAAGCTCCTGCCTTATGGAGAAAGCGGCCCAGCTCAGCCAGTGAGCAATCTGGGCATAGTTTGGAGGCAAAGCTCATCCGAAAGGTCCCACTCTTCCCAGACTATCAGTTGCCTCCACTGTTGAGGTTTAGGCCAGGAGGTTACAAAAGCGTGGCTAAGAATTAGAAACCTATAAATCTAGACTATATGAGAGGAAAATCATAAGGCCAGCAGAGAAGGACACACATCTGTTTCTAATTATTCCATATAAAATATAATCTATGTCATAACGTCTGGAGACATAGTTCACTTTGCCTAATCATTTCTTCTTAAATTTTGTATGGGAATTGATGGCTTTTTTCCCCCTTTCAGCAAAAATTCTGCTTTAAGAACACCAGGGAATTTGTTGTTTAAACACAGCCCAAAGGAGATCCTTCGGCGCAGCAAACAATCTTGGCTCAGTTTCGATTTATTTTTGTAAGCTGAGTTTTCTGCTCTGCGAAGTTCTTTTTAATAGTATTCCCTAAATGAATCCAGTTTCATAGCTAGCTGTGCTTCTCAAATAGGCCTTCCTCTTGGCTTTTCCTGTGCAGTCGCATAAACTGCTAAACACCATGTAGACACATCCTCAAGTCTAGGTTAAGCAGACACTCCTGCTAAAACCTGACGACACAAACCCTGAATATTGTCCTGCTAAGTCCTCTGCTCCCGGTGGTCTTCCTTTAATCCCCCTGCAAACATGTCCTCTGTTTTGGTCATTTTTCTCACTGCTGTGACCAGATGCCTAGCAAGATGTAGCTTATCCTTGATTACAATCTGAAAGACAACGTAAGCGGTGCAGGTGTGGCAGTAGGAGCCTGCTCACATTTGGGTGAGTCAGAGGAAAATAAATGAAGATGTTTAGGCCACATGCCCCTTCTCCCCTTTTTATTTGGTCTTTGCCCCTAGCCCAGGGAACAGCACCACCTATGTTCAGTGTGGAGTTTCTATTAGTTAATCCCCTCTGGAAACATCCTCACAGATATACCCAAAAGTGTGCCTCAACCCTGCCCTATGCATTTTGCAATATGATCAAGTTGTCAATCAACTAATTATCCCATGTTCCTCTTTTAAAGTCCTCTATCATTTGGAATTCATGACTTTCTGGTGTCAGGAAATGCTGAAACCTGTTCACTTAGAGTGGTGTGGAAGAGATGACACAAAGAGATGACATGATCCTTATAGTCAGGTCACACCAAGGTTCCAAAGAAGGGAAGACCCTTACCGTATGTTTGCACATAAACTAATAAACCCACTTTCGTCCTGGATTTGGGATGCTCAGCCAATCAGTCTGTCCATGCTATCAATGCAGCCTTGTGATGGAAGGGAGGGTGCAAGGCCTGCCTTAGTGCATCTCAGCTGCCAGTCAGCATATTGCTGTTTACCTCTGCTTCTGAGGACTTCAGCTAATCCCTGGCTGTTTCAGCAGTTTCCAAAACTCTTCCCTTCCTCCTAGGCAGGACTGACAATGGCAGCCAAGCTTAGTCCTAAGCAGGAAATGAGACGTTGGCCCAAAACTCAGTCTTTCCCTCTCACTGGCTATGATGGCCCACACTGGACACCAGGGTGATCAGGTTGAAAGAAGAGTCCATCAGCACATACTGGCCTTAGGAAGCCCTGCCTCTGGACAAGGGAGAAGCTGTGGAGACACAGTGACCAGAGCAGCGGAACAGTTTCTGACAGTGTTGGGTGTGGTGGCCTCCTCCGCACCTGTGTTTGGAGGCGGGATGAACACGGCCAAGTTCCTCCAAGATTCCTCAGTGTGTTGTTCTGTTCAGCCCTCTCCTCAACTGCAGAGGGTGGGCATGTTATTCCCTTCTCATCCAGAATCAAAGATCTAGGGAATGGGGCCAAGTGACTCATGAACACACAGATCTGAGCAGCATTGCCTCGACTCAAGTCTGATCCGGAAGACTGCAAACCCTAGGGTCCCTCCACTTCCCAATCCCAAGGCTTCCGTCTTGAAAAGAAACTGACAACAAACTTTGACTTCTGTGACAGCAGCTAATGTTTGCTGGGTGCTTGCTGCAAGTTGGGTGTCTGACTTATACATCCCATTCGGTACCTGCAATAATCCTACATGGAATGGGTACTCCTTCTTGACAAGACAGGTGGTTCACTAACTGGTTAGATGCTTGGCCGGGGCCATGTAGACTGTAGATCGTATTTCTGACCTTTGACCCTCCCAGTAACTGTAGCCCTAAACTATATAGACTCACAGCCCAACTTCTGGAACTAACATCCCTCCTCACAGAGTTTCCTTTCCCTACTCAGTGGCCACCTCACAGCCTGCAAGAGCTCACTGTCTCCCCTCTTCCTCCTAAGGCTGGCACCCCCAGGCATAGATCTTCTGGGAGATAGAGGGGCATAGAGCTTTAGGTGACTGACGGCTGTCCATTCTGTGCTGGGACAATGGTCTCAGCGTCCCATGGGCTGTGGACCTGTGAGGCCCTGCTTTCCACATTCCAGGTCTGTAAGGCAAGGTCTCTGCAGATGGTGGAATCGGCTGAGTGACTGATTTAATGGATTCACTAGCCCGGCAGTGTTTCCACTGCACCACACAGAGCAAAGGAGGTCAGTAAATGTGGGTTTGCAGAGATTTCCTCAGCTGTCACCGGGAGACAAGCGTAGGTTAAAAGAGGGTGCTTTGGCCATCGCAGACTTGGCTTTCTCTCCATAGCTGGACTAGTAGGGCCTGTCTACTACACAGCCTCCAACAAGGGCCTTCCCAGGGCTCATTTTCCTTCTCAGGGACGGGAAACAACAATGTGCTCTCCAGGGTATTTGTTAGGCTTGGATCAAAATGGGTCTGCCTCAAAGTAAGCCCTCAGCAGAAGAGGAGTTTCTCCGTGTTCTCCCCACACCCGCCCTCCATCACAGGATGGCTATAAACAAAGGCTGTGCTCTCCAGGCGGTACTCCCGGGGCAGCTCCCCAACGGAGCCCTTGAAGATACGGATGCTGGCACTGGAGAGAGGACTCAGCAGTTAACACCTGCTTCTCCTCCGGGGAACCAGGGTTTGGTTTCCAACGCTCATACTGGAAGGCTCACAGTCACCTACAGTCCCAACTTCAGGGACCCGAATGCCCTTTTCTGGCCCTTACAGGTGACCACATGCATGTACCTACCCCTACCCACCTTAGGAGACAAAACTGATGCTGATATTTGTTTCCTGGCCTAGTCCCTACTTGCAGGTTGTCAGTCAGGTCACCTAGCCTGTCCAAGCCTCGGGTTATTTATTCATTTATTTTGTTTCATTGCTTTCTTTTTGAAGTGAAAATATTTGGTCTAAATGATTGCTGGTTTGGATCGGGAAGATGCTTCAAACACCCGAGTGCAGGCGCCCACAGAGCCCAGGGAGTGGGGTCGTACCTGCCTCCACCTCAGTTTAGCCCATGCTAACAGGTAACACACTCTCTCCTCCGCTCTTCTTTATTTGAAACTGGAGGTAGAGAGAAAAATTGCACTAAGCATTTTAGGTTTGTTTAAATAAAAAAATAAGAAAAACCTCTTAAAAGTTAAATAGAAAAAAGGGGACAGGGGAATTTGGCTCACAGGTATTGAGAGAAAATCCAAATTCAATTATTACTTGTTTTGAGCTTTGTCTTACATTTTGGCTTTGTGTGTTATTGATCTGGTAGTTACATGAGTTAATTTGCTTCTTTGGTCTTTTTAACCCAATAGCGCCCCACAATTTGACAGTGAACCTCACAGACTTTGTAAGCATCACATACAACGGTGCAAATTTTGTCGTTCCATTTGTTGGTTGATTTGTTTTTGACAACCAAATAATTTAATTTTTAACTTATTCATATAAGGCGATGTCATATCTTTCCTCACATATATGGGCATATGTGCGATGCAGAACAAGATTATATTCTTTCCAGAGAGCAGGTTTTCACAAGCCGGCTCAGGCATCACGCGTGTGCTCATCTTCAAAGCTTTCGACTCCCGGGACCGCACTGACCGTCAGGGCCAACGGGCAAGTTCCCATTTTTTCTGCTTACTTAACAAGAACTGGCTATCATAATGTAAAATTTTGGGGGATTTAATAAACGAAGCTGTGCCAGGCTGTCTTAAGTCACCTGTTATCGATTAACTGGGGGCCAATCATCTTCCGTATTCTTGCACTCATTTTGCTTCTAGAGGGCTGGGTGGTTTCTGAGACCTTTACACCCCAATCTGTAACACTGAAAGGTGTGGAGCCAGGAAGATTACAGAAACCGAACGAGGGACTATTTGGAGCTGCAGCTGGCAGAATTAAGGAAAAAACTCCTGGATGAAGTCAGGAAAGGAAAACTAAGAATTATCTAACGAATATGGAAGGAGTGAGGCTATGTGTTAGGAAAAATCTTAAGATGAGCCTCTCCGCCCATGCAAAATAACTCAAATCAGACCAGATTAGGCCAAATTAAAGATGCCCACATTTAATAAATGCAGCACTGCCGGGTGGCACTGGAGCATGGGGGGGGGGCAGAAAGAGGGGAGTCCATGCAAACCCCAAGCCCATGTGTTCCTTTTTCCTGGCTTGAGCCTAAATAGCCTGTGGAAGGGGTCAGCGTTTGATGGGCTTTCCCAGAGGTTGAGTCCGGACCAAGGCAACTCCCAGGGGGAGGGAGTTTGAAATGGAGCATTCCGCACCATTTGCGCCCCTAGGATGGATACCAGGAACTCAGGTGATGCTTCCAATCACTATGGCTTAGTAATAGCTTGTCGGCTTGACACACTCAGGACTCTGGGCTCTATTCCTACTCCCTCCCTGCCCCCTCCTTCCTCTCCCCACAATTTGCTCTCTCATCGGTGATGACAAAGAACGAATGAGCAGGTGTAGGCCAGCGCTAAGGACCTAGCATGTCCAAGGCCCTGAGTTTAATCCTACTGTTAGGAGAGAGACAGAGGATGCTAAAAGAGAGAGAGACATAAGAATAGGAAGACAAGAGTGCAATGGAAGTTCATTCATGAAACTCATGCCAGCATCTTGTGAATGCTTATCAACATCTAGGGGACCCTGTTTTAAGGCTTATTTTAGGAATAGAGAAGATGGGGTGCTGGGAAGATGCCTCAGTCAGTAAAGTGTTTGTCACACAAACACAAGGACCTAAGTTTGGGTCCCTAACACCCACATAAAAGCAGGGCATGGTGGTACACATCAGTAACTCAAGCACAGGGTTGGGGAAAAACAGAGGCAAGCAGGTCCCTAGAACTTGTCAGTCAACGATCTAGCCAAATCAGTGAGCTCTAGGTTCAGTGAGATACTCTATCTCAAAAAAGACAGTGGGAGAGATTGATGAAAGTAACTGATGGATCTCTGGCCTCTCCATGCACACAATACACATGTAACCACATACTCACACATACATATACATGGACACAGTTGCATAAAACCCAGATATGGTTTAAGGAGTCTTTTCTGTATCTAGCTAGTGTGTTTAAGTGTCTCCAAGTCACTAAAACTCCCTGAGCATTAGAAGGGTACAGTTATCCACTCAGTTGACTCTCTCATCAAGAAATCAGTAAAATACTGGAACCCTTCAAAACAAAAGAAAACAAATAGCAAACCACGTGGAAGCTCATGGGGTGCTTCACCTTCCTACTGATGTACAACAACAGACCACGTGGAAGCCCATGGGGTGCTTCACCTTCCTACTGATGTACAACAACAGACCACGTGGAAGCTCATGGGGTGCTTCACCTTCCTACTGATGTACAACAACAGACCACATAGACGCTCACGAGGTACTTCACCCTTTTTTGATGCACTTACTTCAGTTTTTCCCACGTCTCTTCACCAAACTTCTCTGTCACAAGAGACTGCAGACAAGTGTTGATGAATCCATACTAGAACACAAAAGGAGAGAAAATTTGGAAAATGAAGCATGCCACCTTAGGCCTAGCCTTCCTGTGGGTATCTGCAGGTGGGCGTGGCCCTCAGGAGCTGACTGTGGCTTTTCTGGGGTTCTCTAGTCACTGAGTACTAGCTATCACCCTTTCCTGGCGGAGGAAAAACTGAGCAGCCAGAGGCTGGTAGAGTGCATACAGGGGTTGTGGGAGCTGGAGTTCCAATCTTACATCTTCAGAAGGTGTTTCCTGCTCCTTGGGGCCCCACTTTGAATAGGAAGTTTCTTTTGTTAGATGAAGGGTTCAAAGGTGTTACATTGAACATTGGAATACTAAGGGTACACACTTCACATCAGGTCCAAGAAATTACTAAAAGTACAAGTTGTTTTTTCTTTATGAAAATGAATCTAGGGGCTGGAGAGATGGCTCAGAGGTTAAGAGCATCAACTGTTCTTCTAAAGGTCCTGAGTTCATTTCCCAGCAACCACATGATGGCTCACACCATCTGTAATTAGATCTGGCGCCCTCTCCTGGCCTGTAGGCACACATGCAGGCAGAAAAATGCATATATAATAAACAAATAAAGTCTTTAAAAAATGAATCTAGGAACAGAGGTCACTGCTCGCTGCTTACCATGACGTCCAGTGACGTGTCTCCAGGAGCAGGCTGCACACCTGTGTCCTAGCTGGCTTGTTGAGTCTCTGGAAGCCGTCTTGCAGCCGTGGAGATAATTCCACAATGAAGTTAGAACTAACCACGGCCTTCTGCTGAACCCGGCCCAGGGACTAAAAGGCTAGGCTATCCCTATTGGGAGCAAGCAGGACCTGCCACCTGCCACCCCAGCGGGGTGCACATCTCCTGAGCTAAGCTCTCAGGAGTTAAGTGTGAAACCTGAAGCATCCCCCTGAGTGTCAACACAGTAGCCTGGTGCCATGCTCTCCCCATGGGGGCTGTAGCCCATACAGCAGAGACTGGTAGAACTCCAGGAGGCTGGCCAGACGGCCTTGCCACCTGTGTGTGGCAAGTTGAGGGACTTGAAGGGAAAGAGAGCCACAGTTCTGCCACATCCTCAAGACTCTGATGACTGGTGACTCTTCCTGCTGGTTCTGCAGTGTGTGCCTTCCTCCATAGAAGATGGCTGGTATCTTCCTTCCTTCCTTCTTTCCTTCCTTCCTTCCTTCCTTCCTTCCTTCCTTCCTTCCTTCCTTCTTTCTTTCTTTCTTTCTTTCTTTCTTTCTTTCTTTCTTTCTTTCTTTCCTCCAAGACAGGGTCTTTATGTAGCCTTGGCTGTCCTGGAACTCACTAGACTGACCAAGGTGGCCTTGAACTCAGAGATCCACCTGTCTCCGGCCCCTAAATCCTGAGATCAATGATGTGCCTGGTTCATTCTGAGAAACAGATGCAGAAATTCTTGTCTGCTGTTTGACAGAGTCCCTTTGTACACAGCGTGTTTGAGGACTGAGGAGAATGGGGGCTCACTGCAGCAACGGTGTTTCTGGACGCCAGGTCACAAGCGCATTCCCAGAACCCTGAACTTGGCTTCCAGAGGACCCCTGCATCCCTCAGGAAAGCGGCCTCTGACAGGAGATTCTCTGCTGGGAGGCCTCTACTAAACCCTTTGGGTGACATCCAAGAAATGCCTGCCTCGACCAGCACTTGACCCTGTAATGCTATCGATGTGGCATCCCCTGGGGCCTGAAAACTTTCTTCTCCCACTGAACCACTGCTATATTGAGGGCTCAGGTAAGCTGTTGGCCTGAAGTCTACTTCCTGAGTGTCTCTTGGGGTTACAGATGAGAAATCCAGCCCCTAACCGGATCCCATGAGTGTTGCCTGAGGCTGTTCTAGCAGACCTGGTAACTGTGGCGCAAACACAAGAGGAAGGATAAATAAATGCAATAAACTGAAGGAGAAGGGTGTGCTAGACCTTCCTGGACACACAGTGTGGAGGTCCCAGGCAGCCACTCAAATGTGACATTCGGTTAACACAGCATCTCATGACCTTGGCTGCGCTGGTTCACTGACATCTGTCCACACAGACCCTGGTGCTCTCCTGAAGGCCACTGACCATGGATCTCAGGAGCTCCAGCCTGACAAAGGGTGGGTACCTCTCACATTCTCCTCTCCAGAGCCCCCCCCACACACACACACAGCTGCAGCTCCCCTGAGAAAGCGTTCCTGGCATCCCCATCGTTGACTCCCTCCGTCTCCTTGTTCCCCTCTCGCCATCCACTCTACAGAGAGGCCAGACCCTCAGGGACACCAGGACCCCAGGAAGCCCCTCCTCACTACAAAATAATGATTTTGCAGATTTGCAAAAGCTTGATGACTCCGAGCTGCTCCTATGTGAAGGGGACATGTGGTCCTGAGAAACCGCCTTCAGAGTAGATGATTTCCATAATTACGCTCCCCAGATCCTTCCCACCACGTTCAGCTGACAGCTCTTTCGGCCCTGCCAAATGGGCTTGCTCTGGCTCCTCCTTATAGCCCTCACCCCCCACTCTGTTTCTTCAAACATACAAATACTCACACTTCACAATAAGTAAATGGTTTTCTTAAAAAAAAAAAAAAAACCCTCCCCCTTTCTTTCTCATGAAGCAGATGGCGGGTCTCAGGAACTTGGTGGGAATTAGGCTTTCTGATTTTCTAATAATTTTCAGCATCTCGCACAAAAAGCACAAGCTCATTTTCATTCTGATGTTAAGTACCATATGGCCCATCATCCACGGAACGTGGCAGCTTCATAACCAGAGTAATGTGGAAGGGAGGAGCTTCCTTACGAGGCCAGTGTGTATGAGCCAATCAGATTCGAGGGCGACTGCCATTTGATAATAATATTGTATATGGCAGAGGCCTAATTATCCCTCTTTTATGGTATGTGTTAATTTTCTCTGCCAGTTTCCCTAATTACAACTGCCACCCAAAGGACGACTCTTTGTAAATACTCTGTAAACATTTGAAAAGACAGACAATGTGTGCACGAAGAAAGCCGTGCCCGGGTTGCGGAGCTGTCGAGAAGATTAGCTGACATTTCATGTGTTTGTCCATTGCTCAAGCAGCCAAGAAGGACTTGTTACTGTATGGAAAGAGCCCTTCCTTTCCCATGACATCATGGGCTGTCCTGTATATTCTGGGACCACTGTTTTGAGGGACAGTTTTGGGTTGGTTTTTTTTTTTTATGGTTGCCTTTTGTTACTCTGAAGTGAACTGTCCCGCAAATTCTGGCAAATGTATATGCCAGCATTATTCAGACACAGATATAAGAGTGTCTCTATTGTCAAGCAAGTTCCCTTGGTGCCCCTTCTCTGCCAGCTGGTCCTCAGCTTTCCACTGCTCTCTTCCCTGGACTTGGGGATGGTTTTGCTTGCTCTCAAGCTCCACACGCACCGGGTCATAAAGCACACCTTCTGCTGTGTCTGCCATTTTGACGTTTTGCTCATTTCCCAGTACACTAGAATCGGACATTATCCTTTCTTTTAAGCAGACACTTATAAACACAGCTTCGTCAGGTGCACTTCCGGATAAGATGAACGCTAACCCAGCACGACAATCTTAATTGTTATGTGCAACGAGAAACTTTCATTGTTCATAGGACAGCGGGGAAGGGCATGACACCACACACTTAAGTAAACTTTAGCTACTGTTTAACAGCATAAATTAGAAGGATGTATCAGGGGCAAGGATCAGTGCAAAAACCCCACCCTTAGCTGGTTTTGTTGCGTGTTTTACATTTGTGTTTGTCTAGCTTTGTGTGCTTCTTGATCTCCCATGGCGTGGCTAACACCTCAAGGCGGCTTGGGTGGGGATGCCTAGGCTGAAGGTATATCTGGGCTTAAAACCAGAGTTTCAAGTCAGGCACTAGTTGGGAAGCTTGAGGTGGGAGATTGTTTCACAATAGACAGGGCAATGGAACAAGAACCTGTCTCGAAACCGAACACTGTTACGTCAGAAGACTCCGGTGTGATTGGGGCTTGTAATCCCACCACTAGGATGGCTGAGGCAGGGGGATGGGGAACTCAAATCAGGAAGACCCTGTCTCAAAACAAATTAATAAAAACCAAGAATCCGAACCAAAGGCTCCAAATTTCTTTCAGTTCTCTTTCCAAAGTTATTAATTCAGCATTCAAAAGCCAGGGGAACCAACACCGGCAGAACAAGCAGTCTGTTTCCTTAAATGCCCGCAGCCACAGGGTGCTTTAGACTGGCCACACCAGCTGTGGAAATCATCGTGGCTTTTTTTCCCCCCGCACCCCCGCATTGCACCTGGCACAGCGCACTCGGCTTGGTTTAGGATAAATCACACAACGCTGCCGGGTTTGCTCCAATGGATATGAACAACGTCCCTCGGGTCTGCCTAATTCCCTTTCCTCCTTATAACAACCTTGTAAAGTTGGTCCTCTTATTAACACACACCCCCCGAAAGATGAAAACAGGATTGAAGAGAGGTCAGAGGCTTTCGGTCAGAGCTAGAACTGCCCCCTTTCTTTTACAGTAAAAGCTTAGGGAATCCGGTGCTGTCCCCTTATCTAGCAAAGTCAGCTATCAAGTCTTATTCGTCCGTTTTCCCTCTTCTAGCAAAGAAAGATGGGAGTTTTGATTTGCATGTGGACCGAGGCTTGAGTTTCAGCACGTAGCTCTTTCATTTCACATCAGAGTCTTCGCTTGGGACCCAGGAAACCAGCGAGAACGTAGGCTTTTTCCACAGGGAGGCCACCCACTCACGAACCCAGATCGCCTCCCTGCGGACACTCACCCGCACTACCCCGATCTCACTTCCTCTCTTCGGTTTGCCGTTTATTTTCAGCCAGCGGCGGACCGGGAATTGTTGGGCGTGGAGCGCCACCATGTGGCCAAAGTCGTGCACCCCGGCAGATCCTTGAGAGGGATGCAGGGTGTGAGGTTGGCTCCAGGTACACAGCCTTGATCACCAACCTAAACTGGGGCTAGTATCTTCTCCAGGCCACTGTCCTGTAACTGCAGTGCTACACACAGAAACAGGCTTGGGAGGTGGTGATAAACCTAAATGTACCGTGACATGCATTTAAGACCAACTTCAGCTTCCTTTAAGTTTAATTGAATCTGATTCACTTGATAAAGTAAAAGCCACCTGCAAAACGGATAACCCAACTGTCACGTTGCAGACAACTGACTGTCGCTTAAATGCGGGTGCTTTGAAAGCCCGGAAAATGTTAGCTGCAATACTGACCATTCCCACTGTGCCCCAGCCGCTGCCGTGAGGACCCAGGCACCATCCAGACATGATTCTGCATCAGGAGCTGGGGCCCTGGAGCAGCCCTCCGCAGATGCGTGACTTTGGAGAGCCCGCTTTCACCACAAGTTGGTTCCCTGTCTTCCTGAAAGTGGTTTTCTTAGTTGGTTCTTCCTCCGGCGATGCTTAGAACGTTCTTGGAAATTTTCTTTCACTACTGTTTAAGTGTATGGCAAAAATTAATATTCTAGGCGATAATTAATCCAGCTTCATTATAGCCAGTCAATGATATGGATAGGCCGTGCACTTAGACAAGTAATGATCACTTAATCATCACCTTAACGCTCTAAATTAGAAGTGTTAAATCGCATATGTGAGATGCACTGTCTTTCAAACACCACCACAGCACAGGAAGTCTGGGTCCAGCCTGGGTCTGACGTCAGGCTGAAGATGATGATGATGTCAATAATGACAGTGAGGCAGGATGGTGGCACACACTTTTAATCTTGGGACGTGGGACACGGAGGCAAGACCTCTGAATTCTAGGCCAGCCCAGCCTACATACTGAGTTCTAGACTTGTCAAAGCTACATAGGATACTGTCTTTAAAATGGGGGAGAGGAGCTGGAAAGAGGACTCCACTCCCTGTTCTCCCAGAGGACCCAGGTTTTATTCCCAGTAGCTCTATCAAGTGTCTCACAACTACTTATATCTCCAGGTCCAGGGGACCCGGTGTCCTCTGCCTCCCTGGGCACCTGCACATTCATGGCATACATAAGCTCATGTATGTATAAATGAATATGTATAAATGAAGGCATTTTTATTTTATTTTATTTTATTTTGAGACAGTGGTTTTCTTTGTAGCCCTGGGTGTCCTGGAACTCACTCTGTAGACTAGGTTGGCCTTGAACTTGGAGATCTTCCTGCCTCTGCCTCCCAAGTGCTGGGATTAAATGCATGTGCCATCACTGCCAAATATGAATACATATTTTTAACTAAAAAATAAAATAATAATAACAGAGCTAAGCATAATGATAATCTAAGCATTTAGGATGTAATAATGATGATGATGATAAAACATAATTATACTAGATTCACATTTGAAAGGAATAAGGCCTTATGTGTCCTCAAGATCCCCCCCCCCATGCTAACTGGTTGCTGCTCACACATCCCGCTTTATGTCCATCTCGTTCTGCTCCAGGGTCCGCTGCAGTCACTGTTTGGCATCTCTGCTTGTTCTGCAATATCTCATGAATGAACTGAAGCCCTGAGCCTCCTCAAACGAGCCAAACCTCCTCCAGCATGATACAGCCTTGGCCTGAATCCCTCTCTAGCCCCCAAACCCTTCACAAGTTGCTGCCTCTTGCTGTCCGCTGATCTTAGTGCCGATGCTTCACTCTGTTTATTCAGATGAGCTGCAGATCAACCCACCCACGATTTGTCATTAGCGTGGTTCCAAGCGCTCAGGACAGAGAGGACTCCGAGAGAAACGGGGAGTGTCTGTGTGAGTGAGCATCCATACACTCAGGTTAGGTCCCAGTGAATACAACCAGAGGACCCCTGCTGGTGGAATGGAGCGCGGCACCTGCTGGGAGTGCCTGCGAGCTGACTGCAGAGCTGGCGAGAAACTTAGCAAGATCCGCAAAATCTTTCCCCAGCTAGCCTCTCCTGCCTAAGAAAGACTTTTCTGTGACAAAACTTGGGTGACATCAAGGGCCTTCTGCAGAGCTTGCTGACATCCTTCCTGCACTTCACACTTCAGTGCAATCTTGTCATCAATGTCCGTCCCGCCCACTGAATTAAAGCCAGGCAGGCCTCTATTCATATTATAATCCCAGACGCAGGATAGAGCGCTGCTCAGTATTCTGGGCCAAATGACAAATAAATCGACAAAGTCACAATGCCCTTTGCCCCACCCAAGAGAATATCCATCATATGCTGGCATCTTGTGTGGCTTGAGATCTATTCAATGTCAACTCTGGCTGGAGGCAGATAGCCACTGGGGAAGCAGGCTACACCACACACACACACACACACACACAGGGATCACAGAGAGATCCAGCCCAGGGTTCCATCTGGCCATATCTGGCAATGTCTTTGGGTGAACACCATGATCCCAGGAGAGAGATCAAACAGGATGGAGAAACTGAGGAGGCCAGGTCAAGCAGGAGCAGACAGGAGGCCCGAGAATGCTTCCTGAGGATGGACAGTTCAGACTGATTGATTATCACAACATCCCGGAGACTTGCCACCTCTTCCTCCAGCTCCTGCAACTTCTCAGGAGGCTGCATCACCTCCTCCCTCCCACCTCAGCCCCAGCCCATGGTCGAATGCTTTATCTCCACGTAATCAACTCTCTTTCAACTTCACCTCCTTTCCATGGCTGCCTGTTAGAAAACCCGCCTTTCCATCAGGAGCATCTCTTGATTGTGCACTCCTTCCCCACACTTCTGATGGGCTGTTCTTTGAATGCTTGTTCCCTGACACAACATGCCCCTCTAGAACTGTCTACTGGAGCCTAAATCCATCTTTCAAGACTCGAGGCACCCATAGAACCTCTTCCTCCCCAATCCTAGGCTACATAAGCTCTCTATATTTATAAATTTCCTGGGCAGGTAGAGACACTCGATGAAGCAACAGGATCTTGACTGTTTAACCCAGGTTCATGCTGATCTCTCCTTTGGATCGCCAGCTGCTGAAGAAAAGGAACTGTGTCTTTATTCTACATAGTGGCTGCTTAATAAAGACCCCATGGAAGGCCCACTCTTCTTCTTTGCAGAATGGAACGGCCATATTCCTCCCCTTGGGGATTCTGTATAGCTGGAGTCCTCCTGAAACTGGAAGCCATCTGTCAAGACAGAATCAACTCGTAACATAGGGTAGGAGACAAAGGGATCTGGGAATAGCAGCTCTGCCAGAATGAGCTTGTCACTGAGCTATCAGAATCAAGTGTCAGTGGTGATCAAGTTGAGTTCATAAGGACTAGAATACCTTGTGGTCCTGAATAGGTACAGTTGAAAATGAATGGCCTCCCAAAGATGCTCATCTAACCCCAGAACCTGTGAGCATGACCTTGCCTGGCAAAAGAGATTCTGATTATTTTATTAAATTAAAGGCCTTGAGATGAATCAAGTATCCTGAATTACCCAAACAGGAGAGACTGATATTATCGCAAATTTCCTTATTAAAGAGAGGCAGGGGGCTGGAGAGATGGCTCAGTGGTTAAGAGCATTGCCTGCTCTTCCAAAGGTCCTGAGTTCAATTCCCAGCAACCACATGGTGGCTCACAACCATCTGTAAGGAGGTCTGGTGCCCTCTTCTGGTCTGCAGGCATACATGCCAGATAGAATATTGTATACATAATAAAATAAATAAATTTTTTTTTAAAAAAAGAGAGAGGCAGGATCCAAATGAGCAGTCAGAGCTCTGAGGAAGAGTCTGGGGCCATGCAAAGAAAGGGCCACTAGCCAAGGAATGCGGGCATCCCCAGAGACTAGAGAGGACCTCCAGAAGGAACAAGCCCTACCACACTTAACCAATATGGCTGATTTGGGCTTTCTCACTTCCAAACTTTAGGAGAATAGACTTGTGGGTATTTTATGCTTTTATATTTGTGATAACTTAATTTATAATTATAACTCATTTGTGATCACTATTGAGAAAGTAATTTGTGACAAATTATTAATAACAGCAAGAGACAAATCCCTATAAAAGGCAAGCGGGTGGTGCAGGGAAGACAGCCTCCTGTTAGAACCACCCTGGCTTAACACCAGGTGGCTGTGTTCTCAGCTGTCCCATAGCAACCCAGCAACAGGCGGCTTACATGGGGTCAGAAGTTGTGGGTGAGTGGACAGGAAGCCAGTGGCAAAAGTCCAGGGAGTCTCACTCTCTTTTGAATTTCTCTCTTTCTTTCCTTCAGTTCTTTTTCTTGTGCATTTACATATGTATGTGCCCACTGTGTGCACACATGTGCGTGTGTGTGCACATATATGTGTGTGAGGGCCAGAGGACAATCTCAGGTGTCTTTCCTCAGGTGCCACCCACCTTGCTTTTTGTCTGAGCTGGGTCTTTTATTGGTCTGGAGCTCACCACCTTGCTTTTTGTATGAGCTGGGTCTTTTATTGGTCTGGAGCTCACCCATCAGATACATTTTTTTTTCGAGACAGGGTTTCTCTGTGGTTTTGGACATCAGATACTTTAATGGACCACGGGAATCCCAAAGATCTGTCAGTCTCTGCCTTCCCAGCGCTGGGATGACAAGTGTGCGCCACCAAACTTGGCTTCTAGAGACTTTGTTCTACTTAAAAACAATTTTATCATGGGTTGTAGGGATTGAACTTGCAAGGTGAGAACTTCATTGACTAAGGTGTCATTTTACACACACACACACACACACACACACACTTTGACATTCCATCTTTGAAGGTTTTCACGCACCCAAACTAAGAAAGTTTTGACCGCTAGCTGATCCCCTTGAATAGTTGGCCACCCCAGGAAGGACAAGAATCAGTCAAAGCATCTTGGTTTTGCAAATTGGCTTTATTGTTTCCAGATTGACTTATCTCAAATTCTTATATTTCCTAGCCAAGATTCCTAAGCCATAGCCCAGATCCTGGGATTTAACACCCAACTTCGAGGACAGGAAAGCTGTCCCAGAAGACATGAGTTCAACCTTTAGAACTCTTCAGGCAGACTATGTCTTACTAAAGACAAAAGCATCCAAAACCCCAAGCAAAGTGGACTAGCACAGCTTCATGTCCCGCGGGGGAGAAGAAACCCTAGAGAAGAAGAAAGTGTATTGGGCTCTGAGCATCTTCTCTATTCAAAGCACAAGATTTACATGGTCCATTGGGGTGGCCTATAATAAACTGTTGCCTGGTGAGGCTGAGGGGACTCCCCACCCTCATCCCCACGTGCGTCAGCAGCAGAGAAAGAAAGCCACATTCAGGGAAGACATCTGTGCTCAGGGACCACAGCAAGAAACCTGTCCATTAAACCCTCTCCAGACATGGCTTTTCTGGCCAAACAACACGCGAAAGAGCCACCCCCTCCCCAGATACTGACATTGGCACTTGAAAAGCACTGAAGAGGAAGACGCCAGGGGTGGGCATGGGTTCTCCAGGGCAGCGCGCTGGCTTGAAGTCCTTAAGGCTGCTGCACAGCTGCTGCTGATTTTTCCTCCTCAGAGTTCAGAATTCTCAGCTTCGGACATCCGAGATCACAGAAACAAAGGTTTTTATTCTTACTATTTCATTTAAAGAACATCACACAGACCATGCAGTTTCATGGCCATTAAGCCTGGAGTGGCCCTGGCTTGATTTAGATGATGCTTCTCTTTTTATGTCTGCTTCCCTGTGCCAGGTAGGCTCACATTCATGAGCATGCTCCCCTAAGATTCACACACACACACACACACACACACACACAGTGACCTCAGCTCTCTCTGAAGTTAAGTAGGTATAGGCCTTGTGTGGTGTTTTGATTGAGAACGGCCCCCATAGGCTCATTTATTGAATACCTGGGCCCCAGTTGGTGGAACTGTTTGGGGAGAATTAGGAGGTGTGGCCTTGTTGGAGGAGGTGCCTTGAGGTTTCAAAGCAAAACCTGTTCCCAGTTAGCTTGTGAGCTTGTTTTCCTGTCGGGTGCTCTCACTCTTGCTCTTGTCCTCATTCCGCCTTATGATGGTTTTCTCAAGATGTGAACCCTTAACTTATTGCTCCAGTGCCATGCCAGCCTGCTTGTTGCCATGGCTCCCCACCATGGCAGGGGGAGAGGGGGGGAGGGTCACGGCTTCAGCCTCTGGAACTATAAGCTCCAAATGAATTCTTTCTTCTCTAAGCTGCCTTTGTCACAGTGTCTTATCATGGAACTAAGACTCCTGGTTAGTAGTTGGGTGAGAGAAAAAGCAGGAAGGTCAACACGTAGTGTCTTCTGTAACCTGTGGCTCTTCGGCTTGACTGGGGGCAACTCTCTGGTGAATGAAGAATGTCTGCTGCACTGTACACAAAGCAGGCATTGAAAGTGGAGCTGAGAGTCAACATCAAAGGGAAAGAAAGCACATGGGCTCAGGGTCCCCCAAGTCAAGTGCTCAGCACAAAGGAGATTTCTTTGCCCCAGAGGGACAAAGTACAGGGAATAAGAGACAAAGAAGGGAAGGAGAACAAGGGAGGTGGGGAAGGGAGCAAGGGAGAGGGGGATGGGGTATTTGTACTGGGTGGGGGGACTGTCTCTGGATAAAGGAGAGACAAAAGTGGCACATGGGAAGATGGCATTTTATAAAGATAAGGGGAAAACCTCATGTTAGGACGAGGGGTTGAATTTTGGTTGGGGTATGTTAATTAGGTGAGCCATGGGGCTTCTGGTTACTTGGCTTCAATACTTTGGGTAGCTGGACCTTGGTGGTCAGCCTCAGGAGGAGGAAGTGACCAAATAAAAGATTAGATGTTAGTGGCTAGATTCAGGGATAGAATCGAACGGTTTTTAGCAAGGTGGAGGGAATCGGGGAGAAGGGAAGTCCTACCGGAGTCATGTTCAAGTGGGTTGGTGTCTCTTCACAGACAGTGTCGGAACTACAAAAAGTCTTCCTGGTCAGAAAGAACATTATGCTCTTAGCTACCTGTAAGTGGAAGGTGCAGTGCCTGTCATGGGCTGGTTGCATGGATACAGCTTTATCTGTGTGAGAATTGGAAAAGAGGAAGACCCGCCTACCTCCACCGCCTTGAGCCAGTCATCTGTGTACAGAAGCTCTGGGTGGCAGTGTGATCATAAGGCAAGCCATGGTACAACTGCTCCCTACCCTACTGCCTGGATATGGGTGTCTTTTTCAACCTAACCTAGCAACCAATTTGTGGAAACCTTGAGAGGACCTAGAGCAGAAGGGGCTGCTTTCTTGACTGTTCTGCATGAAAGGACTCCAGGAGCTCAGGACGTCACCATTGGGCTTCTGAGACTCATCCCTGGAGGCTGTGGGTGGGAATTCTAGATCAGCTCCTTCCAGTTCTGAGCACATGGAGCCTTCCCATCATCTTCTGTGTGTGACAGGCAAGGCAGGAAGGCAGGGACACTCATTTGAGGTTGCTGGCCTCTGCTCTGGGCCATGAGCAGCCAAGCTCTACTCCTTCTCTCCTGCCCACTGCTGTGGGAAGTCCAGTCTCTGAGTCCCCCAGGACATGTCCCCTGGGAAGCTCGGGCTCTTTTTGGCACCAGCTGGGCACCGTCAGGCAGTGTCGGAGTTTGGTTGTGTTACAACGTCATAGCTTCATTTTCGACTCTACCCAATACCCCAAGCAAATCTTCTGTCAAAGACCCAAGAGAAGACTAGTCAAGTCAGGGCACGGTCCGCTCCCAGAGTCTTTCTCGAATCAGCCATTGCCCTTCGGGATTCTCTGCCTCGAAGTGAGCCTCCTCCAAAGCCCCCAGGGACTCCTGCGCAAAGAGCGTCTCGAGCGCCTCGTCCCACTCCGTGTCTTCTCTGGAGAAGCCGCGGAGGATCTGTCTGGAGCTCCCTAGGCTGCAAGGGAAGGGTAAGGGAGGTCAGGCTCAAGCTGGTCGCTGCACGGGGGGGGGGGGGGGGGGGGGGGGGGGGGACTCCCAAGTTAACGCCATTCCTACTGAGACTATCCATTGTTCCGCCAGTTCTAGGCTTTAGGGAGAACCTTAAAGTGATACAGGGTGGGGTGTGGGTGGACTTCAGGGAGGCATTGACCTGGCCTTGAAGGAGGTCAAGGATGAGGGATGGATCACGGCTTCACTACCATTGGGCGCATGGTTTATTACTATGGGAGTAAACTGCTATGAAGAAAACCCCGTATCTACCAGAGTTGAAGGACTTGTGAAGGGTTAAAAGGACAGCCATGGAGTCTGAACAGGTTCTTGTGTCCTGTGGCACGGCCTGAGTGGTTGCCCTGTATAAGGCAAGGGGAATACTGGAGTTGGTCCTGGGAACTAATCTTGGGAGAGAAGGGTCTGGCAGCAGAGGTCACAGGAGCCAGTGGTATTAGGTCCTCACAGGGACCAGGCCAGCAGGAAGTCCTGCTCTGCCCAGCAGAGGCTGAGTCAGTGCCTTCCAACACAGCAGTATCTCAGTGTAGGTTTTGCTTTCTGCTTGGCGCTCTACTCTGTGGGTAGAACTGCCATTAGAGAATACGCAGAAGGTACAAGCAGCGGACCAGAGAGGAGGCAGGTCTGAACGGAGGACAGCAGTGAGCCAGGCTGCTGGAGGACAGACAGTGAGAAAACATCGCAGTCAAGCCCCGCCCCCCATAAAATCAACCAATTCTGCACACGGGATGAGGGACCAGCACACCCTAAGAAGCACTCCGCGAGTCTGGAACACGTGGAGATTGTCATGTTTCTGCTAAGTCCAAGCACTTACTCTTTTTTGTGGGCTTTGGGCTTGAATTTCAGGGTGTTGAATGCCCCTTCCACAGCCTTGGGCAGGTAAATGGGGTGTCTCTCGAGCCTCCTCTGGGTGCCAGTGACCCTGTGTTCTGTGCTCCTTCGAAACCGGCTGTCTGCAGTGGCGGGAGCAGAGACGGCCTCGGAATGTCTGCGTGGTGCCCGCAGAATCCAGTTGGAATGCAAACTGTGCTCCTGGGAACTGGTTGCCACTGGAAGACAGAAGCAAGTGACCTGGGCAGCTGGCCACTATCGGGGAGAGCAGAACGTGAAAGTGGGCGTTCCACAGCAAAGGAAAGACAGGAGGCTGCAGGACCCGGGGGCGGAGTGTGACTCAGCAAGCTTGAGCCTGGAGCGGAGCCCAGATCCGTACTCACTGAAAGATGTCCCAAAGTACTGCATATTGCTCAAAAAGATTCTGGTTTTTTGTTCAAAGTAAAATTATAAAATCTGAGTGTGTTGAAAATCCTCTGTGAAAGTCATATGTATGCCCAAGGGTTAATTAACAGTGGTAGTGACCTGCAGGTGGAATTTGTCTTTTAGTTTCTTCTTTCAATTAGTTTTTAGTTTTAGTGATGTGCAGGTGAGGGTGGGTGCTCTCAGAGGCCAGAAGAGTGGGTTGAACCCCCTGAAGCTAGAATTACAGGAGCGCAGTGTGGGTGCTGGAAACAGAACTCTGGTCCTCTGTGAGAGTCATGGTATCTCCTGCCAGCTGAGCCGTGGCTCCCAGCACCTTTCCGTTCTTAATGCTTCTGTGTGCTGTCTGGTTCATTTGTTATACAATGGACATCGATTATTGGTGCTATGGGGGGAGAGGGGTGTCAGAGACAACCTTCAGGAGTCAGGTCTCTCTGGAGGTTGAAGTCCGGGTTTCAGGCTCAAGCACTTTTGCTACAGAGTCCTGTCACTGGCTCTTATATGACTCCTTCCTCCCAATTGCAGCCCCCCCTCCACATTTCCTGGGGAGTGGGGGATAGGGGAGGAAGGAAAGAGGTGCTCACCAATATCAGTGATGAACAAAAGGTCACCACAAAGTCACATGTGCCAGAACAAAAACTTGGAAGACAGACGCTGGAGGTCCCCTACTCAACACCATTGAAAGCATTGTAAACATTTATAATTCATATATATTATTATATATATTATATAACTATAAACAGCTGCTGGGATGGAGACTCTGAGCCGCCAAACTGCGGAAAGATGCAGGACTGTGTTGTCCTGCAGGACTCGGGACTTGTTACCTGTGTTGGGATGGGCTGCCTGGCGATGCAGGTGCTTTTGAGTTACCCCTGCTCTTTGTAAGTAACCCCTCACCCCTACTCCTGTTCATAACCTCAATCAAAATGCACTGGTTCCCCAATTTGGACATTGGTGCAACAACAACAAGGCTCAGAACTGAATTTTCAAGTCACTTGCCCAATTTTTTCTTTTATAAAGCGTCCGTACATCAACTATATACTTCTTTAGCCTGTGTGCTTTTGGTTTTGGCTTTGTTGTTTTCGTGTATTTGTGAATATGCCTTCCTCAGTTTCTCACCACCCTTTTGTTTTGTTGTTTTGTGTTTAAGGCAGGATTTCTCACTATCCTGCTCCCTGAATCAGCTAGCCAGGCTAGAAAACAAGCCTGGGATCCCTCCAGTTTCTGCCTCCTGAGCACTGAGGTCATATGCTCACATCATCACATGTACCTGGCTGCTGGGTCCTGAACTCTGATCCTCACACTTTTGGGGCAAGCAGGTTATAGACTGAGGCATATATTCAGGCCCCGAGTTACAGATTTTTGAAACAGAGTCTCCTTATGTAGCCCAGGCTGGCCTCCAAACTCTTGTCTGTCCTTCTAGCTCATCCTTCCAATTGCTGGGATTATAGGTGTGCACCGTCCTGCCCAGCTCATTTCAGTCATTCTGAGTACATCATTAGGTAGTACGTTCACATTTGAGAATGCTTTTCCCTCTTACAAAACAGAAACTTTCCCCTGTATGCCACCGTTCCCCATTGATAACTTCTCTCTTTAACCATCACCTCTTGCTTTCCCTTATGGGGGCTTAGGGGGTCCCACCCTGACAGTTATAGTAAAGAAAAAAAACTAAACAAAACAAAAACAAACAAACAACAACAAAACACCACAGATGTAGGCTGAGGTGGTGGCCACAGTTAAAAGGATCAAGCCTAGCATGACAGTGAAAGAGCCCCTTTCAGCCAGGAAGGTGTGGACCCTGATGCCCTCCCAGGTACCCACCCACAGCCCACCCCCCCTCAGCACATTAGGGTGCCTCTCCCAGCACTCACCATCAAAGTCCACATCTTCGTTATGCAGGTCGGCCTCAGCGGTCCTCGGTCGTTTCTCTGTGTCCAGTTCTGCAATGATGGAGTCGAAGAAGGCAATAGCCTCGGCCACATCGGTGCTGAACTGAGAGTATTTCTTTGAGGCTGCTTTCTGCGAAGGAAGAATGGGGCAAAGGGTGCTGAGAGTTTTTTGAGTGCCAGAAACATGGAAAAGAATTAATATTCCTAAAACTAAATGCATGTGAGGTTTGGTATTTGTGAGGTTCCAAAGGAAAATTTGATGGTCGAGATGTGGGTTTAACTAGGGTACTGATCACTGGACAGATGGAATCTTTTAAAAGACGGAATACTGTGTATCCACAAAGAAGAATAGAATCTGGTCGTTTGTTACAATGTAGACGGAACTGGCGGCCATTATTTTAAGTGAAATAAATCAAATACTGCAAGGCAGATACCCCATGTAATCCTTCACATGTAGAAGTTAAAAGATTTTATCTGGTAGAAGTAAAGGGTTTTCAAGCAATTGTCCCCAGAGAGGGGGAAGGGAAGAGAAGGGGAGAAACACAGAGAGGTCAATGTGGGCCGAAATAAACAGGACAAGTTCTAGAGTTCCACAGCACAGCAGAGGTTGGAGTTACAACGATTTACTCTATGTTCTATAAAGAGCAAGAAGAGAGGCTTGAAAGACAGAAAGAGTAAGTGTTTAAGAAATCCTCATGGGAGAAATGCTCATCATCCACTCCTTTCTGCACACGCTCATCAAAGCGTCACAGTCTACACATCAATGTGCATAGCTATTGCACGTCAATTGAAGAAATGTAAAGGCGCATTTGATGGAGTGTCTTGTGGAAGGAAGATCCACGGCCGCTGCAGGATTTCTTCTCTCAGAGGGGAATTGTGAGAGGGAGGACAACAGCATCTATTTCTATCCTGGTCGTAGATTTATCATCAGACGTCAGAGAAAATGATTCACCCTTCTTTGGCCTTCACACCGGCTCCCAAACTGCTTTATAGGGAGAAGATGGCCCAGAGACCTTGGGAGAGACCCACCTCATGAAGCCCGGGTACTGTGGAAGGCTCCACAGAGAGCTTCAGGTGAGGTGGGCACGAGAGACACACAAACTGAGAAAAGTTCCGTGAGGAGTTCCAGAGAGACAAAGAGGACACTGCTCACCAATGTGGGCTGTTGATGAGGCATGGAGTCCCATTCTGTGAGGCTTTGAGAGTGGTACGTGGCCATGGCATTAAACGTGAACAGAATTAAGTCACGGAGCAGAATGTGGGGTGGCATCTCTAGGTGCACATTGTGGGGTACACCTTGTATGACTAGGAAGCAGTAACCACAGACTCCATTTCTTCCCTATTTTCTTTTCCTTTTTTCGAATTGAAAAGAACTTCTTTATAGGAAAAACTGTCAAAAGACCACAGCACACACCTGAATATTTTGTCTTAAAAATGGGAGATTATTCTCAGACATTTATCCAACCCTCTTTAAAGAGCTGCTGAACATGAGAGCAGCGAGGGGAAGTGGGAAGCCCACTGGCAAGGAGAGCTCATCTCCCACAGGCAGACCCGCCCGTGTTTCTAGAAGATGGAACGCAGTAAGAAGGAGGCTGGAGCAGAGGCTGCAGTTCCCAGGACAGCACGAGTAGAGAGAGCAGCTGGCACTATTTGAGCACCAGAAAGCTGAGACATTGCAAATGTGGTGTCCTGGGTACCAAGGGCTGCGAGTGGTTTCAGGACTTCCGCTGTGACTCACTTCCACCTCAGCTGCATGCACAGCCTTGACTGTTCCATGTTTCCTATTTGTAACTCTCTCCTGCCTCTGACTTAGAACAGGGTGTGTCATGGAATGCAAGCCCCCTGACCTTGAACTCCCAGCTTCCTGAACTGTAAGAATAAATCTATCTTCTTCAAAGTTACTCAGCATCAGATCATCTGTTAGAGCAACTGAAAATACACTAAGACCACAAGTTTTATATTTTGGTGATTTCAAAAAATTATTGTCTTCCCAGTCATTTGATGACAATGCTGCATTGTCTTTTGAGTTGTCTATGATGAGAAATCTGTAGCTTTTAATCTTTGTCCCATTATATAAAATATGTCATTTTCCCTCTTACCTTCCCAGCAGTTTTCTCATGAAACACCTAGGTTTTACTGGTGTGATTTATCTTCCCGATCATTATTTTAAGCCTCTGGATTCTGTGGTTTGCTGTGTACAGTCCTCGTTGTAAAGCCCACAGCTACCAGGTCCCCACCGCTTTCCTCACTCCCTGCTTCTCTGATTGCATTTGACTTGCTCCTCTGCCGTCCCACACTTGCCAGAGCGCTGCTAGGCTCTTTTGTTAACTCCTTGTTGAGTTTGTTCTGAGCGTTTCTCATCTTCCATTCTGTCTTCACCTTTGCTGATCCCTTCCTTGTCTGTCTGCTGTCTGCTGGTGAACCCATCCTCTTAGTTAGGGTTCTTTACTATAATAAAACACCGTGGAGAGGAAAAGGTTGATTCACCTTGCAGCTGTACTTCATCACCCAGCAAAGTCAGGTTGGAAACTCAAGGCAGGAACCAGAGGCAGAAACTGCAGCAGAGACCATGGAGGCGTGTTGCTGACTGGCTGGTTCCCACGGCTTGCTCAGTCTTCGTAGAGCACCCAGGACCAGCAGCCCTCAGGTGACACCAGCCACGGGGACTAAGTCCTCCCATATCAACCATCAATCAAGAAAATGCCCACAGACTTGCCCAGAGGCTTATCTGATGGGTGGGTGTTTCTTTTTTTTTTTTTTTTTTTCTGGGCCAATGGAGTTGAGTTTATTCAGGGTTGTGGCACCAGCCTGGACTCCTGAACGGAAGCTACACCTTGAGCCTGGGAGTTTCTTGCTGGGGCAGTGGGTGCTTGTGTCTGCCATGCCACAGGCTCACACTTCATAGAGGATCACGGGGAAATCCACGTGGATTCGGGGGGGATCCAGCTTCACGATGCCCTGAGGAATCAGATTCTTATGTACCCGCCTCAGCTTGGCTCGCTTCTGCCCATTCTTGGTGACGATTGTCTCCTCATAGAACTCGTGAGCCAGATCCCCGTCTTCATCATAGAACATGGAGCCACGGCGCGTGAATACGAAGGGGGGCACCGCTCGGGCTCGAGACCGCACCAAAGATTGTTCAGCGCCTGCCGCCTCAGGGCCGCCGCCCCCCCGTAGCGGAGGCAAAGGGCCAGAGGCCCCGGGCTTTGGAGCCGCTGGCGCCCATGTCAGCGCCGTCGGCGCATGGCGGACCCAGCGGCCGCTCCGCTCTCACAGTACGGCGAGCGCGACCATCGGGTGGGTGTTTCTTAACTGTGGTTTACTTTCCCCAAATAACTCTAGCTTGTGTCAAGTTGACATAAAAAAAAAAAAAGCCAGAACAATTGATTCCTTGTGAATTTGACACACAAACACATTTTTATTCAAATATAACCTTTCCTTTCTTATTTATTCCCAAGATCTTAGACATTAGTATCAATGCCTCAATATAAGACATATTCCAACCTTTAAAGTCCCACATACTTTAAAAATTCAAACATCTTTAAAAATTAGCTTCTTTAAAACACCCAAAGTCTCTCTCAAAGTTCAGTTTCACTATAGCATCCAGTCTTTCTAAAATCCCCAAAGTATTTTTAAAATATCCAGTCTCTCTCTGAAATATTCAAAGTCTGTCTAAAATTCCAAAGTTTCTGTAAAATCCCAAAGTTTCTCTAAGATATCCAGGATACGAGTTCCTGTAAAATCAAAAAGCAAGTTATTATTATTTTTTTATTCCAAGAAGGAAGAACCAGAGCACAGTTGCAACATGAACAAGGCAAAACTAAACTCCAAAAGGGTAAATAGTTCAGTGTCTGATGTCTGACATTCAGAATGGTCTTCTGTTCTCCAGAAGACTTGGAGAGTCGCGTTTCTCTGGCTCCACCCTCACAGCACACTCAGCCTGTCTCACCAGCTCCAGCTACCTGTGCTCCACAGCTGCCGCTGTTCTCAGAGGTCATCCCACAGTTCCGGCATCTCCGGATTGCTGGGGTTTCTGCAGCTGGGCCACACCGTCACCAATAGCCTCGCGTAGAATCTCTCTTCGGGAACTTGAACCCTGCCACACGGTACCAAACCTTAACTTCTCTCCATAAGCTCTTCAGACTTGGGTCTTCAATTACAACTGAGGCTGCATCTTTACCAACGGCCCGTCCTGGTGTCAAGCTGATCCATGACCTCTTCGTGCCTTCAAATCCAGGACCATCTGAGGGATTCTTAGATATACAGTTCAGTTGCCAGTACAAGGTACAGCCGTGGCCACCCTGTCCCACAGATTCTGTGCGCAGGCCGTGAGAAACACTTCCCTGAAGATTTTGCCTCCAAGATTCTTCCTTTCCCCAATCGCAGCTGATCCTTTAGCTTCAGCTCATCAGAAACCCGGAAGTGTTGTTCAAAATATTGAACAACCCGAGATTCTTTAATGGGTTCTTTCAAACTTCCCTGTGAAATTTCAAAGGCCAGGCCTCCCTTACCTGTATTTCTCTAAGCATTGTCCCCCAAGTTCCCACGACAGCTTATGAAGCTCTGGGCACTCGATGGCGTTTCTAGTTCAATGTCTCAAAGTCTTTCCACAACCCTCCTCAAAATGCGGTCAGGTCTGTCACAGCGACAGTTACTAATTTCTGTCTTAGATAGGATTCTATTGCTGCAATAAAACACCTAGACCAAAAGCAAGTTGGAAAGGAAAGGGTTGATTCCATCTTATAGCTACAGTTCATCATCCAGCAAAGTCAGGCCAGGAACTCAGGGCAGGAACCATAGACAGGCCCTGAAGCAGGGACCACGGAGGAGTGCTGCTTTCTGTCTGGCTCCCATGATTTGCTCAGCCTGTTTTCTTATAGCACCCAGGACCACAAGCCTGAGGGTGCCACCTCCCAGTGAACTGGGACCTCCCACATCAATCATTAACAACAACAACAGCAACAAAAGTGCCCACAGGCTTGCCCATGGGCCAAACTCGCAGGTGACTTTCTCTGTTGAAGCTCCTTCCCCAAATAATTCTAGCTTGTGTCAAGTAGACAGAAAACGAACTAACACCCTCACGGGAGGCCCTCCTTATTCGTGATGCATCTGTGGCTTTTCTGGTCTGGTCATTGGATTCATTCTGAAAGTTTCTGTCTTTTGACTGGAATTCTCCACCAGACATGTTTTCTACTTTTCCCACTCAGACTTTTCAGCATCAAAAAATTGTTTAGAAACAATTCACTCCGGCTGGTCCCAACATCCGTCACTCTGAGTCTTGTCTGTTTGGTGTCTTATTTCTTGACACCTCTTTCATTTCCCCTTCCTCATGTGATGTTTTTGTTAAAATCTACACACTGTGTTGTCAGTAGGCACTGGGGATATGGGTATCTGAAAGCTGTCTTTGTTTTGCTAGACCTTCAGTTTGGCTTTTTGTCAGTCATAGGCAGTCTGCTGATGTCAAACTCTTTTGTTGCTATGGTTACCATGTGTGGATCATTTTTTAATCTCTCTTGAAACACCATGCTTAAAGTGGAGGCTAATCAATTTCCAAAGCACTTCTTTTTCCTCGGTGTAGGTCCCCTCTGTGATGCAGTTGCCAGAGGCTCCTTTCCCCACTCTGTGGCTGTCTCTCTTGGCAGTGTCCCATCTAGGGACCTACTAGATGCTTGTCTGCATGGTAGTGGGAGGCAGGGAAACAGTCTGTTTTTATGATCAGTCCCAGTCTTAGGTAGTACCCTATGTTTGAGGATGTGACCTCTCAGAAGTGGTGCACTCCTCAACATCTGCTGTCTTAGACCCAATATCCCTCAGAAACTCCCATACTCCCCTCCCCAGGAAGCTTGTTTCAGGAGCTGTAGAAGAATAATCTAGCCTGAGGTTTTTATGATATCATCTGGAGGGAACCCTCAGCATCTTGTCTCTCTCATAGGCCTGAACTGTAAGGGATACTGGCTTAGGGCCTGCCAGTCTTTGTGGGCATCTACTTATGATAACAGAGAGAGCTTCCTGTATTTGTGGCCTTCTGGGCCTCCTCTGACTCCCCAGTTCCTGCTTTGCCAGTTGTCAACAGGTCTAGGAAGCTTTCCAGGTATATGGCTGCCTTACTTAAGCAGGTACAGCTGTCCTGCTGAGGCAACATGAAGGCAACATGATGAAGACAAGGGAAAGGGGAAGGAGCCTCCTGTTGTATGAGAGGCCGCTTGTTTGTTCCCAGCTGCTCAACCCTGAAATAATCACACAGAAACTATACTATTTGCAATACTGTTTGACCAATAGCTGAAGCATATTTCTGGCTAACTCATATCTTAAATTAATCCATCTCCATTAATCTGTGTATTGCCACAAGGTTGTGGCTTACCAGGTAAAGTTCTGGCATCTATCTCCAGCAGGGCTACATGGCTTCTCCTGACTCCACCTTCTTTTTCCCAGCATTCAGTATAGTTTTCCCTACCTAGTTCTACTCCGCCCTATCAACAGGTCAAGGCAGTCTCTTTATTCATTAACCAATGAAAGCAATGCATATGCAGAAGGATCTCCTACACCAGCCTCCTACTCTGGAGTCAGATTGAAGGCTCTCATCAGTGAAGAAACACAACTTGTATGCAATTAATTAACATTTGCTGCAAAAGCTGAAGATATACTGTTAATATTCTTTTCACATATAGATATTTTATGTTCAGATAACAATGTGTCAGGTTTAAGGCCTGAATGCTTTTCCCTAAACATCGCCTGAAATTTTTCAAAAAAGACTATTAACTTTGTTTGCAGTAAAGATGTCCTTCTTTCCTGTGTCTTAGGGACCTTGCCAATTGTCATCTTGTGCAGTGCCCCTAAGAACCACCCGACGAGCTCACTTAGGCTTCTCGGCCACTCTCTGAAGGCAGTAACTTCAACCTCACACCTCTCCCCAAATCCAATATGTAAGATTACTCGAGGGAGAGGTAGCTTCCTGCTACTCCTCTCTGAGAAGTCCACACCCACGGTGCTGGGTGTGTCACCAGCTGTCCTGGGCGTGTCTTACTTTCTTTGGAGTGCTTCTCCTTTTTCTCTCAAGCCTTGTGCTTAAGCTTACATGAAAATATTAACAAATTCTGATTTATACACTAGCCAGTCCTGAAAGTCTTCTCTGCATCAGAGTTAAGAATCCTGCTTTGGCCTGAAGTTTTGGCCTAAACCTCTAGGCAAATTCCTAGAGCTGTCGGGAGTGACAGCAGGGAGCTCTGCTGCTGCCTCCACCTCCCCCAGTGAATACCCACACTTACTGCAAGCTGCATCCAATTCTCCCCTTGGGCCGGGCGGTGGTGGCGCACGCCTTTAATCCCAGCACTCGGGAGGCAGAGGCAGGCGGATCTCTGTGAGTTCGAGACCAGCCTGGTCTACAAGAGCTAGTTCCAGGACAGGCTCCAAAACCACAGAGAAACCCTGTCTCGAAAAACCAAAAAAAAAAAAAAAAAAAAAAAAAAAAAAAAAAAAAAAAAAAAACAATTCTCCCCTTGGATTTTAGTTTGGCTGATTTCCCAAGGACCTCAGCTATCTGGTGCTGCCAAGAAAAACTATGAACTTGCTGCATATGTGGGTTGCTGTTGTAGAAATGGGTATGAACAAGGAATGGCTTGGGTATGGCTCATACTTCAAATCTCAGAACCTCAGAACGGGAGGCAGAGGATCAGGAGTTTATGGCCTTCAAGGCTGTATGACACCCTACTTAAAAACATAAAATAAAATATTAAAAAGATGGAGTGGAGATATAGCTCAGTGGTAGAGCACTTGCCTAGAACAAATGAAGCACACAGTTCAATTGCCAATATCATCAAAGCATGTTAATTGATAAATAACATTAACTAAAATGAGAATCTTGTTTTTTCAAGATCTCTACATCATGACTATCTCTCACATTAATGTTATGATTTTAATTTTTCTTTGTATCTATTTTACATTGAAACAAAAATAACTTCCTGAATCTTACTGTACAAGATCAAGTCAAAGCAAGACCAACATCAACTTTGAATGCTTTTCGAGACAGGGTTTCTCTGTGTAACAGTCCTAGCTGTCCTGGAACTTGCTCTGTAAACCAGGCTAACCTCAAATTCACAGAGGCTGGCCTGCCTCTGCCTCCTGAGTGTAGTCCTTAAAGGACTACTCTTCTGTTTAATTCTTTAAAAGTCACAACTGCATTCATGGTTCCCCCAAGTTTTGAACCATTGCTCAAGAACGAAGGTGTTTCCATGGTGGCTTCTTTTCCTTGTGTCTTGGATCCTTTAGTTAGTCTTTGTCTGTCTTCCTAAGATTTCTTTCTGGAAATATAAGCAAACATGTAGAGCACACAACATGATGATGAAAACCTATAATCCCAAGATCCAGATAACTGTAATAGGAGGTGAGTTAAAGGCTAGCCTAGGTTACACAGTGAAATGAGTCTTATCAAGAAAAAGTAAGTGAGGAGCCAGGAGATAAAGGCACTTACTACAGAAGTCTAATAACCCTGAATTCGACCCCTGGAACCCACCTAAACATAGGAGAGAGCCTCTGACCTCCACATGTATGCCATGCCATGACCCATGCATCCATCATGCTCACACATACACGTAATATTAGATAAATTTTCTGGTTTTCTCCTTATTATGGTGTTTTGCCTGTGTATATGTTTGTGTACCATGTGTGTGCAGTGCCCTTGGAGGTCAAAAGAAAGCATTGGATACCTAACCAGAGTATTGTAGTTACAGGTAGTTGTGAGCTACTTCCTGGGAGCTGGGAATCCAACCCAAGTCCTCTGGAAAAGCATCGAGTGCTCTTAACCACTGAGCCATCTGGGAGCTCAGAGGCTTGCTGTGTGAGTGTGGAGACTTGAGTTTGGATCCACAGAACCCACATGAAGTCAGGTGAGATGACAAACACCTGGAGAATCCCCAGGAAGGCTAGCCTGGTTTACACAGCAGTGAGCAAGAGTCCCAATCTCAGACACAGTGGAAATCAAGCACAGACACCCTAAGTTGCCCTCTGATCAACACATAGGCAAACATCTGTTCACAAACATGAGCAGGCACACATGGACACACACACACAAGATTTTCAGAAAGAAACAGTGAGTATATTTATGCTCATGTTTACTCAGTGAGTCATACACACACACACACACCTGTGAACACTGCCGTCCTCACTCTGTGCCCAGAGTTCAGCTCCCTCATCTACAGAGAACCATCTTGTCCCTCGTCTCCCTGAGCCACGCTTATGACAGTTCCTCCTCTCACACACCCAGAGGCTGAGGATCTCAGGATCCAGCTGGCATTACAGAAACACCTACCTTACAAAGAGGTGACCAGCAGGATGGGGTGTCTGTCACCAGCACACTGAGTGAGCTCAAGAGTCCTACAGCCAGGAGCTCAGAACTCCAGGCAGACTCCACTGTTTCCCCTGCTCCCTAACTGTTTAGAAAGGTCTGGTATAACGCATGTAGCCTGTTTTCTGGTCTGATGGCCCCTTTGGCATTTGTCCTTCTCCAGCTCCTGGGGAGGGGGTTATCTATGCCAGAGAACAGCAGGCACTCACTTGTGCTATGCGTATCATTGTTCAAGCTCCCCTGGCGTGCTGCTTCATCAAGCAGAAGCTTGCATTGCTCTTCCTGGATGGAATCTTTTGCACATTTCCAAACCAAACCCCATCATAGTTCTCACTTCGGTTTCTGACTCCCTGGAGGCAAACACCAAGGTTTTTCTGCATTTAGGCTGTCAGTCTGCCCTACTGGTACCTAGGCTGCTTCTTTTCTTCGGGGCTCTGTGAGTTATTATCTACAGAACTTCCCATGTAAACAGCAACCAGAGGAGGGGGAGGGAGATGCTCACTGCACCCAGTGCCAGGGAAACCTCCATGAGCTTCTAGTCCCTTTCACCCTTTCCACCCTGTCTATCCGTGCCCTCCTACCCCACCCTCCCCCACCCCAATGGTCAGAGAGTCATTTCCTGTCTTTCCTCCTCTTTGAAGTCCTCACCATGGTTGCACAGACAGAGCTGGGCATGCTCTTCCATGCTAGAGTTCTACCTTGTGTGCGTGGGTCCACCCGTTGAACACTGAGTCATGCCCACTGCCACTCTACACTAGAGTCACACCTCTTTTGGCCAGGCACACAGGGTGGAGGACACTTCTACGAAATGTAATCTAATCAGAGGACTTTAAGATAAGTTTATCGAGAGCTTCAACTACATTATCCTGCCTTCTGCCATCCCTGCCTGTGGGGATGAGGATGATGTCAAAAAGCATCGTGTATCTTTATTTCTTTTCTTTCTTTGTTTTAGGCAGGGTCTTATTATATGCCCATCTGGTCTGGAACTCACAGAGATCCGCCTGCCCCTCCTTCCTGAATGCTGGGATTAAAGATGTGCACCCAAATACCCAGCTCCAATAAGCATCTGTTCTTTTAACACTACAGTATTTAAAGAGTGAGGTGCCCAGAATTGAATGTGATTTTATTTCTTAAAAGGTGAGAGTTCGTGAAACAAGACCTATCTATGAGCAAAAAACTCCAAGAGAGTAGTCACTGGGATTTGAATGCAGGTGGCCGGATACCAGTTCTCCACAGAGAAGCTTAGCTGATAGACTTCTCCAACCTGAACCAAAACTCAGTGAAGTAGACAGCAGAGCTGAGGAGCTCAATACAAAGAGATAAGAGAGAGGAAATAACCCTAGAACCACTCATTGTTGCTGTTGTCTACGACACTTAACCACTGTAAGAGGAAAGACACACTCTCAGTCAGCAGCAGCCGGGTTCTGCATTCAGCTGGAACTTCTGTTTTGCTGTGGGAGCCCCACCTCTCTCTCCAAACCCCACCCTCTCAGGAAATCTCCAACAACAACAACAACAAAGCCGCCAAAAAGTCCAGTTCCACATTCTTGACAGCTGCAGTGGCTCCTCCCCTGAAGTTGCCAGCTGCCCAAGTCCCCACCCTAAGCGTACCATACTTGGGCACACACCTAGTTTGTGGCAGACACGTCTTTGCCCCTCGACTATAGGATACATAAACACCCCAATTTAGCTGGCCATGTGATTGTGATTTTCTCCTGCCTTCATCTCTGGGATCTGGAGGAGTCACCTGGAAGTTGCTTTGCCCCAAATAAAACTAGTCTTTTACTTTTTAAATTCAGCTTGATCCGGCTTACTGATTCGGCGAAGAAACCTTTTATTGGGGTACAGAAAACCTGCTACTCAGACCTCAGGCAAGGGGGTTCTGATGCTGTTTACCTGAGGCTAATATGGATCCCACAGGGAGGAAGCTCAGTTCCCAGAATGCCCCTGTTTCATATCTGCTCACTGTCCCAGGTCGTTGCTCTATCTGTGCTTCTGACTGTGGTTTATGATTCCTGGAAAGAAGCCGCGTTTGCAATGACTGTGTTGTGGGTCTCCCGATAGCCTACCTCTATGTTGGTACTAATATTCTGTGAAAAATTCGATATCTGGACTCTTTTAACCTGGCAGGTCCACCAGCTCCCATCAACCCAAAGGCTAGAATGCCGTCAGATGTCGTCTGAGGCCCTGTAGAGAGATTCCTCCATCTTGTCTGTTTCTCTGGCATACCCGCCAATGAATTTTTTAATTGCCTTGACTTATGACTTTCCCTGTTTTGTTACTATAAAACTACACAAAACTGCTTCCACATTAGAACATTTATTTTTGGGGAGACCCGAATTTGTGTTCCTGGGTCATGGGAACTTAAAAATGCTCCATAATAAATCATATCTCTTATTCCTCTGAAGTGAGAGCCGCTTGTTTCAGTATGAACGAAATAAATCAGGTTTCCTACCACTTCCTCCTTGGATTGTTAGTTTCTGACAGAGACTCACATGACTCTGCTGTTAAATGAAGCATGTTATGAAGAAAATCCATAAAGATGGGGCAAGGTGTGCTGTGCAGGGGAATCAGCTCCTATGTCCGCTAGAGGGCGCTACAACCCCAAACCTCCACTTGTTCTGCTTGCTGGCAGAAAGACTTCTGAACCCAAACTTTCTGGGGGCTGTAGGGAGTCTATTACATAGATAACGAATGATCAAATCATTGACCTCTGGTAACTAGGTCAACCTTTCGCTATGCCCAGAGGGCTGCAAGTCCCAAGCTCTCACCGGACTTTGGGCTTTATCTGCAGCCAGCCCCTTCCTACTGCTACCAAAGGATCCACACACAAAGGCAGCTCAGTGGAGATCCTAAGGATTTTAGAAGATTAATGCTAGGAAACAGAGATCAAGACAAATACCTGTTTCATTGCATCATGCAAGTGGAGAAGGCACTAAAAGTTAATGGCCATCCACCTCTCACCCACAAGTCATGACTCTAGGAATCTCTGGTTTAAAATCTCAGCACTTGGGAAACCAAAGCAGGAGGATTGTCATGAGTTCCAGATTAGCCTGGGCTCCAGGGTTAAGACACCTTGACTCAATAAAAAAATGTAGCATAAATAAATAAGATGCCTTAGAGACCACAGAGTAAGATATACTCATGTATAATCTTTTAATAATCATTTAAAGTGAGTTTTTAATTTTTTACCTTTAAATTTTTTACTTATAAAAACTATTGAGACCCAGTTGCTTATGTAAGCTTGTTACTGTATAAACACACATACACACGTACTGGGGTTGCCAAATTTGACAAATAAAAATATGGAATGGGAACTAAGTTTTGATTTCACACAATGAGTAATTTTTTTGTTTTTTTAGTGTAAATAACTATCACACCTGAGATGATGTCCCAGCCCTCAGAGTCACAGCTGTCCCTCCCAGGCAGCAGAATCTTGAGCCTATGATGGAGGAAGGTCATTTGTCAATAAACAAACTGCCTTGGCCCATTTGATAGGCTACCCCTTAGGTGGGTGGAGTAGACAGAATAGAATGCTGGGAGGAAGAGGAAGTGAGCTCAGATGCAGGGCAGCTCCTCTGAGAGACAGACGCCATGCTCTCCTCTCCAGAGCAGACACGATGAAGCTCTGACCCAGGATGGACGTAGGCTAGAATCTTCCCGGTAAGCGCACCTTAGGGTGCTACATACATGAACAGAAATGGGCCAAGCAGTGTTTAAAAGAATAGAGTTTGTGTGTCATTATTTTGGGGCATAAGCTAGCCAGGCAACCATGAGCTGGGCTGTGGGAAGAGGCCCGCAGCCCCTACTACAGATGGCGCCCATGTGGATAACTGCATCCACAGAAAGCCTGAGAAAGCTTGGGAAAGAATAGAGTAAAGCATGTTTTCTTGGTAGCAACAATTTCTCGGGTCTGCTCTGCCTGCTAGAGGCAAGCAAGCGCTCTCATCTAAGAGAGGCTTCCTGACTCAGCTTCAGCTGCAGAACCCTGCAGCTCATTAAGAGGTCCTGCCACGAAACACTTAAAAGGTATTGATAAAAGCTGACTGCATACTTGTTTGTTTTCAGACGTAGCAGGAAAAAAGTTGTGCTGTTTTAAAACTCTGGCATTCTGGTCCATCCTGCCAGGGCAAACTCTGACTGTTTGAGGCAGGAGGGCCAACTACAGAGAGAGGACTTGAGTGTTGTCTGTGGATATAGTATTGCAGCTTGTTTGCTGGCAAGGACCTTGAAACGCCACAGAGTTGTGGTGGTAAACATGGCTACAGCCGGTACCTCCGCCATGAGGCTGGAAAGCTAAGGAATGGCCTGGATTTATCTGGCAAAGCCACGGCTTTAATCCTACCCATATTGCTCAGTAATTTAAAGGCTCGTGTGGTCAGAAAAAGAGAGAGATACAGTAAAGAGAGATTCAAAGACAAAGAAAACTTTAAATGATTTACAGTGTGTTAAAAGTATATGCAGGCTAAAAGTTCTTAAAAAAAAATAAGAAAGCAGTTGGGTGTGGTAGTACACACCTTTAATCCCAACACTTAGGAGACAGAGGGAGATTGACCTCTGTGACTTCAAGGTGTGGTAGCACATGCCTTTAATCCCAATGCCTGGGAGGCAGAGACAGACAGATCTCTGAGAGTTCAAGGACAGCCTGGTCTAAAGAGTTATTCCAGGACAAAGATATACAGAAAATATAAAACAAAAGTAAAAATAAACAAAATAGAGTTAAAATAAAGCCGCACAAAGATGGAAAGTACACAGAAAATCTTGATACTGTATGCTATTATGCTCTCTTTGAATTGTTTTAATGCTGAGGAAGGAGCAACAGATGCTAAAAGATATTTGTTTATAAATGCTGCTGAATTAATCCAAGATAGATATTTTCAAAATACCTTGACTTCAGAATTTGGATCTAAGGATATGATACTTTGGAAAAGAGTTTCTTCTTTTGTTTTCACAGAGGATGAGACTCTTTGGATTGCTTCTTCGATCCCAATATGGTATGATAGACCACGTCCTCCTGAAGGGTTGCTGTGAACACCTTCAAAAAATTACTTTGCTCAACTGCCGACTGAGAGGAACCTAGCACACAGGTTATACCATGAAAGACCTGATTAACAGCGCCCCCATTCAGCAGGAAGCAGTTTGGAGAGAAAAAACTGCGCCCATGTTCCCATATATTGTTTATAAATGTTCTTTTACATTTAAAGGGGGAGATAATATAGATGTGAATAATTTGCATTGATATGAATCTTGGTTTACTGATATTAATTTAAGGTCAATTTTATTATATGTATATGTATTTCTGATATTGATTAAGGTATTGTGATTGTGTAGTTCACTTAAAAATGTAATGTATATAGGTTGCTAATGGATAATTATCAATAATAGTCAAGTTTGTAGTCATGTTAGATTTTCTAGATGTGCATGCTTATATTTTAGATAGACATTCTTCATATCTTTCAAAGATTATAAAATATGGCATTTTAAGTGCTTTAATAACTTAGGGTTTTTCATGACAATGAGACACTCTGCTCCTGGCAGCACCAATCTACTTCAAGAAGAAGATGGGCATCGAAGAGGATCCTTATGGAGTTTGATAACCATTTGGGCAAGAAACTGCTCTTGCCTGGACTATTTTATAAACTGGACACAAAGAACCCGCAGAGAGAGGACTGCTGAACTTGCCTAAAGGTGAGATGATCTTTCGGGGTTCCTGATTCATGAAAGAGTCTGCGAGACATTCTGCAGGACACAGCAGATAGTGACTGAACTGCCTTTAAATTTCCTGCTTCATGGAAACGTCTCTGGATACTATGGACCTTTAGGCCGAAGATGGATGCCCCAACGGTACAGAGGAACTTTGGGTGACTGTCCAGGCAGTGAGATGTCTCTGTCATTTCTAGAGTTTAGAAGTTGCTTACTTTTTGTTTGCTTAGGTAATATTGTATTCTTCTGGAGTCTTTGATGGAGTTGAATAATAGATAGATAGTTATAGTTTTCCTTAGTTATGATAAAGATAAAATAGATGTAAATATTGTAATTTTTACTTGATAACTGTTTTGTTATATGTAATTTTGCTATGTTAAAGTTAAAGCCTTCCTTTTTTTTTTTTGTTTAAACAGAAAAAAGGGAAATGATGGAGGAAGGTCATTTGTCAATAAACAAACTGCCTTGGCCCATTTGATAGGCTACCCCTTAGGTGGGTGGAGTAGACAGAATAGAATGCTGGGAGGAAGAGGAAGTGAGCTCAGATGCAGGGCAGCTCCTCTGAGAGACAGACGCCATGCTCTCCTCTCCAGAGCAGACACGATGAAGCTCTGACCCAGGATGGACGTAGGCCTAGAATCTTCCCGGTAAGCGCACCTTAGGGTGCTACATACATGAACAGAAATGGGCCAAGCAGTGTTTAAAAGAATAGAGTTTGTGTGTCATTATTTTGGGGCATAAGCTAGCCAGGCAACCATGAGCTGGGCTGTGGGAAGAGGCCCGCAGCCCCTACTACAAGCCTAGGAGTTCAAGACCAGCTTGGGCAACACAGCAAGACTCCATTTTGAAAACTAACAAACAGAAACAAAACATAAAAACTCATCTGTCATTTACTGGAAATTCTAACTTAGCTGGGTATCATTTGTTTCAATTTGCAATTCCAGTGTGGAAAAACAAATGATTGACAAAATCCACACCTGAGCTATTATGGTAATTATTTTCAGATCATGGACTTCTAAGTTATTTTTATTTTCTTCTTTCTATTTCTTGTGTCATATAAATTTTATCTAGAGAGCAAATATACCTTTCTAAAATCACATCTTGTGAAACTGAGCAGCCTTGGTGGGCTGACCCTGAGAGCTAAGCATCACCAGGAGAAACCCACTTTGATAATTGATAAAACTCAGCTGCCTGTGTGGCCTTTCTCTGCAGTCCAGCTGCTGACCAGCCTCTGTTAGAGTTTTGCACACTTCAATGGGTTCTGGACACCCTGGTGATATCAGGTGACTTTCTTCAGTCAGGTGACAGGGAGAGGTGTGCATTTTGCAGCTTGTTCCTTCGGGCACAGCCCAAGCTGCTCAATGCTAGAAGGTCCAGGGAAGAATGAATGCGCTTTTGTCTGACAGGGATGGGTAAGCAGGAACCCTGACTTAAATAACAAGCATCCTACACACTGCGGGCTCCATAGGAGCTGACCCCCTCCCCAGATGACCCCCTCAGCTAGCCTGAGCTCTAGGAGTGCTTCTCCATGATGCTGGGATTGAATGCAGGTCCTCATGCTTGCAGAGGCTCCTAGCCATTGAGCCATTT
This sequence comes from Chionomys nivalis, assembly GCF_950005125.1. NCBI lineage: Eukaryota > Metazoa > Chordata > Mammalia > Rodentia > Cricetidae > Chionomys > Chionomys nivalis. The sequence continues at coordinate 50,704,401 of NC_080097.1, read as the reverse complement.
CCCCAGCCTCATAAAAAAAAACTGATATAAAACCATTTAAAGAAAATGGCTTCTTAAAGAGTCATTAGCTGTAATGCACATATTATCTATAGTTTGAGGACACCAAAGAGCAGTCACTTAGGGGCTCTGAAGTACCGCACTGAAAATGGTAAACTCCATCTTATCTTCATTCTGTCACACACACACAGCTGAAATGGAGGATGGAAATGTCCAACTAGATAGCAGTTAAAGTTTCATAGCTCATAGCATCTCAGCATCACTGACTTGGACATTCAAAGGGATGAGCTTTGTATGTATAAATGAGAGCTAGTTTTTAAGCCAAGTGGAGTCAAGGAATGATTACGGGGAAAGAAAGAAGTGAAACAGCTCAGGGCATCAGCAGCAGGAAGCAGCACTGTACATAGAGAGGAGCAAGGAGAGGGCCCCCAAAACCTAAGCAAGCAAGTCTGAGGGAGGTGCCCAGAGAGAGCTGCAGAGGATGCTAGGTTTTCTCGTCCTCTTTGAAGTGGGGTGATAGCAGAAGAAACAGCAAAGGGCAAGACAGAGGCTCACCATTCTCAGGGAGAGAGTATCTTCAGTGCTCTTCATGTTGCTGCTTTGTTCCTGAGTCAAAGTCTTATAGTGTAGCCCCCAAGTCAGCCTCGGACTCACCCTAAAGCCCGGGCTGGCCTTTAATTGACAATCCTCCTGCTTCAGGCTATTCAGAGAATTTTTCCCCAACATTTTTATTACATATGTGCACGCGTGCGCGCACACACACACATACACACACACACACATATTCTCTGCGTGAGAACAGGTGCATCATCTCATATACCATGGACAGTTCCCGACAAACCGTGTGCTCTCCATGGACGTGCTAATAAATAAATAACACACGATCCCTAAAACATCACTGAAGACATTGTCAACCACACAATTCAGGGATCCTTATGTCAGGTACCATATAAGAAAGTTTAAAATCTGAAGTTGGTGGAGGGGGTGAATGTCCACTTCCCTAAGCAGTGGGCCTGGTGCTTTCATATCAACAGAATTTTGAACAAGTCCAGATCTTCTTTGTGTTTTCACTATCCAGCAAGTACCCAGGAAAAGTTGGTGATCACGGTAGCATCTGGATTAGCTCAATGATGGTGTGTGCTTTTGCATGGCCCTGACTTTCTGTGGATGTTTTTTCTTTCCTAATTGCCCAGCCTCTGCTGCCCCTTCATTACTCACTGACTCCACCTTCTTTCTCCCAGCATTCAGTTTAGTTTTCCGACCTGGCTCTACTCTGCCCTATCACAGCTTTTTTATTCATTAACCAATAAAAGCAACACATACACTGAAGAACCTCCTACATCACACCCTGACAAAAGAGAAGATTTTATAGAATCTTGTGCCGCTTTATTCACAGTGAGAACGCTGAACCGTGGGCCCCTGAGAATTGGAATTTCTTTTGTTTCTCATGCTGGAGAGAGAGAAAGGTTGACTTCCTGGTGCCAGAAGAGGACCTTGCTCCCCAGGAAAATATTTAACACAGTTCTGACATTGTATCGGATCACCTTTCAAGACAGACTAGAACCCAGCAATGATGGGTCAGGGATGGATGAGACCACACTGTGTGGCTATGTGTTCTTCCTGCCATCTGCTTAAATGTTTTCTCTAGGACCCCAAAATAATCCCATGTCTCACTTCTTTATCTACTCCTCTTCCCCATGTGGCCACACTGAATTCATCTCTCTCTGCTTTTCAAATCACTTGTCTCTTAATTGGTCTGTTGAGAACAGGAAGCTGAACCTGTCTTGTTAGGGCTACTAGGGACCAGGCTTTGACTCTAAAACCTCTGGTAACAATTTTGGCCAAGCCATGAGATCCTGAAAAGAACTGACTATCAAACCTCTGCCTGCTTCATTTTTTGCATTGATTTTTTTTTTAACTCATTACATACTAGCATCTCTGTTCTTGGCATGGCTACTTTAAAACGTATGGGAATATAAATGTTTGGGGGTCAGTATCTGTACTACGTTAACGTGAATGAGACATCCACTCTCTGATTTGCCTTTTACTGGGCTCTTTCTCCCTCGCCCTCTCTCTCCCTTATCTCTTTTCTTTGTTCTTTGAAAAAGCTGTTAGTTGAAATATAGGGATTCGAAAGTTAACTGTAGAGGTTGGAGTGATGGTTCTGTCTATGAGCATGTACTACTCATCCAGAGGACCAGAGTTTAGCTCTCTGCATCCACACCAGGCAGCTCACAATCCCTACTAACATTCAGAATCCGAGCAGATTTATTCTGTATATAATAGGCAAGAGCTGTTATAAAGCCTTGCCCCCATGCTTTTAAAGGGTAATTAACTATTAAAAAGGTAATTAACTAATTAAATACGCTAATGTTAAGTGCCCAAAAGAGGTCCAAGCAGGCTTTTGCTCAGTAAACTTCAAGTATAAACCTAAAAGAGAAAACTGTATAGGACTGGCCAGTACATAGAGACACCCTTACACAGCTTCTGAACTTTGCTCCATGGAAAACATACATGTATTTTGTCCATGATGTGATGGAAGAATTTCTCAACTGGAAAGACAAAGTTGTCACTCAATGTCGAGTTATTGTTAGCAAATAATGCACTGTATTAGGAGCAATGTTATGAGATTAGGTATTTGCATATCTAACTCTGCAGTATGTACATTATGAATTTATCAAGCTAGAGCAAACCTCATTCATAAAAAGGTAGTGTTAGATTTAGAGTCTCTACATTAAGTCATCTGATAATTATATTTTTAACAGATTTTTTTGTTTTGTTTGTTGTTTGTTTTTTGAGACAGGATTTCTCTTTGTAGTTTTGGTGCCTATCCTGGAATTAGCTCTGGTAAACCAGGCTGGCTTCGAATTCACAGAGATCTGCCTGCCTCTGCCTTTTGAGTGCTGGGATTAAAGGTGTGCACTTCCACTGCCCAGCCAGAAAATGTTCTTATAATGTATCCAACAGAGTGTAAGCCTCTAACAGATACAACATGATAAAATCATTATTAGAAATTTTGTTCATTTTTAAATGATTTTTAGGTATGAATTTAATGATCATTCAATGACTGTATCAATAAATGCTTTGTCCGGAGTATGGATATATCTACAAGAAAAACAAATCTTAAAAGATTTATATGTAATTAGGTTAACCATAAACAAAGTGCTGTCTACAGGGTCCTTTTAGAAAAGTTTTTAAAAATACTTTTTGTCCAAAACAATTAGTGTTTCTTAGATTACTGATCTACTTTTGGTAAAATTTTAAAAGGGTTAACTCTAACTTGAAAAAATTAAAATTTAATGTTTTTAATCTTAGTTTTTCCAAGTTTTCTTTCAGAAGAATCAGAGTTCATTTAAATTTCTGTTTAGGCTGAAATGATTTTAAAGACTTCCTATTTCTAGTTATATGGGTCTATCACACACATTGCACTAGGTACTATCTGTTTATGGTAATTGATGCGTTTTTATAGAAACTATAAAAATATTTCAAAATAACTTTATCTAAAGGATTTCACAGGGTCAAAATTTAATGCACCAGGGCTGGGGAGGCAGCTCAGTGGGGAAAGTGTTTCCTGAACAAGCTTGAGAGTCAGAGTTTGAATCTCTAGCACCTACCCCAAGCTGGGGGCAGACAGGCAGATCCCAGAAGATACTGACCAGTAAACCTGGCCGAAAGAACTCAGTGGGAGACCCGTCCTTAAGGAGGTAGTGTAGACAGCAATAGAGAAGACTATCCACTGTCCTGCTCTGGGTGAGCACCCACACAGTCCGCATCCACACACCTCTGAGCTCATACCACACATGTGCACACACACAGACACACACACACACACACACACAATTTAATGCACTAATATAAAACTAGAACTTAATTCTCTGTGTTTTAAGTAAGAAAGACAAGTTAAATGAACGTCCCTTATGCGTTACATAAGCCTTCTAAGACACAGTACTTAGGAGAATGCCTGAGTTACTTTCTTTTTGCAGTGATAAGATGCTATGGCCAAGGCTACTTATGAACGAGTTTGTTGGGGCTTGATGACCATTTCAGAGGGTTAGAGTCCATGACCATTACAGCAGGGAACATGGCAGCAGGCTGACAGGCATGATGCTGGAGCAGTAGCTGAGCATTTACATTCTCACACACAAATAGGGGGCAGAGCAAGAGAATTAACTAGAAATGGCATGGCTTTTTGAACTTCAAAGCCTACCCCAACAGTGACACACCTCCTCCAAAAAAGGCCACATCTTCTAATCTTTCCCAAATATATATATATATATATATATATATGAATGACCATATGACCATTCTCATTCAAACAAACTCAGAGAACATTTTCCCAAGCTGGTTTCTCCAAACTAGAATTGTTAGTGGAGTTAACCTTTCCCAGTGCAGTTCCTAACTGTACCATGAACTAACCCTTTAAGCAATGATAGCTAGATAAGCCCTAACACTGGGCATGTTTAATTATTAAAAGGCAATGGCACTGGTCATCAAGTAGTATAGCTGTATATCAGTACTCGATTTTTCAGAGTTTTTTCTTTTTAGGATTTATTTATGTTATTTTTATGTGTATGTGTGCATGTATGTGTGAGTGAATGTCATGTGTGTGTTTAGGGAGGCCAGAGAAGTCACTGGATCCTTGGAGACAGAGTTACAGGTGGTTGTAAATGACCCAATCTGGGACCTTTGCTTGGGTCCTCTGAAAGAGCAGCAAAGGTTATTGACCTCTTTGTCATCTCTCCAGCCCCACAAACTAGTTTTCTTTAAGTATTTTCATTTATTGGCTGTGTTTTATATTCATCTTACATAACTCAGTGACCACCATTTGTTAATATCCTGCGAAAACAGTTTCTAACAAAGGACCCTGGACTAATCCCCCTCACACACACACCCAGGTTACTAGATCATCCATAGGACAGACAGCTTGAAATTTAAGAATGGACTTCAAGTGGGCTTGGCCTAAGAGCCACCTTTTTAGCCATATTACTTAGTTGATTAAAATCTACCATAAAGGGCTTTATTGGGCACTAACTCCTTAGTCTCTGTTACTTGTCCCTCATGATGTGGGATCATTATCAGCCCATCTGGGACAGATCTTGTCCCAGTAATGAAGGAAAGTTGATATTAAACCAGATGACTAATCATCAATGTCTTCAAAGAAAATTGCTGAGAAGCAAGAGGGGCATTATCATCTCTGAATGAACTCACCCAAGGCAGGGGATTCCTGCCTTTCATTGAGAGGCTGAAGCATGGGGGTCTTGAGTTTGAGGACAGCCAGGGTTTCATAGGAAGCCTTGCTGTGTGAGCTCCTTCCGCCCCTTCAGTCAATAGCCTTTAAGATACCAGCCCACTTGGGTGTGGTCTCTTATACTATAAATGCAGCTATAAAGCATGCACTTGCTCTCTTGCTTTCTCTGCATCTTACTTCCTCTGTGTCTCAGTAATTGACTGCAGACTGACCTTTCCTCTTCTCAACATTCTCCTGTTCTCATCACCCCACCTCTACTTCCTGCCTGGTTGCCCCACCTATACTTCCTGCCTGGCTACCAGCCAATCAGTGCTTTATTAAGATACAAGTGACAGGGAACAGACCATTGTCCCACAGCACATAGAGAAACCCTGTCTCAAAAAGCCAAAAATTAAAAATATAAATAAAAGAAATAGAGTTTAAAATAAAGCCACGTGAAGATGAAAAATACACAGAGAGGCTAGATGCTATATGTTATTGTGTTGTCTTTAAATTGTTTGATGGCTAAGGAAGGAGCAAAAGCTGCTAAAAAGATATTTGATTATAAATGCTGTTGGATTAATCCAACATGTGTATTTTGAAAATGCCTTGACTTCAAAATTTAAGTCAAAAGGTATGTTACTTTAGAGAAAAGATTTTGCTTTTGTTTCCACAGGAAATGAGAGGTTATTGATTCATTCTGGGCTAAGAAAAATAAGGTTTGATCAAGGAAGACCTCCTGAGAAATCTCTGGTAGGAGCAGATGGCCCAGATGTCTGAGTTCTACATCCCAGAACAGTTTCAAGGCTGCTGGCTGAGATGATCAAGCTTCACAGAATATTGCATTCAGGACTTGATCATAATTCAAAATTTTCTTTAGGTCCCCATAAGATTATCAGTGCCCCCAATCAATAGGAAGTATCCTGGAAAACTATACCCACATTCTGAAAAATGGATTATGCATGCTTGCCTTTGTTTAGAATATTGGTTACATGTTGTTATGGGTAATGGTCAGAAGAAAAGCTAAACAAAGGAGATTCAATTCAGAGTTCTTGTTTTGAAAAGGGGGGAAATGCTGTGGGACAATGGTTTGTACCCTGTCACTTGTATTTTAATAAAATGCTGATTGGCCAGTAGCCAGACAGGAAGTTTAGGCAGGTGACTAGGCAGGAAGTAGAGGCAGGGCAAGGAGAACAAGAGAATTCTGGGAAGAAGAAGATTCAATCTGCAGTCATCATTCAGACACAGAGGAAGCAAGATGTGACTGCCTCACTGAAAAAGGTACCAAGCCACGTGGCTAACACAGACAAGAATTATGGACTAAAATAAGCTATAAGAGTTAATAAGAAGCCTGAGCTAACAGGCCAACCAGTATATAATTAATGTAGACCTCTGTGTATTTCTTTGGGACTAAATGGATGTGGGATCTCTATCAACAGAATTTGTTTCAAAACTAGCAGCAGAAATGAACTCACTTATGCCAGGCTTTCCTAAAGCAACTTGAGCTGAGAAGTTACAGCATTGTGGCCTTATGCATGGTCGCATGTGCTCTGACCTTGGCCCCTCCAATGCTGCTTGTGATATTTGTCTCAGCAATAAATAAGTATTTCAGAGATTTTCACAAACCCAGAATATCACCGCAAATACCTCAAAACTGAGGTCTGAAGCAAAGAAGAGAACTGTCTGGGCAGTAGCGAAGACTAAAATTTTAGACAGATTTGTGCAGTCAGATCGCTGAAACAATGGTTCCCTGAGAATTAAAAAAATCTCAAGGCTAAGAAACTACATCAGTCAATAAAGTGCTTGCCACACAAGCATAAGTACTTGAGTTCAGTTCCCACCACCCACATAAAAAGTGCACTTATAATTCCAGTGCCTGGGAGGTGGGTCCCGGGGATTTGCTGGCCAGCCAACCTAGCCTAATTTGTGAGCCCCAGATCTCAGAGAGATATGCTGTCCCCAAATCCAAAGTAGATGGCTCATGAGCAATAAGTCTGAAGTTGACCTCTTACATGCATGCATACACACACACACACACACACACACACACACACACACACACAAAGGAGAATTTAAATTCCCCTAGGCATCTCACCCTTGCAGTAGGGAAAGACTGAAACCCTGCTCCCAGAGAAGAAACTTGCCTCCAGGAAAGAGACATCCTGCGGTGCTAACAACTTTTCAAGACCGCCCTGCAGGACAGCCCAGAGGCAAGCTGGTGACGTAATGAGGGGGAGCACACTTTGCCCAGGATTGTTTTCCTATACATCCTGCTTGTCCAGTATTAAGCCTGAATTCACGTCAGTGTCCTGAAGATGGATAATTTTTCTCCTCTTCCCACTGCAGCCGAATTAGTCACTTCCCCTTCCTCCCTTCTCACTAATCCAGTCTCTTTAACTGCTGTATTGGGGTAGACTGCTCATTATGCCTCCCAGAGCCCGGGCTTTGCTCTAAAACTCTGGGGACCACTGGACTCCTTTATTTGATCTTCTGCCCGATGTGGCCACGTTGACTAAATCTCCTTTCTCTGCCTTTCATGGCTGCTCTTCTCCTGAACTGGAATTTGTTGGAGCTTCCTGAGCCTGGGCTTTGACCCTAAAACTTCCAGTTGCACTATTTCCAAATCTGATCTCCTTCTGTGGTGCTGGGACGAAATCTTCAACATGTGAATTTTTGAGAGACAACATCCAAGTCAATGCATAATGGAAAACAGGAAAAAGAATAGTGCAGGCCTAATTCTTGACTGTTGGCAGGACCACGAGGGCATTTCAGGAGGAAAGAGCTCTCATGGTGGCTACCCTGCTGGCCCTGGAGACTGAATGCCCAGCAGATGGCTTTCTGTAGGCTGAGGGCAAACGGTGCCAGCAGCTGGTCTGTGGCTGCTGGTTGGACGTTCCTAGCATTTCTGTGGTAATAAACATGGGTGTAGCAGGATGGACTGGGTACCAGCACCTGTAGAGTGGCACTACTCCTCCCAAGGCATGGCACCACGTCCAAGGCTTGGCCACTAAAACAGGCCCAGAAAAGTGAGAGGAGCAGGAAAAAAAAAAAATCAAACTTTGGTCTGTTCTCCGTCAGCACGCTTTCAATATTCGCCCTTCAAATGTAAAAGACCCTGAAACAATGGCCCAAAGAGCAACAATTGCCCAGTGCCAACAGAGAAAATAGGCTGAAACCCTGGCACCAGGGGGAGGAGCTTGCCTCCCTGGAAGGGATGGCACAGGACTCAGCCTCTCTCACAGCTAAATCAGCATACGCATTTCTTTCCATAAAACTGCAATGTTGTCTTTTCTATAAAATTGAAACAGGGTTCAGGAAGGGGAGAGAATCAAAGAATTTTCTCCCTCTAGTTCTGGTCAAACTGTAAATAAATACATTTTTCCTTACCAATGGCTGCTCCCAAATAAATTTCTTCTGAAATCCGGGGAAACAAGAAAGAGTAGTTTCTGAACCGAGCTGCCAGATAGCCTGCAGTGGTCACACCTGGCGGGTGGCCATGTCATGCTCCACGGGGAGCTGCTTTTGTGTGCCCACCCCCCATCCTCAGCACTGTCAGAAGCCAGCTGTGTCCTAAAAGGGAGGGCTCCATCTTCAGGCAAACACAGAGCTGTTCTCCGCCAGCAAGACCCCGATTCCCAGGAGACTCAGGCTGGAAGGAAGCCCAGAGCCTTGCGGCCCTCTTCGTCCCCAGTACCAGTTCCAATAGAAGAAACTGGCATGGGTTTCAGCATCTTGACCCCAGACTAGGAGGCCCTCTTCGGGGCTCAACACTGACACACTTTTACATCTAAAAGGATTATTTAACCCATTTCCACCTGGTATTAAGTGCAAACAATTGAAACCTGTTAGCTAAGCCAGGCCCTAGAGATTTGATAACAGTCCAATCAGTCATTCAACATTAATGAACCTTGAGGAGCCCACAGGACTCTCTGGCGGAGGGAGTGGGGTCTGCTCTGAGCACTTAGTCTGGCCATCAGGAAAACGTTCATTAGAAATATTCAACAGGTGACATTCAAACTACGGGTACAATAAATAATGAGAAACAACGGGAAATGGCAGCATGACGACAGGGTGGCCTGGCGGCACATTCAGGGGACCCAGGTGGGAAGACTGCCAGCTCAGGCCATCCTAGGCTACGTAGAGAAACCCTTGGCATAAAATGAAATGTGCCAAGGAAACCAATAAGGGAGTCATTGGCCCAGCAGACAGAGATGGGTCCCTGCACCTCAGTGTGCCCTTCTGAAACAGGTCTGGCATATCCGCATGCTAGAAAAGAAGAGGAAGGTAATATCTGCTAAGCCTTGAAGTGAGCACCAACAGTGAGGTGAACACACAAGGTTTCTCTCCCGGATGTCACACTTGTGTCTGGCTCCAGGCCTTTCGCGTGTGACGACAGCAATTGTTTTAAGAAGAGCAAAGCATTCATGGGAAATTCCTTGCTGTTCTGCTAAGCCATGCAAGCATTGCCCCCTCTATCAAGTCAGACAATAAGTAATATGTTTAGACACCGGTGTGGAACCTGGTGGCTCTGAAGCCCCTGCCCTTGTCCCCTGCTCTGAATCCAGTCCCCCTATCTCCTAAGGAGCCAGGGAGGTGTGGGAACTGAAGCCCATAATGGAACCTGTCAGACCCACTCAAGAGGGAGGACTCCCAGCAAGTGTCCCAAGACTGGGAAGAACCACAGCTCACAGCCAGCCTGTTTCACACTTACTTTGCCTTCTGCTGGGGTCTTTTGTGCTCCCTTGGAGGACTTGGAGGAGGTGGACCCAGCGCCCTGTGCGCGCCGGGGCCTCAGGTCACCCAGGCTGCTGAGATATTTCTTTCGCAGGGCCAGCAGCTCCTGAAGATATTGCAGGCAGTCCTGGGTGCGGGAGTACATCCAGGCACGGTCCTCCTGCTGCAGGTAATGCAGGCTGGTGTCCATGCTGTGGGTGCTTCTATACTTCTTCAAGGACTCGCCGGCCTTCTCGAAGTGGTCCCCAACCACGTACATGGAGCTACTACGAATCAGCCTGACATTGGGGTTGGCTCCTGCGTAGTAGGGGCCCTCGGCTGCCGCCTTCCCCTGAGGGCCGTGGTGGAGGATGGAATGGATCTTTCTGAACATAGTCTCCGTTTCCCTCCGTGGGAACCGTTGGCCGACCGCACGAGGGTGTCACTTGATCCAGCGGCAGGCAGAGGAGCCCATATCCAGCCCTGCGCCACCTGCCTCCCAGAAGGCTCAGTTCTCTCAATTCCAGTGAGGAACAGCTGTATCCCATGCGCAAACTGCACCTCTCTCATTGGGTACTCTTAGCTGGAACAACAAAGGCGGCATGCAGAGGGGTCCCGGCTTCAAGAGACAGTGTCCAGGCAGGCCTTTTGAATCAGTCGCTGCAAATATGTCCTATGCTTTTCCATGGAAAACTTCAGCTGGAGGGAACATTCTATCTGCTGAGTCGCTGTCTTTCCCTCGTGTTTTCTATCCTCAAGAGGGGTCTCATCCGGCTTTGCTTGATCGTCACAGAGTTTTTACAGTTTGGCCTAAGCTGAGCTGGCCCTGGTGCTGAATCTGTCGATCCGAAACAAAATCTTACTCTTCAGGGGTACGGTCTAGCAAAACCCAGGAGTTGTTCTGGGTGAGATCCAGCTCCCCTTGTAGGCCAGGGTGGACACGACCAGGGCCCTTGGCAGGAGCTGGAAGATGCCCTGATAAACCGGGCACTGAGCAGGTATCCGAGAGTCCTGGAGGAGGCTGGCCCTGCGTAAGAGGACCTCACGGTGGTCACCCGATAGCAGGGCTTTGAGGGCGGGAGGATTCAGGTATCTGGATCACGACTTTCAGCACAAATGCGTCAGTGAGCAGATGGGTGATTACATCCACTGGGGAAGAGTCATTTCTCCTGAGTGCATTTTAACTCGGGACAACCCAAACCAAACAAATTACTTCTTGAGAACACTGAGTTATTAGCTCCCCAGGGACCTGCCCCCCAGTTTTCACAGTTCCATCCAGAACTTTCACTGCCACATTGATTTCTCTCTAGAGTTTATTCTCCTCCAGGCAAGGATCGGAGAACTGAGTTCTGAATGTCTCTAGTGCAAGTATTTCTTTGGGTATGGGTTAGGATAGTAGAGGAGTTGGGGACTAGAGAGTATGTGTGAAGTATTTTTGCCTATATCCACACACTTTATTTTTGCTATTTATTGGGTTTGCTTTCTTTTATTTTTGAAACAGAAAGCATTTCTAGCTTCATCAGATACAAAGAAAAACATGCTTAAAAGTTTATATCCTGCTCTAAAGTAGCCGTTTATTTTAAGTGATTACAGAACACTGTATCTGTAACCACTGTATGAGGCACCCTCTGCGTGTGTTCTTCTGCTAGGCAGGCTGGGGGCAGAGTTCCTTGTGGGTGAAGCTATTTAAGCCTCCCCATTGCAGAGGGATTTAGGGAAGATGAAGTATTTTCCAGCGAAGTGATATAGTTAGTATTTGTAGCTTTCTGGGGCGGGAAGCGAGGTCTCAACCACCGTCTTTAATGAGCATCTGTACTCTGGAAAAAGGGGAGCTCCCGGGAGAGATTTGTCTGAAGTCTAAACAGCTCAGCTGCAAGTCCCATGTTCCCCCTCAAAAAGCCACAGAGCTGCATCTCCCCTTGACTCTCTGTCTCTGCCTTCACTGGGACACGGTGTGGAGGAGCCCATAGGGGGCATGTCTAGCTGCAGCATTTCTCATAGGTGCCCATGATGGAGAAACTCAGTCTTCCTTAGGAGATGGTGCTGGTGACTAGTGATCATGTTTGCACTGCCTGGATCAAGAAAATGTGTGAAGGGATTTTAAAGATGGCACCTCCTTTCCGGAACGTCACCTGCAGCCTCACCTTTTGCTCACAAAGTGCATAAAAGTTCCTTGCTCCACATGCTCACCCTCTTTGTGCACGCCTCTCTGCTGGATTCTTCTCACAGGCCAGACTTAGGGGGACCCTCTGGTAATGGCTCTTTCTTGCACTGGAGCCAGACAACCCGAGTTCAACTCCAGGAAGAAGAGGGAGAGTACTGAGACCAACTCCCACATGCTCTGACTCCACGTGTAACCTCATGGTATGCACACACACACACAGGCGCACACACACACAGGCATGTTCGAGCATACTCATGTGTCAGACTTCAACAGCTGCTCACACCACAGCCACACTTGAGAGAAGAGGCGAATGCAAGCATGCTTCATGCTCAGCTAGCTTTCCCTGCTCTTTAACTGTTCAGGGCCCCAAACCAGGGAATGGCGCATGACACTTTCAGGCTGGGTCTTCCCAAGTCAATTAGAGCAATTGAGACAATCCCCAGAGACAAGCCCACAGGCCAACCTGATCTAAGAAACCCTCATTCAGACACTCTAACAGTTAAAACTAACCATCATGCTAAGAATTTCAACACTGTGACAAAACAGCTGAGATAAGCAACTTAAGGAAGGAAAATATGTAGTTTGGCTCACAGTCACTAAAGTCCACGGTCAGCTGGCGCTACCTCTTTGGTCCTGAGGTGAGACTAAACATCTAGGTGCAGGGTGTATACAGAGGAAGCAATCTCACCCAGAGCAGCCAGGAAGCATAGAAAGGATCATTCAGTGAAGTTTGAACACTTCAAAGGCCTCCAATGCTCTGTTCCCTCCAACTCAGCCCCACCTCCTATTTGTGCTACTTCCTCAAAATGTCATCAGATATGAGTGGATTAACCTTTCTATGATGTCATAGCCCCTGTGACCTTACACCCTTCCCAAGCCTCTGCTCTCAAAACTGCTGCAATGAGAACTAAGCCTTCCTTCCATCCATGAACCCTTCTGGGCAGCATTTCCTAATCAAACCATAACAACAACACGTCTCTCTCCCTACTTATGCTTCTCTTCCCACCATAGTTCATTTTCCATCTCTGCAAATTCAACTTTAAAATCCCACATAGAAAGTTTGATTATGAGATACTTTTCAATCTGTCTTGGCATGATGTCCCCCAGGCTGTGTTTGTTGTGGCAAGTGACAGAATCTTCTATTCTGAGATGGAATAATATCCCACTGTATATCTGAAATACTTTCTTCTTCTTCTCGCTGGTCAGCAGATATTTTGACTGTTTTTACAACCTGGTTGCTGCGACAGTCTGCAGATATGTAAGACAGGTCCAGAGATCGAGTGTAGCACATGAAAACTATGGTTACTAATACTGTGTTTCATTGGGATTCTCCCATACACAGAGAAATAGGCTTTAGGTGCTCTTGCCTAGAAAGAGGAGTGGAGGATGGTTCTTTTAGATCAAGAGCATGTTAGAAGTATGTTGTGTGTCTCAAACATACACAATAAAAATTTTAAAAAGCGAGAAAATGAGATAATATAACGAGAGCATCAACTGTCCTATCTCCTCCATCACAAGTAGAATTTTAATAGTATAAAATGTCACCACGGTTTCGACTTCATAGCCCCTGTCAGTTGCTGAGCTCTTTTCCCATACAAATGTTTAGATTCAGTCAAACGCAGGAAGTCTGCCATGCTTTGATATTCAGTCATTGAGGTCCATGGACCTGGATGGGTCCCTAAGTAGCAATCAGACGAGATACTGCTGCTACCATGAGGACAATCTGTTTCCTAGATGCCAGTTGGTTGGCCTGTCTGGAGCAGTCAGAGTCTCCCAGGCTGCCTGCCCTGTGCCTTTCCCTTCCTGGCAGGATTCCGTGAGCACCCCACCCACTTCCCTACAGCCAGGTGCACAGCAGCCATCGTGGAACAGTCTGGAACCCCAGTGGGATGCCCATCTCAATCAATGGGCCACAGGTCAGTGCCTGCACATTCTAAAGAGAGCCCTGACACAAACAACAAACTGTCAAAGGTTGATGCTCCCAGTGGCAAGTCTGGAAGTCTCTGTCACCCTGTTCCTGTCAGCTCAGTCCTTCCCAGAGGTGGATAAAACGTTGGAGCAGCGCAATTGAGGGGCCCAAGGAAGAGTGTGGAGGAAGAAGGGGACGCTGAGAGAAGGAAGCGGTCAAATTCCTCTGCTGAATAGTTAATGAAGGATAAGATTACAAAGTTCGACAACATGGATCCCATGTCATGGTGGTCCATTTGCACAGCTTACTGGAACATTCCACTTTCTGAGTGTGCTGAATGGCAAGGAAAAGAATTCTCCCTACTGACAGCTTCCCTGGCTCAGGAAGCAATGCTGTTTGCTTGAATCTTTAGCCCTGTCCTATTCACCGATGGGCTTAGTGGATAGCTGATCCTGCTCTAGGACTAGGATGATTCCAAGGACTCATCCTGCTCCAAAGAGGAGTAGTTGGTTCTAAGAACCATTGACTTGACTGAATTAATCCTTTGTTTTACGTAACTGATCATACCGTTTAAGATGCAGGACCCTGCCATTAATCCAATCAGAATGAGAATTAAAGGCCAGGCAGTGCTAATAACAGAGTAGTTGGTGAACCAGGGGGTCCAAGATAGAGGGATTGGTACCAGTTATCTGGTCTCTCCTCGTCTCTCTTTGATGTTTTCCCCAACCATGGCAAAATTTTCTTTTAATTACTCTTGATCTATTAGCATAAAAACCATGTTAATGCTAATAAAATCCTCCTGAAATCCTCCCCTGTTTCATGAGAATTAAGTCTAAACCTCTCTGATTTTGTAGGACTACTTCCATAAGGAAATCTGCTGTTCTAATTCAGAAAGGGAAACTCTTAATTCCTCTAAGTCCTGATCAACTTGTCTGCTTAGTTTCTTAAAGTTTTTTGTCATGATAAAGGTTGATGTGCCTATGGGTGTTGAGTTAACTAAAGCAGTTCTGACCAGGAGTAGGATAAAGACAGGCACAGTTCTTTTTTACCTTTGTAGTCCCAGGTCCATATTAAAATATACTTTTTCCCCATTATATAAGTATATCTGGGGCAGAATGTGTACTAAGACGCATAAAAGGGTTATTTATCTCAGTTTGAAAAGCATTAGAAGAGGCACATTTAGTCAGACATGAGTACGTACCAACCAGGTAGACTCAGAAACTTGGTAACATGGCTGTTGTTCAGATGAGTTAACCTGCAAGTCAGAATAGCAAGCATCAGAAAAAGGGGAAGTGGCCAGAGTAAAGGTTTTGGATATTAGACAAGTTTTAGCCCCTTGTAAGTCCTCTAATGCTAATTTGGACTACCCTCAGTCACTATGAATTTTATCAGTCATGGGCTGCCAGTCTGGTTAGTTCCTATCCCTATGTAGTACAAGGGCCGAGGTGTTAAGTTTAAATTCCTGGTTAATGGAAATCCACCACCACTGATGTAATAAGCCAATCAATTTGAATCAATAAATCCAGGTTTATTCTGAGCACAGCATTCACGGATGGCCCCAAGGGAAGTTGAGGAGAAAACAAGTTTGTTCTGGGGGGGGCAGTTTAAATACCCTGTGGGAGTAGTCTTGAGCATCTCTGGGGAGGGATCATTATTTGGTGGGCTTTCTCATGGGCAGAGTCTGGACTGAGGTAACTCTGAGGGAAAGAGACTTGGGATGGAGCCCCCACATGAACATTCCAGACTCTTTAGATATATGGATGCCAGGGGTTGGGATGATGCTTCTACCAAAACATGAGGATCTAAGTATAACCAGCATTCCTGACCAATTTCTGGTTGGGAATGATTAACTAAGCAGTGGACCTTGTCAATAGTGGAAAATGGGGATGGGGATCCCTCTGCTGCCTGGATAGGAAGATGGGAGTCTGGGACCCGGATATGTCAAGTGAGATAGTTTCTTTGGAGAAAGAGTTGGTTGGGGCTTTGACACAGGTAAGAGATTTTTATTAGGACCCAAAGGTCTGGAGACCTTGGGTGGGGAGTTTCTTCTGGATAGTAAATCTATCCTCAGAGTCCCTTCCTGTGGCCTGGAGTCTGATTCCCGAGAATTTACCTGTTTTACGTAGGCCAGAATATCTTTTAAGAAACTTCTAGGCCTTTAATTTTATGGGCATTAAATTATATTTTCTATGGGGATATATATATATATATGTATGTATGTATGTACACACACGTGCGCGCGCACGCGCACACACACACATACATATATCCATATGTTTTCAGAAAGCCTTTGCTTCACAACCCCAAATTTTGCTATGGAAACTCCTTTGTTTTTAGCGACTAGGGCACCTACCTGCAGGCCATGCATAGAATTATAAACTCTGTGTTCCTATCTCAAAAGATAAATTTCCACAGCTCCCCTTTCTCTAGTACAACCAGACACTTAAAGTGGGCTTCAGTTCAGGGTGGAATATGGGTTACATCTTCCCTGTATTTGTCTTCCTAGGTTCCCAGCTTTAGGCCTGAGGGTGGTGGGGGTTGGATCATGATCCTGACTCATACCCATAGGATGAAACACAAGACTCAGGAGGAGGAGGAGAGTAGAAGGGAATAGGTAGGGAATGGATCCTTAATTTTAATGGGTCCATAGTCTGGGAGACTATCCTGGTGGTGTCGCTGGCTTCCACTTTCTTGACCTGGGTGTGGTGAATCCATGGCATAATGCCAGTTGTCTCCATGGCTGTAGGTGTGGAGAGAATCACTGTGTATGGTTCTTACCAAGTTGGTTCCAGCATGCCTTTGGCTACATGCTCGACCCAGAGGTGAGAAAGAAGAAACTGGTTGCAGTCTCAGAGGAAAACTGGGCCTCTCACATAGCCTTTATGAAGGACAGGGGGGCTGTAGTGGCTTGAGAAAGGGGTGCTTAGACAGTTCTGCCAATTTTTGGTTTCTGAGCCTGGGAATCTCTGGGGGAGGTCTTCCAAACTTCAGAGGGGGTAAATCCCTCCCTACATGGAGAGCAGTGGGCTCAAAGCAATACAAAGGGAAGGAGGTCTGTCCACTCTGCCAGATTCTAATTAGAATGTTATTAGAGTTTCTTTCAACATTTTGTTTACTCTTTTTACCTCCCCAGAACCCTGAAGACTATCTGCACAATGAAGTTTTCAATTTATGCCAAATGCTTTAACTCATTGAGAGGTTTTGGTTATGAATGCCAGGCCTTTGTTGGACCCCATTGCTAGGGAAAGGTCAAACTGGGGTACCACTTCCTGGAGAAGCATTTTAGCTACTAGTTAAACAGTTTCAGTCTAGATGGGGAAAGCATCTACCCACCTGAAAAAGTTGTCTATAAAAACTAGCAAGTACTTATATCCTTAGGTTGAATCTCTGTGAAGTTGGTTTTCCAGAGTTCTCCAGGGTGTTGGTCGGTAAACAAACTGCTCGTTTGTTTCCCAGATGCCCAGCCCCAAATAATCACACTGAAACTATATTAATTACAACACTGTTTGACCAATATTTTAGGTGTCTTTCTAGCTAGCTCTTACATCTTAACCCATTTCTTTTATTCTGTATATCACCATGAGGGCTTTGGCTTACTGGTAAGGTTCTGGTGTCTGACTCCTTTGGCAGCTACATAGCATCTCTCTTTTTATAGCTGCCTATACTCTTTTTCTTCTCCTTCCCAAGCTTGTGTACATTTATCCAACACTGTGACCCATTCAGAGGTCATTTTTATCTGAATCTGTCTTTATTGAATATCTGTAATCATTTTCTGGCCAAGAGCGCTTCTTAAAATGCTAAGTGGCATGTCTGGGACTAAGGCTGCTTTGACTTTTGGCCCTGCTCAGTCCAACATGGTGGAGGTACATTCATTGCCAGCTCTGTGAACCATGCTCACCACCCCAGCTCCAGGGACACAGTGGGTCTATGCAATTTGTAGCACGCTGCTCACAGATTCCATTTAAATGCAGGACCTCCCGAAAAAGCCAGAGTTCATTCTGCCAGGATGAATCAGGAAGCTGTCCCTTAAAGAAGCTGTGTATTTTTTTGCTACTAACACAGAGTCAGGAAAACTTCTCTTAAAAGAGCTGTGCCTCTTCTTGCCCCAGCAAACAGAGTCTGCCTGAAAAAAATGTGGCTACCAAGAAGCTGTGCTTAACTCTGTTCTTTTGTGTCTAGAACTCTTTCCCAAGCTCTCTCAGTTTTTATGTGGATGTAGTTGCCCCATTTGGTGCGCCGTTCTGTGGACAGAGACTGTGCATTTGTTTCCTGACCACTCAGACCCAAATAATCACACAGAAAGTATATTAATTGCAACTACTTAGCCTATTAGCTCAGGCTTCTTATTAACTAACTTGTACACCTTAAATTACCTCATTTCTATTAATGTATTGGCACAAGATGTGGTTTACTGGTAAGGGTCTGTCATCTGTCTCCTTTGGCAGCTACATGGCATCTCCTTGACTCCACCTATTCTCTCTCTCTCTCTCTCTCTCTCTCTCTCTCTCTCTCCAGACTGACTATATTCTGCCCTGCTATAGGTTGAATCAGTTTCTTTATTAACCAATGGTAATAAAACATATTCACAGCATACAGAGGAGAATCCCACGTAACAGGACAGAGACCCAAAGACCACTAAGGATGACTGAAATCCAAACTGAGAGCCTGTATAAAGCCAGCCTGCAACTGCCTAGAGAGAAACACTTCTCACAGAACAGCCTCATATGCATTTTACAGGGACAAAGAACACAGAAAAACTGCAACCTGGTTAGCCGTTGCAAGGGGAAGTAGAGCAAGCAAACAGGTTAGCAGAAGTCAAAAACTTGCAGTTATCTGGGGGCATTTTCGTCCCAAATTTCTTAAACAGGGTTGGGGGAGTGGATGGGGTAAGGCTCATATCAAAGATGGCTCCATCTGAGGCACGATGGAGGAACATTTGCCCTGTCACAACGGTGATGCCATTTGGTTAAAAAGTAGAACAGAAGGTAATGTGACAACAGAATTGTGAGAAATTTCCATCTGGAGACCTTGAGATGGCTCAGCCAGAAAGATGCTTCAAGAAAGTTGGGCATTGGGGTCTGGAGAGATGGCTCAGAGGTTAAGAGCATTGCCTGCTCTTCCAAAGGTCCTGAGTTCAATTCCCAGCAACCACATGATGGCTCACAACCATCTGTAATGGGGTCTGGTGCCCTCTCTGGCCTGCAGGCATACACACAGACAGAATATTGTATACATAATAAATAAATAAATATTAAAAAAAAAAAGAAAGTTGGGCATTGGAACAGACAGCACAGGTGTGTGAGTCTGACAACCACATCTACTGCGTGACGACGCTGAGATTTGCGGCCAGAGCTGCAAGAAATGGGCAGGTTTCCCACACTAGAGCCAGTCCCACCCACAGAGGAACTTTTGTCTCTTTTTGTTTGTTAGAAAGACCTCCCCCAAAAACTATTCTGGGGATTCAAACGGGCAGATCCAGGGCCCAGAAGCCTCAGACTTACCATGGAAGTTGCAGAGTGCTTCCAAATCATGGAAGCCATTTAAAATTTAAAATAAGATAGCATTTGATGCAGTTAAACCAGACTTTGAGAAAAATAATGCTCCATGTTGTGAGGGTAAGAAAAGCTGGCGTGGGCTGTTATTCTCATGCACCATGAATCAGAATATTCTGTAACAATTTTGTGGGTATAGTTTGGAAACATCTACTAAAAATTCTAAAATTCATGCCATCCTTTTGCCCTAGCTATTCCATTTTTGCAGTTACAAAAACGATGCTGTAGAATAACAGATGATACCAAAATGTTCCCACAGTGCAAAAGAGCAAAAGGCCACAAAGGCAGCATGCAGACAGACCACACTCCTTCTGCTTGATTTGTAGGGACCGTGTCTGTACTGGCTTTGTGTAGGTGCAAACAGCTTGCTCTCAAGTCATGTACAGAAAAAAATTTTAAATACGTAAGAAACATTTATGCCATATTAATAAAAATGTGAATGTCAGAATATAGGATCGAAGAGAAGTCACAAATTCAAAACTGATTTTATAGGCTTTTGTTTTCTATAACTTACGTGGGTGTTTGTGTATGTTTGTATGAATGTCTGCACACGTGTGTGCAAGTGCCTGTGTATCTGGGAGAAGGTATCTTTAGAGCTGACAGGCAGCTGTGAGCTTTTGGATGTGGGTGGTAGAAATCAAATTCCGGTTTTTCTTAAAGCAGAAAACGCTCTTAACCACTGAGCCGTCTCTTCAGACTTGAGTTTTGTTCTTTGAGAAAAAGTCTCATGTAGCCCAAATTGGTTTGAAACTCACATAGCCAAGGAGGGCCTTGAACTACTGACCCTGCCTTTACCTCCTACGTGTTGAGATTACAGGTGTGAACCATCACATCAAGCTTAAAGAAAAAAACAAAACTTTATCATCTTGTAAAGTGCTGGGGCAGGTGTCCGTTCTTTGAGTCATGCCCCCTAAGAAATGCGACTAACACAGCAAGCTGGAGGTGTAGCAGCTCCCCAGACTCTTTGTAAACTTCTGCACTCCCTAACTGCTCCCTCGTACAGATCCAGCAGCTGCTAGGCCTTGACCCCTTGTGGATCTTTATTCCGATCATCCGCTCTCACGAGAAGTCAATCCCACAGGAAGGTTTGCTGTACAGAGGAGAGAGGAGACCGTTAGCCTTAGGAAGGGTCCTTAAGCTTCCGCTTGTACCACCTTAGCTAACCAGTTCTCTCCAGCCTTCTCCAGAACAGTCCGGGACACGCAGAAAGAACTTGGCATCTGTGGGCCTGAGTGAAGAGTCTGGCAGATAGTGGGAAGGTGTAGGGTTCCAGAACCCTGGAAATGTCAGGGGTTTGGAATTGTACCCCGCCTACAGTCTGCATCCCCTGGCCATCCAGCCTGCCCTGGAACTAACTCCCTTGACCACACTCTGCTGCTATCTTACACAGTTTGAGTTTGGTTTTGGAATTAGAACTTGTCTGAGTGTTGGAGGGGGAATGCGAAGGGAGATGGTTGTCCTTGGGAGGTCCTGGTGGTCACAGCCCACACACTCAGGTTGTCTTTGGGAGGGCACACACTCAGAGCTCTTCTGACTTCCTGGCACTCACCAGGGTTGATGGGACATTTTCCCATGTTTCTGGAGAATTGAAGCAGTCTCCCACAGAGCTTCAAGAACTATCCAATTAGGACCTCAGTTTGACGTAGGTTTTGTTTGTTTGTTTCTGTTTTTTAACTTTCTAACACTTCTCATTTCTATGAGCCCTCATTCCTACAGTGAGTTTCTTTGCCTTCATAATAAAGCAAGCCGCTTTCCTCTGGGGCCTCCCTCTCCTTCCAGGGGTTGAATACGAGTTTTTCTTTTCATCAGCCGCCAAAAGAACACGCTGCTTTTATTCTGCAGCAAAACCCCACATAAACACTGCTAATTGGGAGTTTTGCCTGGGAGAAGGACCTGGAGATTGCTCCAGGGTTCAGGGTGTCTGCCACCAGCCTGCCAGCAGTGACCGTCTCTCCCCTGGGGACAGGCACCTGTCTTATTTATGACCAAGGAGGAACAGGTGTATATGAAGGCAGAACGTCTCCCTGGATCACAAGACTGGCAAACGTGCCAGGCACCTGTCTACCCTGACCTGCAATTATGTCGCCTCCCTGCTAAAGCCACAGCTTGAGGTGTGCCTCTTCTTGCAAAGCTCTTTCTTTGATCTTGAGGCCCTAGTGAAGCCGCTGAGGAAGAGTTTTCTGTGGTGTGGCTCGCACCTGCCAAGCATACATATTTCATTTCATTTCTAAACCCTTCCACTGCCTTTAAGTGGAGAAAAGGCTGCCCAGTTCCATACCACAATTCAGAAAGTCAAGGGAGAAAAGCCTCACAGTTTATTTCCAGTGCTAGGTGGATTAAGCAGTGGCCAGAAGAGAATACTGAAAATTTTTAAGGCTCAGCAGGATTCCCACTGTGCATGCAGAACTGCCCAGATTACCTCAGCTGGCTTCCAGTGCCCAGCAACACCCATGTCTACACCGTCCCTGGGCTTATCTGCTGAACCAATCAGCAAACAGTCACTGGTGGAGGGGTGGTCTATGCTCACGGTTGTCCTGGACTCGATGGGGGGTTTCCCAGTTCCATCATTCTGACCTTTTTATCTGTTAAAAACAATAAAAACCACAGCCTAAGCCGGGCGGTGGTGGCGCACGCCTTTAATCCCAGCACTCGGGAGGCAGAGGCAGGCGGATCTCTGCGAGTTCGAGACCAACCTGGTCTACAAGAGCTAGTTCCAGGACAGGCTCCAAAACCACAGAGAAACCCTGTCTCGAAAAACAAAACAAAACAAAACAAAACAAAAAACAAAAAAACCACAGCCTAGTGAGTCCTTGCCTGGTGACGTCTGATGTCCATCTAATACAGCAAGTGTGTTTTGTAACTGTCTCCAGAGGGCGCCCTTTCACAGCCACCCCTGCTCTGGTACTGGGTAGACAAGGACAATCTAGCCACGGTTCTCCAGGGTGTGCTGTGTGCAAACCTCTGTGGGGGCATCTTGCTTGCATTAACGGATTCTAATTTCTCACCAGCGCCAGAGTGCCTCTGCTGTGGATGACCTAGAAGAGCGTGCTCACGTCTAAGCGGTTGCAAAGACATTGTCACAACACTGTGCAGCATTTACCAATCACCCACCATAAATCAGAGGTTGTGCCGCTTGCTATAGCGTCCCCTTTAATGAAGGCATGTTGGCCAGGAGCATCTTGCACGAAGGGCAGCATTCCTGAAGTGGCCTTGTGTGTTCGTCTTATCGCTTAATAAAGCAAGCATTTCCCTCCGTTCCTGCTGACATCACCTCACTGGCTTATAAAGCATCTTGACTGTTAATGCAGTATTAAAGAATTACATTCAGACAAAATTCTGTCATGTACGTTTGTGTGTTGAGGAGTGTAGGCTGTGCATGCAGGAGTTTGCACTGTGTCCGTACATCACATATGGAGGCCAGAGGAGACATGCAATGCTTTCCTGCATTGCTCCCTACCGCATTCCCTTGAGACAAGATCTCTCACTGAACTCGAGGCTTGCTCTTTTGGCTTTGCTGGCTGGCCAGCCAGTTTTGGGAGCCATGTGTCACCACACCCGCATGAGTCTCCTGACCCCCATTTCCGGTCAGCCCCTACCCTTACCAAACCAGGTTTCCATAACTGAGTTTCTAGAATGTGCTAGGCATTTCTCATGCTACCTCAGTCAACTCTGTGACCACCATGAATATATTACTCTCAGGTTCCTGCTGTGAAGACAGAGATCCACCCCACCCACCCCAAAGAAGTCCAGGAGAGCCTGGGTCATCTTTAGCCAAAGCCCAAACTGGGGGCCATGGGGGACAGGGCTCCTTCAACTCTTCCCACGACTTTCCCTTCTCACTGGAGAACTTGTTACATGGACCCAGGTGTGTGTGTGTGTGTGTGTGTGTGTGTGTGTGTTATGGGTATGTTAGTCAAAAGTTTACTTTTAAGTCATAATGACACTTATTAAAAACATTTTTCAACATGCCTATAATTTCATTAGTTACTAAAGACAAAAGCAAATGTGCATGCTAACGAGATGTTTCAGTTGCCAGAGAGATGAGTCAGAAGTTTAAAAGCGTTTTTTGCTGCTACAGGGGACCTGTTTGGTCATTAGCACACACGTGGTAGCTTACAACCACCTGTAACTCTAGTTTCAAGGACTGCACGTCCCTCTTCTGACCGTGGCTGGCTCCTGCACCCTTGTGATACACGTACGTACACTCAGGCAGTACAGAAACATGTAAAATAAATAAAATGCTTCTTTCTGTGTGTGGTTTTTCAAAACAGGGTTTCTCTGTGTAACCACTCTGGCTGTCTCACTCTGTAGACCAAGCTGGCCTCAAACTTAGAGATCCACCTGCCTCTGCCTCCTGAGTGCTGGGATTAAAGGCATGAGCCACTACTGTCTGGCAATAAAATTATTTTTTTAAAAAAAAGAATTAAAATCTGACTGAATATTTGATACTGCAGGATGTAGAGCATCTTCACCATTTCTCAGAGTTGGTTGAGAGATGTTTTGATTTTATGATTATAAGTGCTAAGGATGCTGCTTTGCCTAAATACACAGGACAGACTGGAAGAAATACATTTGGCAACATTTCAGAAATCGTCAAAAATTCTCTCCTAATCCCAAGACAAAATTCATTTAACTATCATTTTCTGAAACTCAAGTTAGCAATTCAAGTAGTAATTTTTAAAACCAAACATTCTGGCTCAATACATCCAAAGATTGCTAATTTGAGGCTTGCATGATGAGAAATGACAATAGAAAAGTCCTCAGTCTTTGTTTTTAATAATTAAACCATTATGTTTCCATAGAAGCAGAAAACATTGCACACACAGTAAGAACAGTGTGGTCTGTATCATATACGACTGTAGCATGTGGGCCGAAGTATTTCAGGCTCACTCCTTGGCATTGGAAGGGTGCAGTGTTGGCAGTGTGAAGTGTGCATGCTGTGTCTTCACAACCATGCTCTTAGGGTCCTCGTTGTTGTCTTGGCAGAACACCTCATTTTAAAACAGTTCTGGGTCACTTCAGATGTGGGGGTCAGGTTCTCCAAATCATCCCAGTTCTGGAGATGGATATATACCTTAGTTGTGTGCACTCACAGCTCTTTGTTGTCCCGACAACTAAGAGCACACGTAAACATTAAGCAAATCCATTATATAAATCTGTTTCATCAGCAGGAGCAGATGAGTTTGATCCTGGTCTTTAGCCTTTCAAAAGCTACCTGCCACGCCTGTGTCTGCACTCATAAACCCACCCTCGGGCTTCTAACACTAGGGCAGGCTGAGAAGCCATGACTCTCTGAAGCCCTGTCTACCATTCATTTCTCTGTTTGGGGCTCTGGTGACATGCATGGCCTCCTCCATCTCACCTCTCTTCCCTCTAATAAAGAGATCCGGGAAAGCAGATGAACTCGTGGTACAGGGAACCAAGCAGCCTCAAAAATCCTCTGCCTTGGCACAACACACCATACACACGAGATTTCCTTTAACAGCAGCCAATTTCCAGTGGAGGGCCAGCTAGCTGTAGGCGGGACCTCCAGGTCCTAGGGTTTCCATTTTCCACACCAGTGAACCAGTGTGCCATACGCACCCCAGCATGTGTCAGGGATACCTGTAGACACAGCCCTGCTCTCGAAGCCCCTGCTTAAGCAGCAACAGGGAGGACAAGACAAGAAAGATAATGCCATGATGCAATGGCGAGCTGAGCAAGCACTTGAAGGAAGCCTCCAGGCTCCTGTTGAGACCAGTGGTGAGGCTAGAGGCCCTATGGGGCTGTGACACCAAGGCGAAGTGCTGCAAGCTAAGAAAAAAGCAGTCCAGCCCTGAGCTTCCAGGGAGTCACGTGGCACCTAGGGATTAGGTAATAAAAGGGATGTGGCTAGTTTATGGACAGAACAAGAGCCCACTCCCACTGGACAGGGACCAGCTGTAGGAGATGGACGAGCCAAGCCCTTTAGCCAGCAGGAGACACAAATGTCCCTATGGGCCTCAGCAGTCAGGCCTGGCTGATGAGAGAGCCCCTCCCCCTGACTCCAGCAGCAGCATCACAAGCTGGTCAATCAAGACTACCTCAGGTAGCCCTTGCTTTCTCCAGAGACAGCCACAAGAAGCTACTCCCCTGATGGACAGCGGCACGCTGTTTTCTTCCCCTGAAAGCAGAAGCATCCTTCTGCCTGGCCACGTCTGCTGCCTACAGTCACAGAAAATGGCCCGAATCTTCAAGATGTTGAAGGAGGCCTTCTGCCCACTGGAAGGACTGGAATCCTTAGCCAACCTCCCCAGCACACGCCCACTCCCCAGTTTCTTTCAGGCTGGAACCACAGTGACAGCCTACTGTTTCTCCACTAGGTGGGGCCCTTGAACTCTGCGGCACCTTGATCTGCTTGGAAGCTGCAAACTGGTTCAGCCGCTTTGGAAATTAGTATGGAGATTTCTCAGAAAATTAGGAAACAACCTACCTCAAGACCCAGCAATACCACTTTTGGAAATATATCCAAAGGATGCTCAATCATACCACAAGGACATGTGCTCAACTATGTTCATAGCAGCATTGTTTGTCATAGTCAGAACCTGGAAACAATCTAAATGCCCCTGGACCAAAGAATAGATAAGAAAATGTTGTACATTTACACCATGAAGTACTATACAGCAGAAAAAAATGACATCTTGAAATTTTCTGGCAAAAGGATGGATTTAGAAAACATCATAATGAGTGAGATAACCCAGATCCAGAAAGACAAATATCATATGTACTCACTCATAAGTGGCTTTTAGACATAATCCAAAGAAAAACCAGCCAGAGAACCTAGACAACAATGAGGACCCTAAGAGAGATGTACATGAATCTAATCTACATGGAAGTAGAAAAAGACAAGATCTTTTTCTTGGGGACCATGGGAGAGGGTTGAAGGGGAGGGGAGAGATAGGGAGGGGAGCGGAGAAAATTATACAGCTCAATAAAACCAATAAAATAGAAAGAAATCTTTTATGGCAAGTTGCCATAAGCTGAATTAAAAAAAAAGCAAAAACAACAAACCCTTGAAAATTTGCCCCGTTTTTCTTCCTTCATTTGCAAAATAAAGGGCAAGCAGAAGCTGCTGTGCAGATAAGGAAACTGCGGGAATCTGAAAGATGAACACAAGGAGGTCAGCTAACAGTGGTTCTCAACCTTTCTAATGCCGTGACCCTTTAATACAGTTCCTCATGTTGTGGTCTCCCTCAACCTTAAAATTATTTCCATTGCTACTTCATAACTGTAATTTTGCTACTGTTAGGAATCGTAACGTAAACGACTGTGTTTCCCCGATGGTCTTAGGCGACTGCTGTGAAAAGTCGTTTGACCTCCCAAAAGGGTCGCGACTCGCAGGTCGTGAACCGCTGTACCACAAAAATAATTTCTGTGAGGAGCCATGTTGAAGAGCGCTCTGGTTGACTGTCCCCTTTGAAGCTTTTACTCTCAGCCATCAGGCCGTGGGGAAAATCCTTTGCCCTGGCATCCATCACTATCATTGAACATCCCCAGACTGCAGACGTGTGGGTGCCAGGTACCGTGAAGCCAGGGAAAAGCCACCGGCAGCAATTCTGGATTCTCAAATCCACATTACAGTACCTCATCCTGACTCGGCGTGAGCGCTTCCTCGCCGATACACACTCAACCCTGATCCCGTTTCTTCACCATGACATTTCGAGGCAGAACTAAGGATGGTAATAGGCATAGAAAGGGCAAAACATACTGACTATGCCTCAGGGAGGCTACTTTTACCCCGGAAACACAACTTTTAGTGGAAAACAGTGTCAAGGCGCACATCTTCATACCGCTTTAGAACTCTGCTCACACAAGAGGAACCATTCCGTTTCTGAATGGGAGAGCGGTAGTGGAGATGGAACCTAGGGGTCTTGCGCATGCTCAGCAAGCACTCCCACTGAGCTATACCCACAGCCCTTTTTACTTTTTAACACAGGACCTTATTAAGTTGCCCAACCAGTCTTGAACTCGTTGTTTAACTCAGGTTGACTTTGAACTTGTGGTCCAGCAGCCAGTCTCGATTCCATCACAAGCTGTGATCACAGACCTGTACCACCAAGCCAGGCAACTCATTACATTTTGAAATTTGAACGCTACACAGGCAATCCACAAGAGGAGTTACAGAGGATGATACTGAAGCAAGAACACTCAGCTGACCACAATTTTATTCCCTATGAAAGTCCATCGACAGAGACCGCCACTTCCCCTGGCCTCACCCGTATTTCTTCAGGATTGGAGATGTTCTAGATAGTCTTTGGGTACCTGGCTATTGTACTTGACAGTTATTGCTCAAATTTCCAGCCACCGACATCTGCAGCTGGGAAAGCTGGGTGGGAGAGATGTTGGCCTCTGTTGCATGAGATGCTGGGAACAGGTTCAAAGTCTGCAGCCACGGAAGAAGTGCCTTGAAGTCTTCTCCATTCTTGTCATAAGTTCCCAGCATATATGTTCTTGCCATGGTTTGCCATTACTTCTACGTAAACTGCATACATTTTCAGCAGCAGAAGTTGAAGCGCCTTCTAAGAACACGAAATAAAAGCATCTCCTTGCCTCCAGAGAGATGAGCCTAGCCATAGCCAATCAGTCTCGTGCCACCAGGAAAACAAGCACAACAGGCGTCCAACAAGAGGCAACTGGATTGAGGGATTGGAGCTCACAGTCTGAAGGTCCAGCCAGGAAGCAGAGAGGGGGCTGGAAGCAGGGCCAGGCTAGGAAACTCGAGGGTGAGCCAAAGTTCCAAAGGTTCCTGAAACAGCATCACCAGTGATTCATGTGCCGAGATTCATGAGTCTGAGGGGAGCACTCCACCCTCAAACCACAGCAGCCTTCATGGTTGCTAACTTCTCTGCTCAACATGGTTGAACTTAGAGCCACCCAGATTTGTGCTCTGGATCCATGCTGTTCTAAGCATCCGCATAGGCATCGCATGTACCAGCAGGCCACGTGTCTTGAATGGGAACACTGGGCAAGCTTGACTTCAAAAACATGCAGTCACAAACATCATCATGCTTTTGTTAGAAAATGGGACTTTCAAGCGAGATATGGTGGCCCATGGCTATAATCCCAGCATTCAAGAGAAAGGCTAAGGAGGGAAGATTACAAATTCCAGGCTAGCCTAGTCTACAAAGCAACAACTTGAGCAAACAAGAGAAAGGAAAAAGCGTGACTTTGGTTCTACCATCTATATTGCTTGTTTATCTGTCTGTCTGTCTGTCTGTCTGAGACAGGATCTTATGCTATAACCAATCTAGGTCATAAACTCATGGGTATACTCTGGCCTCAGCCTCCCAAGTGCTGGGATTATGGACATGAGCTACCATGTTTGCCTTCAGCTCTAGCAAATATAATGGAATAATTTTTTTTGGTCTAGCTTGTGATATCCATCCCATAATAATTTATCCTATATCTTCAAAATGCTGCATTTTGATTCACTTCTATCTCTAGTCCAATCTAAAGGCTCTGAACTCATAAGACGAACTTTTATTTTTTTAACATTTTATTTGTTTTATTTTATGTGCACTGGTGTTTTGCCTGCTTGCATGCCCGTGTGAGGGTATCAGATCCCCTGGAACTGGAGTTACAGACAGTTCTGAGCTGTATGTGGGTCCTCTAGAAAGGAACTAGGGATCTTAACCACTGAGCCATCTCTCCAGCCCCCCAGAGCAGCTCTTTTCTTAGGACTTTGACACTAGGCTGCATACACAGCCTCCCACTAGCCCAGCACCACAACCTCTTTGCTCTGCTGGTACTCCACTTTAACTCTGGATCCTAGACACACCTGGGGCTGCTTTCCATTCCCTCAGAAGCCTGGAGACACTTCTGCTATGAAGGCTGAAGTTGATTAGGCTTGTGTGCCTCAACTGGGGCTGGTTTCTGCGGTTTTACACTGTACTCGGGGAGCCACATCCTACCGGGTTCCTCTCTCTTTTCAGAGCCTCCCACCCCACCCTAGCTCCATGCTTCTTCTACTGAATGTTATTCTGCTCCCACATTGCATGGGCTATCTCCAGAGAGGGCCAGACATGCAGTCTCTCCAGAAAGCAGGGCACAGTTCCCAGCACCCCTGAGACTCTGGCCCTGTTCCGTGGATATCCTGTTCCTGAGTGAATGCAACATGAAATGGCATTCATGAAATGAGCTCTCACAGGCCATATAAGATCAGGGAAAGAAGAAACCTTTCTTTGGCCTTCTTTGATTTACAGTAAAAGTCTACAGAGCAGAAAGTTGCTCTCTAAACCGTCGTGAGTGTTTGGAAATAGGAAGTGTATTCTCTCTGTGCAGCCAATCACAGAACTGCTTCCTCCTATGTTTTTATAACTAGACAGTTTCATGCATTCATATAATGAACTTCAGGCATTTTATATTCCCGCTTTCCCTTCCTCATTTCCCCTCCTCTCCTGCTGACACCCTGCTTCTTCTCAATGAGCCACTTCCAACCTTCATGTCTTCTTTTGTGTGTGACCTGATGAGAAGCTACTTAGTGGGGCAAAGGCAACTTATACACCCCTGAACAAGGTGACACCTCTTCACCAATAATGGCTAATTGCCCATGGTTCCTCTGGGAGAAGTGGGGCCTCATGACCGCCCCCCCCCCATTCACAATGAAATGTCGAGGGGCGTCCAAGCTTGTGCAGATAACCACATCCTCAGTGAGTTCGTTAGGGCATGGATTATGTCATGCCCAGAAAACATCTTTTGCCATGCATCTCGCCATCTTCCGCTCTTACATTCTTTCTGCCTGTCTTCTGTGATATTCCCCACACCGTGGAGAGATACTACAGCTGGGGCTGGGCTCCACCAACACTTCCTCTCAGCTTCTTCCTGCAGTAGACTTCTCTGATGGACGCTGGGCATAGTCCTAATCTACGGGTATAAACACGATTATTTAGAAGGGAGTTTGATAACTGGATCATTTAACAAAAGAATTGTCAGTTCCCCACTCGGGTCTATGACCACTCAAATCAAGGACTCTTAACCAGGTTTGCAGAGCCAGGCATGAGTTCCCTCCTGTGGCAGGGACCTCAATTCCAATCAGAAAGCATTTGGTTATAACCTATCAATTGTGCTACTATTGCACTGGAGAGTACGCCTCGCCTGGCAGCTCATTGCCATAGCTTGCAGAGCTCACAAGCAGGGAAGCCTGTCCATGACTTTTCTCCTTTAGTAAACTTCACATAACCTCCTGGAACTGCACAAGTTACATAGTGTAGAGAAGCATCCAGTTCAGCATCAGCTCGATTTCTCTATGACCCATGACCAAAGCATCTGTGCCTGTTAAATAAGTTCCCATGTCTCCTCTGCCCTTTGCTAGTAACCACAGCTTCTACTCCCTGCCTCTGTGAATCTCAGTACTCTAGGTACCTCACATATGTGGATTCATTCGGGACTGAGATTTCTATGGAAAGTTTGTTTCACTTAACATAATGGCCTGCAGGCTCGTCCCTGCAACAGCATGGGTCAGAGCTTCCTTTTCTTTTGCCACGGTGTATGAATGTCACACGCTGTTTACCCTTTCCGTCAGACTGACAAGGCTACTGTGAGCTTGCCTGCTGTATCTATCTGAGACTCTGATTTCAGTTCATTTGGGAACACACTCAGAAGTGGAGTAGCCAGGTTAGATGAATAATTTCTGAGCCAACGCGGATACTTTGAGTTGGCTTGTGTAATGATTCCATCCCCACCGCCGGGTATGTACAAGTCATTGCATCAGAGGACCACGTGCACCAGCCCTAGAAAACTAAAGACTTAGAGGATGCATCACTGCCTCCTATAGCTCAGTCTGGAACTGGTCCCCGCTTACCAGTGCATGCATCCACACACACATTCAACACAGATGAACTGAACACCTGCTAGACACCAGCTCGATTTAAGGCACTGGTGATAAAGCAGCAAGGGCCTTACTTGCGACTAAGGGCACCAATGGCAGCAGATCATGACACGTACTATAAAGCACAATTGTTGGGTTCTGAGCCAGGGGTGAAGGGCCGGCGAGAGGGCATGAGTCTCTGACTGCAGGGAGCTTGTAGGCCAGCATAGATGCCACTTTGTGAGTTTAGGCACTACCAAGGCTTCTTTTACCTTTAATAGTGTCCTAACTAGTTAGTTTTCTTGATTTCTGTGATAACACACTCACCAAAACCAATGTGGGGAGAAAGGGGTTTCCTTGGCTTATAGGTCACAGTCTGTTGTTGAAGGAAGCCAAGGCAGACACTCAAGGCAGGAATCCGGAGGCAGGAACTGAAGCAGAGGCCCTAGAGGAGTGCTGTGTACTGACTTGCTCCCCATGGTTTGCTCAGCCTGCTTCCTTATACAACCCAGCAGCACTGCCCAGGAGTGACATTGCTCCCAGTAAGCTGGGCCCTCTCAGAGCAATCATTAATCAAGAAAATGCACGGAGACGCATTTAGAGTCTAATCTGATGGAGGCATTTCATCAGTTCTCTCTTCCCAGATAAGTTGGCAAAAATCTCCTCAGCTCATGTAGTGATATATTCACTTTGACATACATTTAGACATATGTGTATTTGTTCACTAGACTCTTAATTCCTGAATATTTTCTTGATGATACTCAGTTTAAAATGGAGTCCACAGAAATACAGATAGCAACTATTAAGAACATGTTAAAATGTAAATAAATCAGGCGATATTTTAAGTATAAGCAACTTAAAATGTAAGGAAATGAGGGGGCAGACAAGGGTAAGTAAATACGCAGCATAAGGTGAGCATCTGGTGAGAAGGATTCCTCGCTTCCTGAAGGAGTTGGGAAGGGCTCTGGAGAGGTTTCCCAGAGTATCCCTTGAGTGAATTGCCTTCCTTTAGCCCACTGATTCTCAATCTAATGCTAGAACCCTTTAATACCGTTCCACATGTCGTGGTGCCCCCAACCATAAAATTATTCTCACTCATACTTCATAGCTGTAATTTTGCTACTGTTGTGAATTGTAATGTAAATATCTGTGTTTTCCAATGGTCTTAGGTGACCCCTGTGAAAGGGCCATTCAATGCCCCCCAAAGGGGTCACAGCCCACAGGAGAAGAACCTCTGTTTTAGTTACTCAAGTGTATTTGTGTGAATTCCTCTGGTGGTGGAGTGCCATCTCATCCAGCTTCAGGCAGAGGGATCATTTCCGTATGGTTTCGCTGTGGCCTCTGGCCCCATTGTAACAATTTTTTCCCTGGTCAATATCCCTTTTCCCTGTTGTTATCTGAGCATTTGTGTTACGGTTTGGCTGTAAAATGCCCCAGCGGTCTCATGTGTTTGAGTACTTAGTCCCCAACTAGTAGCACTATTTGGAGAGGTTGTAAAACCTTTAGGTGGAGCCTCTCTGGAAGAAGGGGGTCACCGATAGAGGTGGGGGACTTGGTATTTATAGTCTGCCCCACTTCTGCTTTCTGTCTGCTCTCCGGTTCCATCTCTCTCCTGCCACCATGCCCTCCCCATAATCGGACTGTAATCTTAGCCCGAGGGCTGAAATAGACCTTCCTTCCTAAGCTGCTTTAGTCACAGCAACGAGAAAGTTGGTGAATCCACGCTGCTCTCGTTTCTCTCCAGAATATCTCCAGTGGGCACGGCAGCAAGTAGCTGCCCACGCTATGATCTCTCCCCTCTAGCACAAGCTAGATGAATGCTAACGTTTCTGACTCCCAAGACCGATGTCTGAGGAGTGATCCTGCTCAGGCCAGCACCAGTAGCCTCAAAAGGATGACTGCTTAAGTAAGGACCGCCTTCCCCCTCGCAGATCAGGAAGGGGCAGTTGCAAAGCTGCCAGGTGGGAGCCAGGCTCATTCTGTATAGTTTCTGATTCCTGTGCATCTGACAGAATGTAGAAACGGCCACCAAAAATAGAAAGGTTTTTCCTTTTTTTTGTAGCAATTTGTGATACAATTTATGATTAAAAATAACTCTTACATGTTTAAAGACGGGAGCTTTTGCTGGACCTCACAGGCACTGTTTCGAGATCACTTAAGAAGGTGAGCCTACGGAGTCCTCTGCCTGTTTCTTTTGCTGACTTTAAAGAAACAAGGTAACAACCAGGCTTACCTGCCTTGGGTTTCCCATGTAATCAACTTTACCACCTAAACTAACCTAAACTAATGCATAGCTGAAATCTTATATTATGTATCCTTCCATGCCCTTGACCCACAGATTGCCGTGTGTGTGTGTGTGTGTGTGTGTGTGTGTGTGTGTGTGTGTGTGTGTGTTGTTATATATGCTGCTGGAAACCACAAACGCTGAAGTGACTTTAAAAAAAAAAATGAATAGCCACCATAGATGCTAGAAGCAGAATACACACATTGCTTGATAACATTTATTTGTTATCTGGGTCAGTTGGAGTCAATAACTTAATCTCTTGTTAAATTGTTAAAGATTTCTGTGAACTATCCCTCATTATTTCCCCATGTGATGCCTTCTGTGCTGTTCAATAAAAGAGAGAGCCGAGCCCTTTGTCAGGGATGCACACACAGACACAGACACAGGGACAGATTCAAAAGACAAAAGTGAGATGGGCACAGATTCTGACTCATAGGACAGACAGACAAGGGAGGACAGAAGACACGGGGGGAAAGAAACAGAGAATTCAAATCTGGGCCCACTCCATCAAATGGCACCAAGGAAAGTGCTTTACAATTTCTTTTCCTTAATGTGACACTGAGGCATTATTGGTGACTCTGAGTTTATCATTAATGTGTTCAAATCAGCACACTCTGCTTGCTTGAGGACAATGGTGGTGTGACCTGAGATTGGAAGGGATAATGGGTCTCAACCCTTCCTCCTGGCCTGGAGCCCAGAAGAAAGCTTTTCCACAGAAGAAAACCAGACTCACTTGCCTTCCAGGCACTTGGGAATTTGGTGTCCCTTATCTATAGGGTAAGACAAAGGTAATGGCTGGGCCAGACAATTTTACTTTATATCTCAAAAGATGATACCTGACAGCCAGTAGAATAATTGCTAGTAAGCTAACATCCCTTACCACAGGCCAATAGAAATTGTGTGGCCAGTACCCACACAGATTAGTCCTAAATGCCCCTGAGAGATAGTTGCCATTATCCCCATTTTTGAAGAGGGGGACATTTTGGCACAGAGAGTCCAGAAACTCACCTGAGTTTACACAGCAAGTAAATGAGAAGCTGGAACTTGAATCCAGGAAGCGGTTCTGGAGCCTGTGTCCTCAAGCCAAGGATCCAGAAGACCTAGGTTATGATCTCGCTCACCTCTTGCTTGTAAAAACCACTTTAATTTGCAGATTCAATGGTAAAATAAAACAAAAGATCCCTACATTATAAGATCACTGCAAAAATTTGAGGGGAAATAGGCAGTAGAGAGGGCCCAGTAGACTTCCTTGCTTCCTCTCTATCTGACTGGTGACTGTGTCTTTTTTCCTCTTCCTTGAATTCTCCTAGTCTGTTCATACTACCTATAATTTCTGCCTGCCTACTGGCTGATGAGTGTTTTATTAAACCAATATGAGTGACAAAATCTTTACAGCGTACAGGAGCGTTATCCCACAGCACTGGCATTGAAGGCACAGGGAATTTCCAGAAAGTCACTGCTCTTCAGTTCACATAGGAAGCCAGTGTCGGTGAAGGGGTGTTGTGGAAGCAGAGTAGATGAACTGAACAGCATGGTGGGAAGGCGAGCAGGCAAAACGCACAACTTGTCATCTAACCTTCTTTTGTCTTGCAGCCACCAGAGTGAGTCTTCCCACGTCAAATCACCTGAACAAGAAACCCCCTTGCAGCTGTGTCCAGATGCAGAGAAGCTGACAACTAAGACTAACCATCACCGGGTGATCAGAAGGAGATCACAGGTTCCCAGCCCTGCCTCTCATTAACTGCTGATAGACTGAGCAGCTTCTCTTCATTCTTTAAGTGGTGAGACAAGGAAGAACGATGCCCACCCGGCTGGCTTCCCTAGAAGTTACCATAATGGACAAAGTGTCTCTCCTGCTTGATACTCAGCTCGTAGGTGACAGCAGCCACCCAGGGCTCTCCAGAGGCCACTGCAGGCCACAAAGACAATAGCTGTGTCACAGAGTAAGCCTTACCTCCCAAGTAGCGGGCCGTCCTTGGTAAGACTACTATGTCAACATCAACACAATAAACTTCCCCAGGACCTGTCTTTGGCCTTAGGTCCCCACAGCACTTTTGAGGCTTGGCAGCAACTGAACACACAAGTCAAGCAATTGACTCATTCATTCAGGGAAGCAAACCACGGTTATTGATCCGTGAGCTCTCCCTCCCTGCTGCTTGTTTAGCTGAATTGATGGGCACTCTGGGGAATCGATTGCACCCGCCAGTGCTTTCCATGTGATAGAGACAAAATGACAGTGTGCCCCCAGACAAGGAGTGAAGCAGCTCATTAGAGAGAGATTATAGCGGTATTTTTCCGGTGACAGTCTCGCCCTGTCTCTGCTCGCGCATAGGTGATTGGAAGGCACTTAGACGCATTTTACTGCATGTCGATACGCTGCTGAACTGATTCCCTGTTAATTTCCTGACGGTTGCAGGGAGCTTGTTAGATGCCGAGAAGAATTCACCCAGTGTAGACACTGACTAGTTCTGAGTCACTGAAGCTGTTATGTCCTAATTGGGCCCCTCTGTCACCTGCAATCATATGCATCTGGGTCCATCATTAGTGTTAGATAGAATTCAGACAGGCAAGCTAACAGATCACCAGCTCAAAGTAACTTACAAACCTGTGTACGGTAGTTCCTTCCATGCACGTGACTTTTGTGTACTTTGGAGAGCTCCATACTTGCCTTCACTGACAGCGATGAGCAAACAGAAGCCATGGTAGGGATGGAGGGACTGGGGCAAGAAGAGAAAAATGGTTCCAGAGCCTCTCTCTGTGCCGCCGTGTCCTGGTGTTTCCTTTAACCTCCAGGAGGCACCAGCTCAGTGACGACTCCCTAGAGAATGGATTATAACTGGATTTTTACTAACTTTCAGACATCAGCAGCCACTCTGGGGCTCTCCTGCTGTCACTGTCATTCCACCACTGTGCCGAGACCCTGAGGACCTGGGGTCTCACTCACAGGAGGCCGGTGATGACGGAGAACATAGTGTCTACTTTCCGTCTAATGCGCCGCGTGTGAGTTAGGCATCAACTGTCTGCTCGCTCGGGGAAGACACAGTGGCATTAAGGCAGTGGAGTGCTGACTTTGAAAACTGTGACTTGTTCCTTCCTCTCCATTGCCATACTTTAGAGTTCACAAAGGGTAAGTCAAGAAGCAGGCACCCCGCTCCTTGAAAATGGATGAGGGATGGTGAATGTGACTACAAGATACTCAACACTAGGAATTTCTTAATGGTGTGAGGAGAGCCGCCCTCAAAGTAGCAAGTAGACTGTGAGTGGCAACATCCACCTATGACTGAGATCTCTTAGCGGACTACAAACAGCCAGGGAGTCCTTGAATTCATTGTTAATTGCCTATTAAACTCCCACGGTGTGTACTGCTCCGCGTGTAATTCTCTCCGAAGTGAGAACGGGACAAGGCATTGTCAGGCCAGCCTGATAAGAAAGGAAAAACCCTACGGTGACTGGCAACAAAGAGACAAATCCCCTGAGGAGCCTGGCCCATTGGACTTTATTAATGAGATTCCTGACTTTGCCTTGGGCTCTGTCTGTGGGCACATCATCATAAGATCAACAGGAAAGAGGCCAGGCTACCCAACTGCAGATCTCTGCATAGCTGCTCTGCTGAGCAGTGTGTTGAGTCTGTCTACCGTTCCCAGTCAGTGGCTCACACATTTTGCTTCCCTTTCTGGGTTCCAGTAACCACCTGCTGTTTCCAGCACCAGAACACAGATGGTCCCTAACTTAAAGAGGATTCAACAATGTAATAGATTGTTTGACTTTATACTGGTATAAGAGCGATACACATTTCATACAAAACCATTTGAATCTTGACTTTTGGTCTTTTCTGGTACAGGAATGGCTTGGTGAACATCCTCTCAGTCCACTGGGTAGTGGCAGAAATCTCCATGAGTGGAAGAGGGAACAAGCCTATGATCTGAGTACTGTGCTGTTGATTGATCATGTCTGTGTGGTAAATATAGTCAATGCATGTTCCACCTACATTATCTCCAGCAATGGGTTTATTTGGACATAACCCCACTGTAGATGCTGGAGTTCTGTATTCGTTACCTACGGTTAATGCTCCAAATGATGCTTGTAAAATTCTCATTATCAAACGTTCCTCAAATTTCTCAGTTTTTTCCTATCAGGACACTAACTAATGCAGAGACAAAATTAAATACCACTTCAAGACTAGGAACCAGTGGCTGTCAACCCAAGAGGCTGAGAAGAAGAGGGGAATATGATGGGGGCTCAACAGGAGACTCCAGGGAGGAAGCAGAAGGTCCAATGATGTGTGAGCTTCCTGGACAGTGCACAAGGCAAGCGTCTCGGGACAGACGTCCAGCTGTGGCAGTGCCACACACAAGGCTCAGGAGACAAAGGACGACAGGGAGTGCTTCCGCTTAGCAACAGGGTAGTCACCGATGAACTTGATTAACGCAGCTATGTGGCCTTAGTGAGGGGTGGAACCTGCCGTGTGCAGAGATCTCGGGAACCAAGAGAAGACCCTGATGAGCTTCCTGGTGATGCTACACCGCAACGGCTTCTGGGAAGATTGGCTCTCAAGGCCCTGGGGCTGCAGCTCCATAGAAGAGCCCTTGTATACCATGCAGAAGGCCCTGACTTTCAGAGCCCAAATCATAAAATATTGGTTATAAAACTATATTTAAGCCAAATTTTTAGTCACCTAACACTATTAACATGTAGAGAATCAGGAAATGATGAACCATAGGAAGCCAGCATCCAGAGCCCTCAGCCCCGGGGTTTAGCAGTGCTGTCTTATTTAATCTCTATGATTGCCCCATTAGACCAAATTACTATTTCCACTTGATTAATTTATTCAGCTGCAATTTATTGAATGTTGTGAGCAAAGTAGCACTCTATTTATGGGGGTATGTCAGTGAAGTGAATTATATCTGCTTCAAAGAACATACATTCTGGGGGTAACATTCAAACATGGAACCTCAACAAGGGAAGTTATATCATTTGTCCAAGTTCAGAAAACAAAAAAGGACTGTTCTGCCATTTTTGTGACTTTGGAATAGCATACAAACAGATTCACCACTTAAAAATTTATCTTTTAGCCAGGCAGTGGAGACGCACACCTTTAACCCCAGCACTCAGGAGGCAGAGGCAGCTGGATCTGTGTGAATTCAAGCCCAGCTCAGTCTACAGAGCAAGTTCCAGGACAGGTTCCAAAGCCACAGAGAAACCCTGGAAAGGTTTGGGGAGAGAGAGCCGGACATTGTGTGCCTATGGACAAGGCAGGAAGAGTGGATTTCTAGGCAACAGCCCGCAGTGCGCTGGCTCAATTTGATGACCGCCTTTGTGGGCTTCTACCCAGAAGCATCCCCCATCAAGCCCTAGGAGCTTTGACTCTGAAAAGCACTGCAGGGCCCCTGTTCTCAGCACTCCGCCCTGGTTTGCTGCACTACATTTTGAAGAGCGTGCAGCTTCGCAAGACAGAGCTAGACTGGTATAAGTAATTCACTTTAAATGCTGTCCAACTCCCATCTCCTCAGATGCCCCCAGTTCTGTTCTTGTCAGCCACCATATGAGGGGTCCACCCCCATACCCTCAACACGCAGTCCTACCATCCTGATCTAGGCCCTAAGGACCTGCAATCCCTCTGCATCTCGAGCCAAACAAAGCAAACCTTTCTGCCACCGGTTGTTTCTGTCAAGTATTTTGATCAAAAAGAAAGAAAGAAAGAAAATGTGAAAGCAACTACCACAGCTTACGAGAGCAGGAGTATCCAGATTCATTTCTAAAAGAGAGTCAAAGGAAACATGAAAACCCAGGACTCCTTCCTAGAAAGACTGCACCAGAGGGAAAGACATGGAACCTGAGAGTCTCTTTGTAAAGCAAAATGTCAGGGAGGTGACAGACAAAAGGCCCTTAAATTCTATTTTTATGCTTCGAAAGTCACTGCGTGTCCGCTACTTATTCGTAAGCACACAGCCTGACCTTGTGTGTCCAGGGGTTTCTGACTCCATGCAGATATGCCAGAAGAAAACATTCACTTGTTACCTAATGACAAGGTTTTGCATGGATTGCATCTCCCACTGCCTGCAGCTTTCATTTTTATTCTCCATGAGCCCTGTGAGCCCAGGGAGAGGCCCTGCAGCAGCCGCAGCCCAGCATGCGTGTCCACACAGAAGGCCTGATTCCCATGAGCAAGGCAGGGTCCAAGCCTTCCCCCAGCTACCCAACACACCTGATGGAGCATTCTAGAAAGCATTCATCCCGCTTACCATCTCCATTTCATACACAACAAGATGCACCCCAGTGAAGCTCAAATCGCAGGCGATACAGGCAAGATTCCGTTTCAATGGCTGAATGCCCAAGAGTAGTTAACCACTGGCTGACGAGCCTCCCTCAACAGCCACTCTCCCTGCTCACTCAGTGTTAGCTATATAAGTGGGCTGCCCAAACCAAAGCTGGTTTTTTGACCTTCCTCACAGCACAGTGACTAAGTGCTCATGAGTAGCAAGTAGGGACATGCTACAAGCTGATATTCATTATTCATGCTCCTTTTACCTGCCCTCCCTCAATCTTTCCTTGCTTCTAGTAATTACTATTTTCTTTATATATATATATATTTATTCATTTATTATGTACACTATATTCTGTCTGTGTATATGCCTGCCGGCCAGAAGAGGGCACCAGACCCCATTACAGATGGTTATGAGCCACCATGTGGTTGCTGGGAATTGAACTCAGGACCTTTGGAAGAGCAGGCAATGCTCTTAACCTCTGAGCCATCTCTCCAGCCCTAGTAATTACTATTTTCTATCTTTTACTGTGAAATCAACTTTTTAAAATGTTACATATGAAAAAGAACATGCAGTCATGATGGACATGGATTGTTTTGTTTGCCATAACACCCTCCAGTTTCTCCCATTTTATCATAAACAAGATTTCGCCCATCTTCATCGCTGAATGATGCTGTGGGTTCATGCATACAAGCATGTGTGTGTGCACATGCACGTGTGTGTGTGTATGCATGTGTGGATGTGGCATTTCCATTGTCCAGGCATCTGTCGGTGGATACCGAGGCTGAGTACAAACTCTGACTATTGTACACCATGCCTCAGACAACATGGGACTGCACATATCTCTTTGATAGGCTCCCTTAATTTGCTCTAGATACCTACTCGGAAGTGAGAGAGCTGGGTTACATCTCCACAGCATCGTCCTCTGTAAGCTAAGCTAGGGCTCCAGTGCACACACCTGCTCAAGCAACACAGAATGTTAATTCAAGCCACGGTCTCCCTCCAGCTCATTAAACTACAGTGGGCTAGAACACACACAAACTCAGTCCATGCATGCTCTGTGTCTCCTTCACCACCACTCCTCCAAATATTCCTTTCACAGCAATGGAATTCAGTGAAGGGCACGAGGTCCTTGTGATCACAGGCAGCACTAGGGAAACCAGGAGTGTTAAATATACAGATTTTCTCTTCAACGAGAGCAAATTATCCCAGTTTCTGCCCAGAAATCTGGAAAAGGATGTAGTGAATAACCTGGCGATCTTTGCTATCTGTAACGCCAAACCTCATCCAAATCCCCCAGACTACTATGTTTATCCCAGACTCTCCTCAGACTCCTAAGCACTGTTTAGCAGTCAGTAGAACCCATTCTTATGGACGAGGTCACAAGGACTTTGCTAAAGGGTTCTGATGTATCCATACCTTAAGCTTTATTGCGATAATTGTCACAAGGAAACTTTCTCCCCCAAAGTAAAACCATGTTTAAATTTGTCAAAAGTAAACTGCTCAGAGTCAGACTCTAGAAGTTTGAACCAGCACCAGCTACTGAGTTGTGTTGAACTGGATTTCCTTCTTGCTTTACTGGCCATGACACTTTCAGGGCCCCGCAAAGAATCCAGAAACCTCCTGAAACTGACTCTCATGCCTTGAATGGTGCTGGGTTTTCAACATTCCTTGCAGTCATCTGCAAGGCCAGTGACCTGTCTTTGCTGACAAATTCTACAATAATGAGAGATACATTAAGTTTGAACATTTTCTATTTCCAAAGACATTTTTTTTTCTTTTGTAAAAGTTTTCTTGGGAGAAGCAAAGCCGATGTTAAGTCCTAGCTATGTTGGAAGAACAGAGAAACACTTTCCTCACCAAACATACTTCTCTTTACTCAAGACTTTTCTGCAGAAGTCACTGGTAAGAAAGGGGTCCAAAGACCTGGGGTTGAATCCAAGTTTTCCTGAGCACTTATTGTGCAACATTGGGTAAATTTTAATCCTTCCTGGACCTTTGCCTCACCATCTGTGTAATTAAGGAGATGGTAACTTTGCCAAACAACCAAAAATATATGAATCATATGTGGTATCTGCTATTAACACAATACATAGCATCTAGAATTCAGTTTGCAGATATAGGTTAAAACTTGAGCTTTCTTTCCAGGTAGAACTTAGTATCCATATCAGTTCCATGATTTTGGAAATTCATTTAGCTTCCAGATTTTGTTATTTATTTATTTATTTATTTATTTATTTATTTATTTATTTAAGATTTCTGCCTCTTCCCCGCCACCGCCTACCATTTCCCTCCCCCTCCCCCAATCAAGTCTTCCTCCCTCATCAGCCCAAAGAGCAATCAGGGTTCCCTGCCCTGTGGGAGGTTCAAGGACCACCCACCTCCATTCAGGTCTAGTAAGGGGAGCATCCAAACTACCTAGGCTCCCACAAAGCCAGTACGTGCAATAGTATCAAAAACCCATTGCCATTGTTCTTGAGTTCTCAGTAGTCCTCATTGTCCGCTATGTTCAGCGAGTCCGGTTTTGTCCCATGCTTTTTCAGACCCCGGCCAGCTGGCCTTGGTGAGTTCCCGATAGAACATCCCCATTGTCTCAGTGTGTGGGTGCACCCCTTGCGGTCCTGAGTTCCTTGCTCGTGCTATCTCTCCTTCTGCTCCTCCTTTGGATCGTGAGATTTCAGTCCGGTGCTCCAATGTGGGTCTCTGTCTCTGTCTCCTTTCATCGCCTGATGAAGGTTAATATTCAGGAGGATGCTTATATGTTTTTCTTGGGTTCACCTTCTTATTTAGCTTCTCTAGGATCACGAATTATAGTCTCAATGTCCTTTATTTATGGCTAGAAACCAAATATGAGTGAGTACATCCCATGTTCCTCTTTTTGGGTCTGGCTTACCTCACTCAGGATAGTGTTTTCTATTTCCGTCCATTTGTATGCAAAATTCAAGAAGTCATTGTTTTTTACTGCTGAGTAGTACTCTAATATGTATATATTCCATACTTTCTTCATCCATTCTTATATTGAAGGGCATCTAGGTTGTTTCCAGTTTCTGGCTATTACAAACAATGCTGCTATGAACATAGTTGAGCATATACTTTTGTTGTATGATAGGGCATCTCTTGGGTATATTCCCAAGAGTTGGTATTGCTGGGTCCAGGGGTAGGTTGATCCCGAATTTCCTGAGAAACCGCCATACTGCTTTCCAAAGTGGTTGCACAAGTTTGCATTCCCACCAGTAATGGATGAGTGTATCCCTTTCTCCACAACCTCTCTAGCAAAGGCTATCGTTGGTGTTTTTTATTTTAGCCATTCTGACAGGTGTAAGATGGTATCTTAATGTTGTCTTGATTTGCATTTCCCTGATCGCTAAGGAAGTTGAGCATGATCTTAAGTGTCTTTTGGCCATTTGAACTTCTTCTGTTGAGAATTCTCTGTTCAGCTCAGTACCCCATTTTAAAATTGGATTGATTAACCTTTTACGGTCTAGTTTCTTGAGTTCTTTATATATTTTGGAGATCAGACCTTTGTCAATTGCGGGGTTGGTGAAGATCTTCTCCCAGTCAGTGGGTTGCCTTTCTGTCTTAGTGACAGTGTCCTTTGCTTTACAGAAGCTTCTCAGTTTCAGGAGGTCCCATTTATTCAATGATGTCCTTAGTGTTTGTGCTGCTGGGGTTATACGTAGGAAGTGGTCTCCTGTGCCCATATGTTGTAGAGTACTTCCCACTTTCTCTTCTATCAGGTCAATGTGTTCGGACTGATATTGAGGTCTTTAATCCATTTGGACTTGAGTTTTGTGCATGGTGATAGATATGGATCTATTTTCATTCTTCTACAGATTGACATCCAGTTTTGCCAGCACAATTTGTTGAAGATGCTCTCTTTTTTCCATTGTATACTTTTAGCTCCTTTATCGAAAATCAGGTGTTCGTAGGTTTGTGGGCTAAAGTCAGGGTCTTCTATTCGATTCCATTGGTCGACTTCTCTGTTTTTATGCCAATACCAAGCTGTTTTCAATACTGTAGCTCTGTAATAGAGTTTGAAGTCAGGGATGGTAATGCCTCCAGATGATCCTTTATTGTATAAGATTGTTTTGGCTATCCTGGGTTTTTTGTTTTTCCATATAAAGTTGACTATTGTCTTCTCCAGATCTGTGAAGAATTTTGATGGGATTTTGATGGGGATTGCATTGAATCTATAGATTGCTTTTGGTAGAATTGCCATTTTTACTATGTTGATCCTCCCAATCCAAGAGCAAGGGAGATCCTTCCATTTTCTGGTGTCCTCTTCAATTTCTTTCTTCAAAGACTTAAAGTTCTTGTCAAATAGATCTTTCACTTCCTTAGTCAGAGTTTAGCTTCCAGATTTTGTTTTGCAATAAAGTACTAGTGAAAATGAATGTGCTTGGAAGGAAGAGAAGGGCTGTTTGTAATAATCACTTAATGAGCAGTATGGGCCTTATAAGCAGTAACTGTTACACCATTGATATTTTTAGCAGGAAGCCAAATGAATTTCCAAAATTATA
The DNA here is from genome assembly GCF_950005125.1 of Chionomys nivalis. Lineage (NCBI taxonomy): Eukaryota > Metazoa > Chordata > Mammalia > Rodentia > Cricetidae > Chionomys > Chionomys nivalis. Next base: position 50,659,948 of record NC_080097.1, on the reverse strand, counting down.
ATACTGATGTGGATACTAATCCCCAAGAACCACACAAGCCAACAAGTTAAGGGCTCCAAAAACAAAAAGAACAAACAAAAACAAAAAACAAAACAAAACAAACAAATAAAAAAAAAAAAACCTGTGCAAGGGGCACCCAAACCACACTGGTTAGGACAGGGACAGTATAGGCTAGAGAAAGGCTTTATTTGCATACTAAACATATCACACAGGGATGCCATGCCTTCTCAAGTCTCATCTCCTTACTGAAGGTGTCCTCATTCACTTGACGTTACTCTAGTGGCATCCCACCCATTCCAGCCACAGCCATACTTAGTAACCAATACGTAAAATCCATGCTAGGGCAAACCAGTATTCACCATTTTATAACACCCACTAAAACAAGCTAGAGACAGACTGAGATGTTAAAGCATCAGGGTAAGGATAAATAGTAGTAAACACGGACTTTATTTGAGAAGAGGAAATTGTTTGTCCAAGTTGAAAAGAATCCTAAAATACAAAACATAATAAACTTGCCTTTATAAAAAGTTAAAACCTGGTGTGAAGAAAAAAAGAAAGAAGGGAATGAATAAAAAAAGAAGAGAAAAGAAAAGCAGGTTAAATGACAAACAGCAAGCAATAATACTGAAAGATAATATGGCAGGCAAGAAACTGATATTTTCTTTGGGTTCACCTTCTTAATTAGCTTCTCTAGGATCACGCATAATAGGCTCAATGTCCCCTATTCATGGCTAGAAACCAAATATGAGTGAGTACATCCCATGTTCCTCTTTTTGGGTCTGGCTATGAAAGGAGACAGAGACAAAGACCCACATTGGAGCACCGGACTGAAATCTCAAGGTCCAAATCAAGAGCAGGAGACAGAGCACGAGCAAGGAACTCAGGACCGCGAGGGGTGCACCCACACACTGAGACAATGGGGATGTTCTATCGGGAACTCACCAAGGCCAGCTGGCCTGGGTCTGAAAGAGCATGGGATAAAACCGGACTCGCTGAACATAACGGACAATGAGGATTACTGAGAACTCAAGAACAATGGCAATGGGTTTTTGATCCTACTGCACGTACTGGCTTTGTGGGAGCCTAGGCAGTTTGGATGCTCCCCTTACTAGACCTGGATGGAGGTGGGTGGTCCTTGGACTTCCCACAGGGCAGGGAACCCGGATTACTCTTAGGGATGATGAGGGAGGAAGACTTGATGGGGAGGGGGAGGGAAATGGGAGGTGGTGGCGGGGAGAAGGCAGAAATCTTTAATAAATAAATAAATAAATAAATAAATAAATAAATAAATAAATAAATAGAAACTGATATTTTTAATATAGAAAAGCCAGGAATTGAGGCAGTAAGCGTGGTCCTGGGAGCACAGAGCATGAACAGGATCTGCAGTGACAGGAACACAAATGAGCAATATACGTACAGGCGTTTTTCAAGTGTTCAAGCTAGTAAGACAGGAAAATTAAAACACTGTACCATCCTTTCCCTCCAAGTTGCTAGCACTTAAAGACCAAGTTATATCTTTATTTACCAAGGGTCTGGGAGACCCGTATGTTTAAGGGCTGCTATGAAGAACTAGATTTGTGCCATCTCCAACCACCACACTAAGTTTGGAGACTAAGCAACTCATTGCTGAGTGACGAATGCATCAAAGACAAAATCAAGAAAGAAACAACAAGGACTCCTGGGACTAAATGGAAATGAAAACACAACATTTTCGGGACACCCTGGAAGCAAGCCCAAGAGGGAACTTCGTAAGAGCGCCAATAAACAGCTTCATCTGCAACTCAGAAAGTTGGAAAAATAAGAACAAACAAAATCCAAACCTGGCCGACGGTGAAAAATAAAAATCAGAGCAGAAGCAAAGAAAACAATACAAAGAATCCACAAATCTAAGGGCTGGTTCTTTGAGAAGATAAACAAGATTGGCTCAACTAACCAACAGAAAGAAAGTGAGGACCCAAATTAATAGGAAATGAATAGGGAAAGATTACAACAGACATCAAAGAAATTCAGAATATTATTTAGGGATACTTTAGAAACTTTTACTCCCTTAACCTGAAAAGCCTAAAAGAAAAGAAATGGATAAGTTTTCTTTCTCTCTCTCTCTCTCTCTCTCTCTCTCTCTCTCTCTCTCTATCTGTTTCTCTCTCTCTGTCTCTCTCTCTGTCTCTGTCTCTCTCTCTCTTCCTTCCTTTCTCCCTTCCTTCCTTCCTTTCTTTCTTTGTTTTTCTTGTTTGGTTTGGTTTGGTTTTTCAAGCTTTTTGGAGTTTTGGAACCTATCCTTGAACTCGCTCTGCAGACCAGGCTGGCCTTGAACTCACAGTGATCAGCGTGTCTCTGCCTCCCGAGTGCTAGGATTAAAGGAGTGTGCCACCACTGCCCAAGTGAAATAGATGAAATTCTATAGACAGCCAAACCACAAAAAATTAAACCAAGAAGTCAAGAACCTAAACAGACCTGTGGACAGAGACTGTACTTTCATTTCCTGGCTGCCCAGGCCTGAATAATCACACAGAAACTATATTAATTGCAACAATGTTTGGCCAATGGCTCAAGTGTATTTCTGCCTAGCTCTTACATCTTAAATTAGCCCATTTCTACTATTAGTCTATGTATTGCCACATGGCCGTGGCGTTACCTCATTTTCTACATGTCTTGTTTCCTCAGTGACTGGCTGGCATCTGCTTGACTCCACCTATTCTCTCTATGTATTGGATTGGATTTCCCACCTGGCTTTACTCTGTTGAGTCATTGGCAGAAACAGCTTTATTCATCAATCAATAAAAGCAATACATATACAGAAAGATATCCCACATCACAGACCCATAATAAATGAGATTGACATAGTAATAAAAAGTCTTCCAGCTAAAAAGAAATCCAGACACAGGTGGATTCACAACAGAATTCCACACATTAAAAGAAGAACTACAGCCCGTCCTTCTAAATTATTTAAGATGGTGAAGACAGAAGGATCACTCTCAAGTCCTCCTAAACTATTCAAGATGGTAGAGACAGGTAGAGCACTCACAAGTTCCCATAAACTATTCAAGATGGTGGAGACAGGTGGAGCACTCACAAGTCCCCCTAAACTATTCAAGATGGTAGAGACAGGTGGAGAACTCACAAGTTCCCCTAAACTATTCAAGATGGTGGAGGCAGATGGAGCACTCACAAGTTCCCCTAAACTATTCAAGATGGTGGAGGCAGATGGAGCACTCACAAGTCTTCCTAAACTATTCAAGATGGTAGAGACAGATGGAGCACTCACAAGTCCTAAACTATTCAAGATGGCAGAGACAGAGGGAGCACTCACAAGTCCCAAACTATTCAAGATGGCAGAGACAGAGGGAGCACTCACAAGTCCTAAACTATTCAAGATGATGGAGACAGAGGGAGCACTCACAAGCTCCTTTTACAAATCACTCTAATACCCAAACCAGGTAAAGATACAAAGAAAAAGAAAACTACAGGCTAACATCCTACAAAAATACTCAATATAATACTTGCAAGCAGAATACAGACACACATCTAAAAGATTATCCACTATACCCATATTGGCTTTAGCCTTGAAATTCAGGAATGGTTCAACATTATACAAGTCAATAAGTGTAATAAACACTAAAAATGAACTTAAAGACAAAAATCTCATGATCCTCTAAGTGATGCAGAAGAGGCCTTGGATAAACTTCAACACATCTTCATGTAAAAGTCTTAGAGAATGTAGAGTTAAAGGGACCATATCTCACCATAATAATAGCTATATACGAGAAACTCACAGCCGACATCATCCTAAATGGAAAAAAGCCTAAAGCAATCCCACGAAAGTCAGGAATGAGACAGGGATAACCACTGTTCCTCACTTCTTTTCAAGGTTGTGCTGGAAAGACTAGTTGAACAAATAAGGCAACAGAAGGAAATTAAAATCATACAAATAAAGAAAGAAGTCAAACTATCCCTGTTTGCAGATGATGTGATACTATACACTAGATAGCCCAATAATTCTACTGGAAAATTCTAAATGAAAAAGAAGCCAACAACATGACAGTGTACAGAATCAATTTGCACCAATTAATAGCTTCTCTAAACATCAACAATAAATATATAGAGGACATCATGGACACACACACACCCCATTCACAATAGCCTCAAGAAATAAAATACCGGGCCGGGCGGTGGTGGCGCACGCCTTTAATCCCAGCACTTGGGAGGCAGAGGCAGGCAGATCTCTGTGAGTTCGAGGCCAGCCTGGTCTACAAGAGCTAGTGCCAGGACAGGAACCAAAAGCTACGGAGAAACCCTGTCTCGAAAAATCAAAAAAAAAAAAAAAAAAGAAAGAAGAAAGAAAGAAAGAAAGAAAGAAAGAAAGAAAGAAAGAAAGAAAGAAAATACCTAGGAATAAAATTAACTAAGGAAGTGAAGAAAGGCCTCTACAATGAAAATTTTACATTTCTGGAGACCGAGATTGAGACAGGGAAAGACACTACATAATCATCAAAGGAAAAATCCATTAAGAAGATATTGCTTCTGAGATCAGACGAGATCGGGTGTGTCCAGGATGGTATGACGATAGACAAAGATAATGCAAATCTTAATATTTATGCACCAAACACAAGGGCACTTGAGCTCATGAAAAGACACTACTACACCTTCAATCACATATTGACACTCACACACCAATGGCGGGTGGCTTCAATACCCCACTCTCTCCAACAGGCAGATCGTCCAGAAAAACTAAACAGAAATGTTGGCATCATAAACTAAATGGAACCAACAGATATCTACGGAACATTTCACCCAAACACAAAAGAATATTCCCTCTCCAAAGCATGGAACCTTCTCCAAAATTGACTATATACTCGGACACAAAGCAAGTCTCAACAGTTAACAAATGTAATTAACACTCTGCAGCCTACCTAAGCACCACAAACTAAAGCTGGGTATAAATAACAGGAAGCTTACAAGCTCATGGAAAGCGAATGACTCGCTACCAAATGAAAAATGGGTCAAGAAAGAAATTAAAGATTTTATATAATGAATGAAAATAAAAACACGGCTTACTTATTGGATACAATGAAGGTGGTTCTAAGAGGTAAGTTCATAGTCCTAAGTATCTACACAAAATAATTGGAGAGATCTTATATTAGTAACTTAACAGCACACCTGTAAACTCTAGAACAAAGTGAAGAGACAGTGCCCAGTACGAGCAGATGGCAAGAAACAATGACCTCAGGGCAGAAATCAGCAAAATAAAAATAAGAGAAAAAATAAAAGAATCAATGAAATGAAGAGTTGATTTTTTGAGAAAATCAGTAAGAATTACAATTCCTTAATCAAAATAATCAAACAATAGAGACAGAATACCTAAAATAATAAAATTAGAGATGAAAAAGAGGACACTGAGGAAATCTGTAGAATTATAAGTATACACTTTAAAAATCTGTACTCTACCAAACTGGAGAACCTAAAATAAATGGATAAATTGCTTGTTATGTAACACCAGCCAAAGTTAAATCAAGATCAGATAACAATTTACAAAGAGCTATAACCCCTAGTGAAATAGAAGCAGTAATGAAAAGTTTTTCAATCAAAGAAGGCCAAGGGCCAGATGGATTCTGCAGTGGGATTCTTGTCAGACTTTCTTTGGACTGCCAGCCCCCAAACAATAACGTGGAGAGTTATTAATTATGAAAGTTTGACCTTAGCTTAGACTTGTCGCACTAGCTCTTCTAACTTAAATTAACCAGTTTCTATTAATTTACATTTTGTCCCATGGCTCTGTACCACTCCTCAGTGCTATGTCCGACCTGCTCCATGTCTCACTGACACCTAAACCACACAAAAACTCAACAAAAGGAAAAAAATCACAGACCAATATGCCTTATAGAGATAGATGCAAAAATTCTCAGTTAAATATCTGTAAAAGGAATCTAAGAACACATCAAAAAGATCATCTACCATGATAAAGTAAACATCATTCCAGAGATGCAGGAATAGTTCAACATACATAAGTTGATAAATATAAACTCTCACATAAACAGAGTGAAAGGCAAAAAACAAATGATCATATCATTAGATGCAGAAAAGACCTTTAACCAAAAAGAGGATACCTCTTCATGATAAAAATCCTGGAGAGATTAGGGATATAAGGAACATACCTCAACATAATAAAGGCAGTTTACGGCAAGCCCAGAGCCAGCATCAGTTAAAATGCAGAGACATTCAAAGTCATTCCACTAATATCAGGAATAAGACAAGGTTGTCCACTATCTCCATACCTATTCTTAGCTGGAGCAATAAGATAAAAGAGATACAAATTGGAAAGGAAGAAGTTAGAGTATATTGATACTTGATATAAAGGTGATATGATAGTATACATCAGTGATCCTAAAAATTTTACTGGGAAATTCCTACAGTTGATAAACAGCTCACCAAAGTAGCAGGATACTTATCAAAAAAAGTATTCAATACCCTTAGTTATCAGGGAAATTCAAATCAAAACTACTTTGAGATTTTATTTTTATACCCATCAGATAGCTAAGGTCAATAAAACAAACTACAGCTCATGCCGGTGAGGATGTGAACAAGAGGAACACTTGTGCATTGTTTTGGGAGTGCAAACTTATGAAGCCACTACGGAAGCATTGTGGTGTCCCTCGGGAAAACTGGAATCAATCCACCTCTAGACCCAGCTATTCCACTCTCAGGCATAAACCCTAAGAATGTTACATTTTACTGCAGAGACCCTTGTTCAACCATGTTCTTGGCTGCTATAATCACAATAGCCAGATTGGAAACAACCTAGATGACCCTCGGCAGACTAATAGATAAAGACAATGCAGTACATTAACACAATAGAGTATTACTTCTGTCTGGGGGACCAGCCTCCAGCAGCACAGGGCTAGGAGAGAAACAGACACCTAAACACTCTCTTGATGTTTTCCTTTTTTATTTGCCTACCTTCTGGTGGACAGACAGAGCTGAACTCGGCTGGCTTGGCTTACCCCAAACAGTCGAACAAAAGCATTTTATAGATTGCTACATGATGTGTATCCTCATAGCAAGGTCCCATCCTAATTTGCATGTCTTAGTGAGGGGACAATCACATGCCCCCATCACTCTATTCCTTCATTATGCATTGTGTGCAATACACAATAATACAAGAGCCCCAGGTGTGTCTGAGGTGTCTTGTGACCGAAGTCATGGTAGGTCCCAAGGGAAGACAGCACAACAATTGTTGTTTTCCATGAGGATTTTTCAAGGTCAAGGTCCTTCTGAAACACATATGTTTGTTCTAATCTCTATGCTACGCAGTGATTTTGCTGAGTTCCTGCAGAGTACAGGTAATACGCTGTTCATCTCCCTTTCATGATTAAAAACAAAGTCATCCCAATAGCCCATATACACTTACGTCTAAGTAACACATTGCAGACTAACAAAACAGGAGCAGACAAAAAGCATCTCTCTATAGCCAACTCCCTTGCTAGCAGGCTGCACACCCTGGCTACCAAAAAAGAATCAATCATTCTACTGTCTATCTAGGAAGTTAATCTTACAAGGAATCCTGAAGGAATCACAAACCTAAACTTTTGTACATTTACAAAGACAATCAGTCAGCTGTACTTTCTATCTTTAGGGTGGATAACCATCTATCACTGGTTTCTCATATCAGGAAATTGGGGGCAGGAATGGGTACAAGAAGTTAATATCTTTTAAGCATTAAGAGAATTAGGGTCAGCCTGGCTCCCGGAGAATTCAATTGTTCTCCTTAATCATTAATCTAAGCTATGATCTAAAACAGCTCCCAGGTGTAACTCACAGGCTTTGGCTGTGAAACATATGCTTGTATATACTTTTACTCATCAAAGTTTTGTATAAGCTAACATTATTATCAATTAGATGGTGCAGCTTAGGGAGAAAGTCACCTTCATAATAATCCACAGGTAAAAACACCCAGTAGAAAAGATATTTCCATGAGATAAACACATTACCTTACAGGCCGTGGGGAGTCTCCCCACCCCCAATTCAACCATGCCAGATATCAGAGAAGGACAGCAATAGCAAATATGTAAAGGGCACAGCAAGAAGCAAGAGACATTTTGGGGTCTCTGATGTCAGGGACCTTGCCTAACAGAGAATTATCCATCAGAGGGTTGCCTTCTGGTGGATGGGCCTTCTACCTCGGTGAAATCCTTAGGAGGGCAGTAGTGTGGAGCATGCAGAGAAATTCCTTTTAAGGTGAAGGATAAGTTATTGCACCTGGCCCCTCCCTCCACTAAGAAAGAAGCACAATGTTTAGTGGGCCTGTTTGAAGCTGGAAACAGCACAGTCCCCACTTAGGTGTGTTACTCCGGCCCATATACCAAGTGACACAGAAAGCTACTGGCTTTGTGTGGGGCCCAGAACAGAAGGCTCTTCCACAGGTCCACGCTGCTGTGCAGGCTGCTCTACTTGGACCATATGATGCAACAGACTTGATGGTACTTGAGGTGGCAGTGGCAGCTAGGGATGTAGTTTGGGACTGTAGGCATGTCTTTATAGGTGAGTTATAGATGAGACCTTTGGGAGTTTGGAGCAAAACTCTACCATTATTTATAGACAGCTAGTCTCCCTGTAAGAGACAGCTCTTGGACTGCTATTGAGCCTTAATGGAAACTGAACATTTGACATACACCATCAAGTTGCCATGTGATCTGAACTGGGTCACCTTAGTTGGGTATTAACTGACCCACCAAGCCATAAAGTAAGATGTGCACAGCAGCAACCCATTATCAAGTGGAAAATGTATATATGTGATAGGCTAAGCAGGACCTGAAGGCATAAGCAAGTTACATGAAAAAGTTGCCCAAATGCCTATGGTTTCTACTTTCATTACAATGCTCTCTACACCCAGGAATGCCCTACAGCTCATTGGGTGCATCCTATGATCCATTGACTAGGGCCTGGTTTACTGATGTTTTCAGGCATTATGCGGGCACCACCCAGAAGTGAACAGCTGCAGCATCACAACCTTTCTCTGGGAAACCCTCAAAGATGTTGCTGGAGGGAACTCTTCATTCGGGCATAATTTCAGACAGTATACATAGTTACACATTTTGTTTGGAAAGAGAAATAGCCAGATATGTGATTCTTTATGGGCTATAGCTAATGGGTTGGGTGGATGGTCAAGGACTTGCAAAGAACATGACTGGAAAATTGGTGAAAAAGACGTCTGGGAAAGGGTGTGAAGATATTTGTGTCCCATGTAAATGTTCATTGAAAAGTTACTTTGGTAGAGGAATTCAACAATTAAGTAGATAGGATGAGCCATTCTAATGGGCCGTCAGCCTATTTCCCCAGCCATCCCGGTTATTGCCCAATGGGCTCATGAGCAAAGTGGCTTTGATGGGTTATACAAGGACTTGACAACATGGACTCCCACTTACCCAAGTTTACCTGGCTATAGCTGTTGCTGAGTGCCAGATCTGCCAATAACAGTGACCAACACTGAGGCCCCAATATGGCACCATTTCCTGGGGTGATCAGCCAGTGACCTGGTGGCCGGTTGATTACATTGGGTCCCTTCATTTGTGAAAAAAAAAAAATACTTTGTCCTCACTGGAGTAGATACCTATTCTGGTTATGAATTTGTCTCTCCTTTATGTAATGTTTCTGCCCAAATTACCATCCATGAAGTAAGCCACTCTAATAAATCTCATGTACATGTATAAATGTATTATATATATATTCATTTTATCAGTTCTGTTTCTCTAGAGAATCCTGACATTGGAAATGTGTATTTTCACATCTCAACTATTTTTTTTTTTACTTTTTTGAAAAGAAAAATCATGGAGCAGAGATCTTTCTACCAGCACTTTTTTATCCTAGGCTATTTAAATGGGCATTTCAAGGTTGCACATGTGCCTAAGAACTGCAGTCTGGCCCCCTCTGCTCTAGAAGTCTCCACAAGGACGTCTCTGTGGGCTCTTCCATCCCTATTGCAGTTCTGACAATGCTAACAAGGGAAAGTGTACCAGGCCTGGATGTCTGGAAAAGCTAAGTACCCCATGATTCCCCAAAGAATCACCACATAATGTGTGTTCGTGGAAATCTCCTGCTGCCCACAGCTGGTCCACAGGCTGATGCAGGTTCCAAGGGGGAGGCTCAGCAGGTACCTCATGTTCCTCTCTGTAGGGGCTGAAAGCCGCACGCACAGGACTAGGGCATACATCCGAGGATGAGTCAAGCCTGCAGATTAAGCCTTTCATAAAAGCAGGTGGAATTGAATGATCAAGTCGGTCTCCTGGTGTGTAAGTGGTACTTTCTGATACCTGCTCTAATAAATTACATCTCCAGTGTATCATTTGCATACTATTAAATATCCTTATTATGAGGATAGGAAATTGAGAAGTGAGGGCTAAAGCTCAAGCAGGGCATTAGTTAGCACAGTGGGAGGGCCAGAAGTAAAGCCAGCTCTCTGTTTACTGAGTGTTGGGGAAAAAGTGATTTACCATCAAAACAGCAGTTCTGCTTCTAACAGTGTATCCTACAGATGTGTTTCACGTGGCCCACTTAACAAGAGATTGCAGGAGAATGTTCATCAAGGAATTAACAAGAGACTGCAGAAGAGCGTTCTTCAAGGAATTAACAAGAGATTGCAGGAGGACGTTCATCAAGGATTTACTTGGGTATATAAACATATTACTAGATGAATACAGATGTACACAAGATGAAATACTTAAAATACAAAGTGAATTTTAAATAATACCACCACAAAACAAGCATTCCATGTGAAAAATAAAATGTATACACATATATACATGAATATATATATATATGCCATACATTGTTCTCTGTGGATAGATAGTTATATTTTATAAGTATACAATAAAATTACAAAGAAAGCAGATTCAAATGCATGCATTTAGGAACATCTATAAAATACTTTTAAAAATGCAGGCATAGGACCGCCTCAATATAATATTGCAAATACATGAAAGAATGTATCCATATACACAAGAGTTTGCACAGAAAGTATCTAGAAAGATGTGGGAAAATGTGGGAGGGACTTGGGTAAGTGGAACCAGAAGTTCGGACTGAAAAAGAGCCTGACTTTTCATCTCACACAGTTTTGCGGTATTTGTCTTCTATTATATATATTAAGCTTAACAAATCATGGTGCTAACTCACTGAAAATTCAATATAACATGATAAGAGAACTTGCTAGAGTTGAGATGCTTGAATTCCTCCAAACCTTTTCGTTTTCTTTATTTCTCTTGTGCCCAACAAGATCCCTGGTTTCCCCAGACTAAAACTTTGGAGACTCACTGTCATCCCACGCTGCTCACAGAGGCATATTCCAAAAAGGTGGATCCTGTTCTGTTTATTCCTGAACAGTTTCTGTGAACAGTGGATAAATAAATAAACAGTGTGTTAGGTGGTGGCTGGTGTAGAAAGAAAACGCAGCAGAGAGGGCCTAGAATGAGGAAAAACCTTGATGAGGTCATAAGGGAAAAGCTTGTTAAATTGATATTTGATGAAGACGGGCACAAGGCTATCAGGTGAAGGGGATGTCCAGGCGGATGAGCAGCAAGTGCAGAGACCCTGGGATAGAGAGTGCTTAACCAAACAGTGTGCTGAATTCCTATAAAACTTTCACTTCAAACGTACACGGATTGTTCGTGGACTTAACACATACATCAATATGACGGATTTTAATTACTTCCGGTTGCTTTCATTCCTAGGATTAAAACGCATTAACCAAGGCAACTACTTTATTCTCTCAAGCAGCTGTACTAAGAGAACCAGAATTGACTTAAGTTGGCAGCCTGGCAGAATTGGGGTGACTTGGTGCAGCAGAGATAAGTCAATTCCTCTAAGAACAAACGTTGTTTATTAAGTACTTTACAGTATTCAGGGTAATTTTGCCCGTGACCCCGAGTGGTAAGACTTAGTTCTTTCTTTATAGACAGTATCCCAAGAAAGATGCTAGGATAGCTAGGTTTAATTGTCAGCTTGACACACCTTGGGTAATCTGAGAAAAATCTTCAGTGAGGGATTGTCTACACTGGGTTGGCCTTTGGGATATCTTGGGGGCTTGTCTTAAATACACTAATGGGTACGTGAAATCCCAGGCTGATGCGAGAGGCCTTATTCTAGGCAGGGGGTTCTGAAGTGTACGAGAGTGGGGAAATCAAGCTGAGCACAAACAAACAAGAAAGCATGCATCTGTTTCTCTCTGCCTTGGACTGAATGTGACGTGGTTAGCTGTTTGAAGCGCCTGCCTTGACTTCCTCACAGTTACAATCTGTAACAAGGATTGCAAATGGAAACAAATCTTTCTCCTCTGAGTTGCTCATGGTCAGGGTATTCCAGGGACAGAAATGAAGCAAGAACAAACACCCAGTTCACCCCTGCCTTGTGTATGCCTCACTCAGGTTGGATCTGAGTTTGCCTATCCTTAGACGGAAGCAGCAGCCTGCCTGTGACATGGTTCTCTTCGTCTCCTGCTAGGGGCCCATTTCTCAGCAGCCACCGTCATGACCTCTTTGCCTCCCTTGTGGTGGAGGCTTCCTTCAAGGTCTCATGACACTTGACCTCTACCTTATATCTGACGCTAGCTGACCAACCTCTTCCCCAAACTGTCGCCATTCTCAACCACCATGACATGGCCTCTTACTAATCTTGAATGTCCTTTCCTGATGTCCTCCTTCCCATGTTCCTCCTGTAAACTACCATCTTCCCAGGTGCTGGAACATTGTCTAAGAACGGAGCCGTATGTGAAGAATTCTGAGTGCTTATGAGAAAACGCCAAGAAAACACGACAAGAGTCTTGGGACCCTAGTTTTTTTCAAACCATGGGATTGTTCTTAGAAGGTGTTGTCACGCTCCTCCCAGGTGTAGTGGATTTGAATGCGTTTACTTCAGCTGTGTTATTCTATGACTCAGTGGGGAAGAGGTTTGCCCCGTGTGGCTTGCCCTTGCGACTGGACACTTTACTCCTGTGACTCCTCCTAACCCTGAGTATAAATTATTTGATGCTCTCAATAAAGTTGGCTGTTGCATGAGATTTTAGCCCACCTCGTTTGCCAGCTCTGCTGCCCCAGGTCCACTGCCTATTGCGAGGTGACAGCCAGGGACTGTCTTTACTTTTTTCTCCTACCACCTGGCACTGAGTAAGATACTTCGGGCAGTCTCCCAGTGTTAACTCCCAGAAAGAGAGGCTACTTCCCTCCTACCTCCCAGTCATCGCCATTGCGACTTATGAATGTCACCTACCAAATGTTAAACCGAAAGCCAACAATGAAGTGTTAATGTCAACCAGAGACAGCAGGAGACAAAGAGATCTTGGGTACACATGAGGTAGACTCAGCTTGTGTTTGTGTGGTTAGCTGTGGGAATCTGTTTCTTCCCACAGAGGCACAAGTGAAGTGGGGTTTTCACTTTCAGATAAGGATCCTGGAATCTGAACAATAATATTTTACTTCTTCTGAAGAAAGATTTGAGTGGCAGGTGGGACAACAGGGAGTCTAGAGAAAGAGCACATATAACTCTCTTCAAATATTCAGTGGCCCAGAAGAGAGTCTGTGCAGGCCGACTGAAAAGCTCACATAGCCTACAGATTATCTGATGTAAGTGGCTGAAGTTGGGGTTCTTGAGAGGAGAATTCTATTTGGGGTATCTTGGCAAGAAATCAAAAATAAAAAGTCACCAAGTAGCTGGGCGGTGGTGGCGCACGCCTTTAATCCCAGCACTTGGGAGGCAGAGGCAGGCGAATCTCTGTGAGTTCGAGACCAGCCTGGTCTACAAGAGCTAGTTCCAGGACAGGCTCAAAAAAAAAAAAGTCACCAAGAAGTGTCTCTGTGCCCACCTTGGCCTCATAGCCTTCTGAGTATTATAGCTGGACACTCCGTGAGTGCTAGCACTGTCTTCTCAAGTGGTGGAAGCTTACTGCCAACACTGCCATCGCTTTGACTTATAGCTTTTACTTGGAACCAAATAAGGAGTGATAGTTTCTGGAGACAGAACTCAGGAATTAATCACCTAAATTAAAATTCCATTGAACATTTTCTTGACAATACAATTTTTAGCACATTATCTTGATTTCCATATCTGTGATTTGTGGGTAAAAAGAGCATCTAACTCACGGAATTCAAAGGTTCAGCAAATTAATACGCTCAAAGGATGCTGGCTCAGAGTTAGGTTCTCAGTGTCAACTAATAGGGAGGGGATCAGGAGGAAGACCTCATACCTCAGCCATTCTGATTTTAGGGTGCTTGCTGTGCGACCCCCAACATCTGCTCATCATTTCACTGATTCCTTCCCCCAAGAGCAGTCAGTCAGAGGCATGGGACTCATCTCTGGTGATTTTCTTTCTCTCCTAAGATCCGAGCAGAAGAGAAGTCTTACATTGCTATTCATTCACTATACTGTTTTATTTCCCCAAGGACAAAGCGTCTCATAAATCAGAACATTCTTCTACACGGCTCCTAAAGATTGTGAAGTCACTCTACTGAATCCTGATCTGTTTTGAGCTGAAGAGTTCTGAGTGTAAACCATTCCACAGGCTTGTGTTCTACTTTTGAAATTAGCTCGCTGTTTAGGTTTTTCTGTTAGAAGAGAGGGGAACACTTTCAGGAAAAGAAATCTCATGTACAACTAGCTGCTCAGTGATTTTACACCAAGTTTAGCTAACTGCAGCCCAGAGAGACGGGTCAGCGATTAAAAGCACGCGATCTGCAGTCATGGGAGACAGAAATCATATGCCAACATACAAGTAACGAGACAGGTGTTCCTGAAATGGCTGAACCCAGCTCTAAGGGTGAAGATAGCTGAGCCTTGCTGACTTCCAACCCAGTCGAGATCCACCCCATGATGATAAAGGGACCCTGCCTCAAATAAATAAATAACTGGAAAGTGATAGAGGGAACCAGATGCTGTCTTCGGCCTCCATGCTAATGCACAGGCATGCACACACACGTACACGCACACGCACACACACACACCACAGAGTCACATATGTACACACAAATAAATATATCTCAAAAATATTTAACTAAGTGCACAGAATTTTAAGGTGCTTTCTTAACATGGGCTGGATCCATACTTTTGACTATCCTGGATCAATAATTCAATAAAAATCATCCCACTTGTTTCCTTGGCTTGATACCTGTACTCACCATGGAGTTATAATGTGTTACAATAATTTGGGTTTAGGCAGAGAATGTTCTTGGTGGTGATATTAAGTCTGTGGGAAAATTTGGTAATTATATTTCTTACTGTAGATTCATGAGTTGATATCATGGTTAATTATCAACGCTTTGCAAGTCGGGATATAAAACAGCCCCTAAACGCTGGTTGGCTGGGAGTCAGGGTTCCTACAAGTCAGAATACCTGCTTCTCTAAAGCCTCCTCAGTGCTGTGGCCACACCCAGGTCTGAATGCAAGCATTGGTTCTGACTGAGGGACTTCCTTTACAGCATCTCTGCTACTCTGATCTACAGGCATGAGACAGAAAAAGAGTGAGACTAGACCTGGTGTGGGTTTTTGAAACCTCAAAGCCCACCCCCAATGACACCTCCTCCAACAAAGCCCCATCTCCTAATTCTTTCCAAACAGCTCCACTAACTGGGGACCAAGTATTCAAACGCCTGAGCCTAGGGGAGCCATGCTCATCCAAACCACCAGAGTCCTATCTGCCACACAGCAGTTTCACTTAGCTATCTCAGAGATACTGTTAACCCTGCCACTTGAGAATAAAACCAACACCACAGTGCAGAGGTCATAATAAAAGACAAGAAGGATAGTGTGAATCACCTTCCCGTGTCCCTGCCGGAAGGGGCAACTGGGGGTCCAATGTAGAAAGTGTTTCTAGGTATGGGGGTGTGGACACAAAGGAATGGGCATGGGCTAGAAGAAAGGGCTAAGAGGATCCAAAGAAAGAGGAAAAGCAATTGTCCTTGTATCCCATATGGTAGAGGCGCTATCTCCAGCAAGCCAGTGGGAAGGTGATAATGCTTGGCTCAGTTGTGTGCCTTCCAAAAGTATAAAAGCAAATGTCTGCTACCATACTCCCTGCCACGATGGTCCTGGACTAACCCTCTGGAACTGTAAGCAAACTCTCGGTCAAGTGCTTTCTTCTATAAGTTGCTTTAGTCATGGTGTCTCTTCCCAGCAATAGAACAGTAACAAGACAGAAGATGGGTATCAGGGACCGGGATAGTACTGCAATAGGCCTGGCCATGCTGTTCTTTGGAGAAATATGGAAGATTTGGGACTTTGGACTAGAAAAGAAGTTGAATGCTGTCAGTGGGGCTTAATGAAGCATCCTAACAGGATCTTGATAGACAGTAGTGCAGAGAGTAATGTGGACTATGTGTTAAGAAAAAATATTAAGAAAAAGGACAGCTCCGCCGACACAAGAAATTCAATTAGGTCAAATTAAACCAAATCAAAGTACCCATCGTTTTATTAAGCATGACGCTTTCGGGTGACTGAGTACATTGCAGGGAGACAGGACAGCAGGGAGCCAATGCAGACCCGAAAACCACATGATTCTCCCCTGGGAGCCCACCTAAATACCCTGCTGGGATTTGGAGTCCAGAGCAATGAAACTCCCAGGCCATGGATGCCAGGGGCTGGGGTTACGCTCCCAACTTAGCACTATAGAGACCAAGTTAAAAAGATTTCAGAGGGGGGAAATACTGACTGGGGTGGAGACCATTTTTGTGATATTTTGGCAAAGAATATGGCTGCTTTCTGATACTGTCCAAAAAACAAAACAAACAAAAAAAAAAACAACTAGAAATTGCCTTGGTCCTGGCATTTCTTCCCAACAATGGAGCAGTAATTAAGACAGGGGCTTAGTACTAAAGCTCAACTGGGAGAAGGAAGTGAAGGATACTTGTATTTGTGAGAATTCATAGGATCATCATGGGGAAGAAAAGAGAACGAGAATGACAACCGCAGGGGCCAGGTCTGACTGGAAATCAGTTGAACTACAGAATCTAGCAAAGGAAACTGAGAGCAGGATGTAGGAAAGCAGAAAGAAGCCAAGCCCACAGGGATGACACTATGGATGTCAAGAGCAGGAAGTGCTCTAGGGAGGATGGTGTACCTCTAAGAGCTGAAACTAAGGGTCAAGTTGAAATTTCTTCTAGCCCTCTCCTGGGAAAAGTCTACTCTAGCATTGGAATATCTATTTTTAAAGGTTCTCTGGATTTACAATGTAAATTCCAGTTACACTCAATAAAGAAAAGTTGCAAAAATTATTTATTTGGCGTCAAAATAGAGATTTTGAAAGCACATAATTGTTCATCCAGAAATGTCTGTGCAATGCCAAACATTTTAATGTTTTCAAATATCTCAGTGTTTGGCATCATATAAACCAAATGGACAGATGTTTAACTTTCTATTTCCCTCACAAATCATCCTGGCATTCACAAATGTACAAAACAATCTAGAACTTTCCATAACTTGCTGACCTACATTGCCACAGTTTCGCTAAAAGCCGGTGGTTTCTCTGGACCTCCTTATTTTCTGCGCTGTTGACTACTGAAGTCTCTTAGCATGGCATCTGACAGCGTTCTGAGACTTACAGAGAGAATGCCACATGCGTCGCCTCCCACCACAAAGCTGAACCCAGATGAATTTTTAGTCAGTAGCATAAGCTCTCCAAGTTCCCCATATTGGGTTTTGCTTGTTGCCAAGGTGACAAATCCTAAGACTCGTTACTATTTCAAAGTGCAGAGCCAGGCATCCGTCACTGCGATCTATTCCATGTTCTGTTTAATCTCAGCCCCAGGAGACAACTCAGGGATTCCACAGGGTTCCACACCTGTCCTTCTGCAGACATCCACGGGATCACGGTGTCATAATGCAGGAGACCTGGGGAACTCATGCAGTCAAG
The DNA here is from genome assembly GCF_950005125.1 of Chionomys nivalis. Lineage (NCBI taxonomy): Eukaryota > Metazoa > Chordata > Mammalia > Rodentia > Cricetidae > Chionomys > Chionomys nivalis. The sequence goes on along the minus strand of NC_080097.1, from coordinate 50,642,067 downwards.
CTTCTCCCCTTCCACAAAATTGTTAGCCTAACCCCGAGAAACTGAATGCTGTCCATATTTAAAAGATAGTCCCTTCCCTCCAGCAGAGAAGATTCTACAACTTCTAACATACAGCTCCCTGTACTGTTGAATCCCCTCCCTGAAGGACCCCCAGGTGCCCCAGAATCAACACCCATTGCATTTGGAGATCAGCATTGGCAGATAGATGTGGAAGAAAGTGACCTAACACCTAGGAATGACTCAGACAGAATACTTTGAATTCTGGAAAATATTGGGAAGAAATAAAAAGAAAGAAAGGAAACAGAAAAGCACAGCCAGTTCAGAAAATCATGTTTTCCAAATTAGATTACTCATGCCTGAGAGAGTCCAGAGGTCACAGTGTCCACTCGGGGTCAGTTCTGGGGAGATACGGGGGTCAGAATTGTCACTCTTTGTACTCTTTTTGCATGCCTCTGTCAGTTAAACTCCCAGGGGGAAAAGATGTAATGATTCGAATTGTGTCTGCTCTTCTCCAGTGTTTCTTGCCATGTGAACACTTGAATAAAATTGCCTTTTAAAAAGAGAGTAGTTTTTCATTTTCCATAGTTTCCTACAAGGGTTATAAGAGGAATAAAAATCTTCAGAAACCATCTATTCGGTCAACCCTTCATCAACATTTGTGAAAGACCTACTATTGCTGTGTTGAATGATAACTACTAGGCAAGAAAGTCCTTTTAATATCACCACTGTGTGTAACAGTCACTAAATTGACTGAAGGTTCAACAGTCAATGTCCAGTCTCATCTCCACTAGGCTTATGATTTCAAAGGAGAATAATCAAAGAATCTTACAAGCGAACAATGAACCAGGACTTTGTGAAAGTCCCCTGAGTGCCTTAAATTGGGGAGGGGGAATTGATCTAGTTGAGAAGAGGATAGTGACCAAGTAGGAGTGTGCCAGGTGACAGTGGATCAAAGAGAGCATTTAGTGTGCCATGTGTGGAGGAAGACTCCTAAAGAACTAAAGCAGGCCATCTGGATGGCAGACGAGGGCACTCTGGTGACACATGAACGAAGGCTGGGATCAGAACAATGGGAAGCCATCATTACACACCTGTGTACCGAGGAGGCAATGGCATGGTCTTCCCTCTGGCTATGGTACGGTAGCTGGCAGTATGATGGGGTATAAACTGAAGTGAGAAGCCATTTGTAGGAGGAGTGCATTGAGTTGTCTGGAGGGGAAGGAATCGGGACTCATATGACTATAGTGGGATTTGAGATGGGAAAATTTTCAGGGCACATAGATTAATGGAACTGGCTAGGGCTCTAACTTGTGTGTGAAGATGGGTGACCATGCTACTCACTAAGGCAAGTCTGTATTGTACAGAATAAAGGGGGCTGACCACAGAGGGCTCATCTTTGGATGACTTTAATCATAAGTGCCTGTGATCATTGAGGAACAAGGTCAAGAATTAAGTCAGGTCAACAGGTACAAGGAGATACTTCAGCTGGGGGTCACAGGAGCATGCCTTAAATGAAGGCCTGAGGGTACCAGCCAAGACAGAGAAGCAGACCAAAAGCAAGTGAGAACATAGCCATGAATGTGACATCATGGGAAACAAAGATGCAAGGGAGGAAGACGGAGGCCTGCTACCCTGGAAATCAGGGAAGAGAGCACTCCAAAAAGAAAGGAGGGTCCACAGGTCTAAGAAAACTGCAGTCTACTCTAGTAGAGAGCAGGTGAAGATTATAAATACAATGCTCACATGATGGGCAAGGTGGCTGTAATCTCAGCACTTGGGAGGTGGAAGCAGAAGTGTCAGGAGTTCAAGATCATCCTCTGTTATTCATGAAGTTCAAGGTCAGCCTAGCTAAATGACTCTCTCTGCCTCTGTCCTCTTCTTCTCTGTGTCTAAGCTATGTATGTATTGTGCTGAGTGAGTCCATGTATGTGTGTGTGAATGTGTATGTGTACATGGTACTTACAGAAAATTTGTTCTGCACATGCAGAGTGGCTGATAAAAGAAAGTACAGGGTTTAAAACTTTATTTGCCTTCCTCAACACAAAAAGGTTAGTAGTGTTTTTAATACTGATGGTAGAACCATGGAAGACAAAAGACATATAGAAGGGCAGGCAATGCAGTGAGCTCTCTGAGAGGGAAGGCACAGGCACCTTAGGTGGACAGAGTTTATTTTGAAAGTCATCACTGGAAATGAGAAGATCAAGTGTTGACAGAGGTTTCTGTCCTACCCGATCTCACAGCTCTTCAGCCCCAAAGAAACACACAGAAGTCTACATTAATTATAAACTGTTTGGACTGGTGGCTCAGGCATCTTATTAACTCTTACATCCTACATTAACCCATAATTCTTGTCTGTGTTAGCCATGTGGCTTGGTACCTTTTATCAGAGAGGCCTTCTCATCTTATTTCCTCTGTGTCTGAGTGACAAAAGCAGAATGAACCTTTCCTCTTCCCAGAATTCTCCTGTTCTGGTTGCCCCGCCTATACTTCCTGCCTGTATACTGGCCAATAAGCATTTTATTAAAACAATACAAGTGCCAAATCTTTACAGGGTAGAAGACAATTGTCACACATCAATCAAGTGTTTGATTATCTACAAAATCAGCCACATAACTGCTAAAGCAAAGACTATCATTGTCAGCACAAAAGAACCCCAAATAAATAGCTCTTTGTTCTCTCTATGCCCCTCCACTCTACTTAGGGTGCTCTCCACTGGTAGACCTATTGGAGCAATTGTCTGGGCCTGAGACTTTACTCAGAACTTTACCTAGCTCAGCAGAGAGGCCGCTGTAGGGTTTTGGTTCAAAATACTTGTAAACCCACAGCTCAGAAGAGGACTTTGAGCCACAGGCAGTACTACAAAAAAAGTCAGAAAATCTTGAGTAAATCATCAGGTAATGTGATAAAAGTTATAGTAAAAGTCTGGGGAGTTCTGAGATAATGAAAACTCCTTTCCCCAACTTAGAAGATTAGCACAGCATTGCCTCAAGACCTTTCTAACTCTTCTGTTCTTCATGTACCCTCTGTTCCCTAAAATAGACCCTGACTCCAAATCTTTCACCACGTGACATAGTGACTTTCAAAGTCAGTATGTTCCCAGTTCTTTCAGAGAAGCATAAATACCTGTCTTTATGAGATTAATGCACAGTTAATGTTTGCATTGCTGTGACTAAAATTCCTGGCAAAAACAGTAAAGGGGGAAATGACTCATTTCATCTCGTGGTTTCAGAAGGTTCATTCAGTAGCCTCTTAGCTCCATGTTCCTGGTCCATTGTAAGGTGACCACCAAGGCTAGAGGAGAGTGGTAAATGAGTGGCCTCATTCAGAGCAGAAAGCCAAAAGAAGAAAAGTTCTACCAGTAACCATCACGCTAAGAGCAAGTAGGGAAACGGGCAGGGCTGCAGGAGACAGGCATGCATCTGTGTCTTGTAGCTTAGGCTGCACAGTTAGAACAAAGAGAAAAGAAGAGCTGAACTGGGCAACATGATCTTGAACCAAATGCCAAGGCCCTCCCAGGGCATGGTGAGGGAACAAGAATGGCTGAAGAGCTCACCAGTAGCAGTGAGGAGAGGGTTGGGGGCCTAAGAAGAGTGTATCTGCCCTTGCCCAAAGACAAAGTCTCTTTGCTGACCTCTGTTCACTCATTAAAACCAACCCACATGATTAATTTGTCAGAAGTCTTCCCATCACTTCTTCACTTCCCCCTCTCTCCTCTCCCTCTTCAGATGTTTCTGGCTCTCACCACATCTATGACAAGCTTCTGAGCTGACTTCCCCATAGCCCTGCATGACAGCAATCACACGGGTTTATTGGTCGGCTAAGGTAGAATGTCATGGCAGAACACAGATGCTCATCTCAAGCAGCCAGGAAACAAACCAGAGGAGGAAGGGACCAGGGACAGATATATTCTTGAGGACGTGTCTCTGAGCACCTATTTTCTCTAAATAAGCCCATTTCTTAAGTCTATCAGCTGGTGACCAAGCCTTAGTACACAGTCTTTCGGGGATACCTCTGAGTCAAAGCAAGCAGAACCCAGCATACTAGGGTTAGTGAGTATCTCACCTTGATTGCCTACCACTGACAGTGAGAGCTCAAGGGTGAGGTCTCCATCTTATTTACCTGAGATCCAGCAAAACGTTATCCACATCAGTATGTTGCTGAGGAATGTAGGCATTGCGTGGAGAGGAACTCTGGGACACAGACCCCAACAAAGGTCATGGAGAAAGAATGAGACTTGGAAACCAACTGCAAAGCACAATGCCAATGCCAAGTGTTTCCCATGTGCCAGATATGATCTCATGCAGAAACTGAGCAGTCCTGATACAAGCAAGAAAACAGTGCCAGGTAGGCTAAGTCAGTTGCTCCAGAAAGCAAATCTAGTAGATGATAGAGGGAGGATTTGAACTTGGGCTGTCCTACCTGCTGTGAGCTCCTGTCTTGTTTGTGAAACAGCTTCAAAGACAGTGATCTGGGCTGAATTTTGTACTCAGAGATATCAGGACCTCAGGAGGCAAATGTATTTGTAGATCCAATCTGAAGAAATGATTGTATTAGGACGGGATAACTAGAATGTTCCAAACCCAATCTAAATGGAGTCTGGAATATAAAATTTAGGCATACGAAGAGACAGGAGTATGTATGCAGAGGACATGTCATGTGTTGACAGGAGAAGACAGCCGTCTTGAAGACAAGGTCAGAGGCCTCAGCAGAAATCAACCCTGCCTACACACCTTGAATGTCTGACCTGAACTCATACAGTTGTGCGACCCCAAGGACTGTGCTGCTTGAGTGAGTCACAGACAGCAGAACTATAAAAACAAGGGGAGAGTGAGTCTGAGGGGAGCAGGCCAGCTCCTCCCAGATAGAGGCTCTTGGTAGCACAGTGAATAGATGGTTCTGCCCCAGTTCCCAGAGGACCGCTCTATGCTCGCAGGGGCCAGTGCCCTCAATTGGAGTCTCCTCGCACTCTTATATCCCATGGCACGTTCTCATTGTGTGCCCATCAGGCTGCCAGGCACTGGGGGCACAGTGGGCAGGTGGGGGAGTGTAAGCTGCAAGTGGGGAGTCCTCAGAAGATTCCAATGTGGGGCCGCCATCTCTGCTGTCCCTGTCCGAGCAGTCATTTGAATCTCGATAGGATCGTTTTACAGCTCACAGTCACCCTCCGTTCGCCCTGCCTCTGCCATCTGGTCCCCTTATGCTTCCACGCAGGGCCAGTGGCTTCTTTGTCTAAGTACATTTGTCAATAGTTTATAATTTCTCTTGTCATGATCAAAATATTTACTTTCACATTAGACAAACTTCTGGAAACTTGGAAGAAAATGACTTTTCCCCACGTTTCTCTTTAACCCGAAATTCTGATAAATGTGGGCTTTTAAAATCAATTAATTAAAATAAATGACCAAAACTTTCTAAAGCAATAATTCTACAGTTGTATTTGATGCTGGATAATCTAAACATGTGTTTTATTTAGATATCTTCATTAGATCAGATTAGTTTTCATGCAGGTGATACAGGGACATGCACTGGAAGTGATGTCACCTCTTTTGAAGTTCAAATCAAGAAAACCCCATGTCTTGGATCTCTGTCTCTGTCTCTCTCTCTGTTTCTCTCTGTCTCTACCCTCTCTCTCCTGTTTCTATTCTTTTAATTTATTATTATTGTGTGTTTGTAAACTATGGAACTAAGGAGTGCATACATATCATAGCATGTAGAGGTCAGAGGACAAATTTGGGGAGCTGTTCCTCCCCTACCTACACAGATGTAGGTTCCAGGAATAAAACTCAGGTTATCAGCCTTGAATGACAGCGGATCTACCTACTAAACTGCCTGACTGGCCCATCTTTCTTTACCTTTCTTTCCATTTCTTCTCTCTCTCTCTCTCTCTCTCTCTCTCTCTCTCTCTCTCTCTCTCTCTCTCTCTCCCTTTTTCTCTTTTCTTTTTCTTTCTTTCATTCTTTCTTTTTTTCTTTCTTTTGTTTTGAGACAAGGTCTTGTGACAGTCTAGGCTGGCCTCAAACTTGAGACAGTCCTCCCACTTCTGCCTCCCAAGTGATAGTAAAGTTTGTTTGCCATCACTGGATTCAAGGTTCTGGTGTCTAGGATTCCACCTTTCCCAATTGCTTTTTGCCCTGCTGATCCCAAGTCTATGTCTTTTATCCAAAGTTGATGATCCAACCAAAAGGCTTGCTTTATTCTTTAGACCTACTCTCCTGGCCAGCCCCATCATGCGCCTGTCAAGTGGGTAGGAGGTTAAGAAGGATGGACTTGGTGAGAGTGCCATCCTTGCCAGCAGACTCTGAAGCCTAGTAAATGTGCTCTCCTAACTACAAAACTTCGCAAAGCCAGACATGAGGTCTGACTGTTTCCCAATGGGCCCCAGGCACCAGTCCTGTCTTGCACACTGAGCGTACACTAAGTAAGTGTGTGAATGGCTTTGTTTTCTTAACCATGCAAGACTATCAGAAGAGGTGGGATGGGAACAGTACAAGTGACACATGACCACTATGATACACGGTGATGGGAAGCTGAGTGATATCTTGTGTTCCTAATTTCTGTAGTTTTAAAGGACCTGGAGCTCCTTTTGAATTTCAGATCAATAACTCCACTTTAAGTGTAATAGAAGCGTCAAGTATTTATAGCATTCTGTAGTCTAGGTAGCAAAGCTGCTCTAGATCATGTATTCTAAAGACCGCCCCTCCCCAGGTGACCTCATAATTACAAAAGAAGGAGCAGAAACATGTTTGCATATCCTGACCATCTGTCAGGATGGCATGGACCTACTTATCTAACTTCAAAATAACCAAGCACTCACAACCTGAGTTGGGGCATGCAACTATGCTTGCCAATCCCCAAACTCTCTAACCAGTTGGAAATGGGCTGCATTTTTCAGCCTCCACAACTCCTCCCCTTTTATTAATTTTAATAAAGCCTATGCTTCTGCAACAGGACAGATGATTGGGTCTGCCTTAGGTGAACACTTTCCCATTTCCCAGACTTATCCGTCTTCAGTATCTGTATTTTAATCATACAAGGCCATGTCTTAGGAGCCTGGGAGGAAAAAGGATCAAACCCGAAATGACTGCTGACCTCTATAAACAAAGGATTAAAGGAGAAAATACTTTTGGGCTCTGTGGCTCTGAGCCAATTTTTTGTCAAGAGAGTTCATCTGCAATTAGATAATATTTTGTGAATAAACATGCTCCTAATGGCTACAGTCTCCTAATTAAAGGAGAAAGGATCACCAGGATTTGGAATGCCCTTTTCAGTTCATCTAGAGTGCTTCTTAACAATTTTTGGCCATATCAAAAAAAATTATCAAATACATTAAATCCAAGTATTCATAGGAAATGTGTAACTTTTCATAACATCTTATGGGGAACTAAAGCAGTTACAAGCATCAATGGGTCAATACCCATAATTCTAGATGGGAAATTAACAATAAACATATAATTTGTCACGTCACAATTCTGTTAAATTCATTCTAATCAAAAGACAAGGAGAGGTTTTTCTGATGGGTGAGAGTCCAGCTGCATTGCTGCTTTTAAATAATTGTCCCAGTCTCTGAGCAGCAGCAAAAACCCTTAAGCTACCCCTCCTCATATTGAAGAGGGTTTCACACTCCTTGCAATGAGTACTTTTTCCCCGGAGGGGAAAATGAGTTCTCAGTTCTCAGGTCCAATATTTTAACAGTAGATTGAATACCATACTGTCAAAATGAGTTCCATGTCCCGAAGAGTAAAACAGTCAAATATTTAGTCTGTGTTTTTGGTCTGGCTCCAAGGTCAACAGGACTCCCTAAGTCTGGAAATCTGCCCAGCAAGTCCAACAAGAGGCTGGGAATCACCAGTCATCACCATGATCTTCTCTCCCTTCTTAGACTGCAGCAGGTTGTAGTGAATCAGGAGCATTGGTTCAGGGACCCCTTTCCTCAGCCTGAAGCATGATGTTCTAAGGAGGTCAGGATCACATGCTCAGGAACCTCTTTCTGCTTCTCCCATGGAGTCATCACTGACTGCGATGTCATCAGGGCTGGTACTTCTCCGCTGTAAATGCAGTCATCTCATCCGGCTTTATTTTCTTCCAGCGAAAAAAGCACAAACATATCCTTGACCCCAAATTAATAAAGGATCGGATCTTTTTCATAATCCAGTGTGCTTTGGTACCTCAGAACTTGTTATCTTCAATGTGTTAAGCATTGCACTTTTGATTCTTTATTGGAATGAAAAAAAAAACAGAGGAAAGATTGAATTTGGCTCACAGGCTCAGAAGTTTCAGTTTGTGGTTGCTTGGCTCCATGTTTTTCAGCCTCATCTCACAGAGGGTGTGGCAGGGTACAGGCTCTCACCCAGTGTGCACAGGTAGATCCCCCAGTGACCTACTTCCTCCAACTAGACCCCGCCTCTTAGTAGTCCAATTAATTATGAATTCATCCAGGGAATGGTCTATTGATGAGATTAGGGACTTAAAGAGCCAACCACTTCTCAAAAAGTCCATTAACTTGTCACCAGGTTCTTAACACATGAGGTTTCTGGGGACATTTTTTAGATTAGAACCACAACACAGCAAATTGGGTCTGTCTCTGTACCAGGCTTTTTGGTTTGAACTACCAACCAGCTCCCAAATCATGACACTGAGATTTATTATTAGTTTTGAATGTTTGGCCTTAGCTTAGCTCTTATTTTAATCTGTTTCTCTTTATCTATGTCTTGCCTTGGGGCTTTTTACCTTTTTCTTTCCTTCTTTCCTTCCTTCCTTCCCTTCCTTCCTTCCTTCTTTCCTTCCTTCCTTCCTTTCTTTCTTTCAACATATCTTACTTTCTGCTATCTCCATGTCTGAATGGCAGTTGCCTGGCTTCTGGCCCCAGGTTGTGCCCCTCTCTTTCCCCCTTGTTCTCTTCTCTCTAGAGTCTTCCTCCTACTTATTCTCTCTGCCCACCAGCCCCACCTATCCCCCTCCTGCCTAGCTATTGGCCGTTCAGCTTTTTATTATTCCAAACAGGTGCCATAGGCAGACAAGGTAAAACAAATGCAACACATCTTTACATCATTAAATAAATACAGCATAAGCAAATGTAACACGCCTTTACATAGTTAAATATTCTGCAGAATAAACAAATGCAACACGTCTTTACATGGTTAAAGTGATATTCCTCAATATATCTCCCTTAAAGAACCGCTTTTTTTGTTTAAAGAGCACCAAATTGAATATAACATATCCATTTTTGCTTGTTTGGGGAAAAGAATTTTAGATTTAGGAAAGGTTATTCAGATTTGTGGTGAGCACACACTCACCTATATTTTTTTACCAGATTGTGAGATTGCAAATCAACTCTGCTTTTGTTTACTGCCTTTCTCTTTCTTATGTTTAAAATAAGAATCAGAAGGCAACGACAACTATATAAAGCAGGAAGAAAGAGCAGGGAAGGAGAGAGGAAAAAAGGAAAGAGACAGTATTGCTCTTCATCACTTGTCACACTGGAGTGACACTACCGTACAAGCTGAGAGTGGGAGGGACTTCAGCTGGCTAGGCTTCGCCTGTGACACCCACAGCTACCTGTAACTACTACCTGGCACGTATCGGGGCTCCCACAAACTGTTTTACAGACATGACCTCATGTAACCCACAACGGAGGTACAGGGAAGATAACAGTAGCCTAATAGGTGAAGAAATTAAGGCTCAAGGAGGTTAAATAACTTGTCTGCAAATAAAAGGTGGCTGGCTAATTAGCTGGGTGGCAGAGCATGCGCAGGGGCACCGATTCGGTCCTCAGCGCTACCCTTCAGAAGAGACTAGAATACACGTGTGACTTCCATGTCTTCTAATAGCAACACTGCTAGAATTAAGTCTAAGATGTTTTAACCACACCACCAAGTTGCCTGCTAGAGTGAAGATGACCTTCTGCTACCTCAATCCTTAACTCAACCTGAGGGATGGCGACGTTTAACAACATCCACCACCCTGTTGCTGCCAGCTTCCTTGAATGCAGGCACATCCACATCTCTTCGTGTCATTTTGAAACATAACAAAAGAATGTGCGCTGTGTTTGCGCTCTGAGCAAGGTGATAACGAACTCAGTTTCGGCAGTTCTGAGGAGCCTGGAAGAAAACACCCAGGTGTTTGAACTAGTTCCTCAAATGGAGGCATTCCACCCTGCCCTGGTTATGCTGGTGGGTGTTTACCCGGTGCTGTTAGCCGACTGAGGCCGGAAAATCTCTGGGTAAGCCCGAGGACTTCGGATTCGTCACTGTGGGCCCAGGGGAGGGCAGCTTTGCTGCGTATACTCCCATTCTGCCCGCACCAGTCACAATAGAAAACATAGCCGTTGGGCATTTCCTCGGGTGCATGCAAGATTAAACCCTGCACGCCCACTACACCCCATTCTCATAGAGATAGGCCATCTCACACCTCCCCCACTCACGCTTGCGCTCGTGCACACGCGCGCCACCCGTGCACAAGCTCGGGTCCTCGCTGGGTGGCACCCGGGCGCGCCCGCGCAGCGCAGAACGGAGGGTGCGGAGGGCGCGGCCGCGAGAGGGCGCGGCGAGCGGCTGGCACGCGGGCCGGGTCGTTGCCGGGCCCGGGTACGAGGCGCTTGGAGCGACCCGGGGCGGAGGGAGAGCGGCGGGCACGCGCGCCATGAACCCGAAGGCGGGCGGTGAGGAGGAGGACTGCGTGGACTCGGGCGCCGAGACCGGAGGGTGAGCCGGATCAGGCGGGGCGGGCGCTGAGGACTAGCGCTCGGGAACCCGAGCCACTGTGGCAGTATCGGGGCTGGGACTCAAGTGTCTTGCGGGCCAGCGGCGTGGTCCCTTGGAAGGGCCCCACACGGGACTGGAAGGTGGTGGGACCCGAGGCTCGGCGTCACCCATAGCAGCCCTGTGGCCTTTGGTGCCAGGCTCAGCCAGTATTCGCGGTCAGATAGAGATGCGCCTGCACTTGTTCCCACCAGCTGGGGAACTCTGGTAGCTCGAGAGCCTCTGGGAGTATGGCCCTGTAGATGAGGAAAGCAGGTGGAAAGGGTGGGAAGCCGGGCACAGAAAAGACTCTCCGAAACCTACTAAGAGAACTGCATAGTTTACTTATACTGTGTTACTGAGCCTCTCCACCCCGCCAGCCTTGGGTACCCGCAGGATGGTGTGATCAGGGGTCTTGTATGCTTCAAAGGACTCAAGTAATTAGCTCAAACCTTTGGAGGCTAATTAGCCCTCTCCCAACAGCAGTTTTCTTGTGTAGGACAAAAGAATGCGTTTTCAGAAACGAATGTCCCCCAATGGTTTCCACCCAGTCTCTATCTAGAGGATTTCCCTATGCACAGTCAGCGCTACATCCAGGATGCCCCGTAGGAAGGACTGTCTTCTACAATCTAGAGAAATTCTGCTAGAGGTCAGGGGCTACCCAGACTACAGAAGACCTCGGAATTCCTGGAAGGTGGAGAGGGTTCAAGCTAATTTTAGGATTTGGCAATCTGCTGAGGACACAGAGAGAGGCGTGTCCCAGAATAGACCTCGGTTCTGAACTAACCCAAGAAGGTGTCCCTCAAACTCTTCCTGTCTCCAACCCCCACCCTTCCTTGCAGCCTCCTCTGTCACCCCTACCCTAAATCTGGACTTGCATTTTTCCCTACAGTGGTCTTTCCCTGTTACTCAACTGTATTACCCGTAATGCAAGAGTAACTTGATTTGAAGCCCCCACCCTCGTTTTTGCTTTAATTTTGTTTGTGTGAAACTTGCCAATTTAGTTTCTTTCCTGATTTTTATGGCGCTTAGGGTGCCAGCCTAAGGCCTCGTGCACAATAGACAAGAATCCTTACACTATGTCATTTAGTTGACCATGCTTGGTTCCTCTCTCCTCCCCCATTAGCTGGACCATGTAGAGAAGAAACGAAGCAAAAGTTGCCAGCTCTTTTATTTCTAGTGTGAAGCAGTCACTGTCCCACTAATTTTTAACTCGCAGCGCTCTTCAAAAGCAGATGCTTGCCAGAAGGTCCTAGCCTTGGAGAAGAGGGAATAAGCATTGATTTTAAGGTGGTGTCTTCACCCCAGGAGGCAGGCTAGCCAGAGAACTACCATGGGCTCCTGGGAAGGGTTGGTTAATGTGGAGACTCCCAAGCTCCTCTTTTCTGCTTGTCACTAGAGTGTTGCTGTAACAGGACAGAACTGTTTGAAGAATTCTTATTACATCACTAGCAGACTTAAATTAAAATGTAAAATGATATTATTTGAAACAGAAGTTTCATGTCCCCTAGCCTTGTATTTGCTAATCTACCCCTGTATGCTTTGAATTTTAGTTTAGCTATCAAATGTGTGTTAATAGTCGGCTCATTTTTCTGGTGTTTTCCCTTTCTGGTCTAGTCAAGCATAGAGCACACAGAACTCTAAATGTTTGCTCCTTGTTGTTGTTGTTGTAAGCACAGTCTCCTGTAGTCCAGGTTGAACTTGGAATCACCAAGTAGTCAATGACAACCTTAAGCTCTGATCTTCCTGCCTGCCTTCCCAAGTGCTGGGATTATAGGAATTTACCATTTGTCAGGATTTCCTTAACAGTGTTCCTCTCCATTCCAAGTGTTTATAGCTCTTTTGTCTATCGAGGGCAAAAACTAAACATGGTCTTGGACTGCGAGTTCCTCCCATGCTGGCCAGTTGTCCTCAGGCCTTTCTTTGCTCTTTGACCTGGCCATCCTGGCCTGCTTTTCTGATGCCTCCCTTTTTACCACCTACCCTTTCTGCCAGCTCTACCTTTTCTGCCTGGCATTCCTATCTATCAGGTGAAATTCTTCTCTCTCTCTCTCTCTCTCTCTCTCTCTCTCTCTCTCTCTCTCTCTCTCAAAATCCGCCTCAAATGACATATCCACTAGGATGTCAGTCCTTAACTTGGGGTCCATAACTGGCTTTGAGACATATACAAAATAATAGACTCAGTAAAGTTTTGTGAGAAGAAAAAAAAATTGAATTGAATTCTCAAACTAGGCCATGATCCCTTCTAACCCAAGTTAGGGGAGAATGGGGGATGTTTCAGGGTCAGCAGAGGCAGTCTGAAGAAACATTAAGATGGGCTGTCAGACACCGGGTGTATTTGGAGTTCAGTGTGGAGATCTAACATGACAGTATCTTTGGAACTGTCCTTGAAGCCCTGGGAGAGGTGAACTCAACGCATGTTGCAGTGAACATCTACCCAGCATCCGCCATGTGCTGCCTGCTGTTCTAAACCTCTGCATGCCTCATTGGCTCACTGAGTCCTTAGCCAGCTCAGTGCAGCCTGCTGTCCTTAAGCCTAGCTTGAGAAGCCATTGCGTTGAAATGTCAGGCAAAGGCAGGGAAACTGATGGCAATGCCCCAGAAGGAGGAACAGGCTGTCCTGGAAGCCGAGAGAGGGTTAAGTTGTTGAGAAACCATGATCAATAATGTCTAGCTGAAAATCTCATTCAAATAAGGACTGTGGAGTGGCCTTTTATTAATGGAGAAACCGGAGGGAGACTTTGAGAGTAGAGTGGTAGTGTGAAGCCAGATGAGATTGTCTCTAGAAAGGAGTAAAGGTGAGGAAAGGGTGAGGGCTGAGCCATGTGTCTAGAAAGTTATCCAGAAAAATGAGGAGTAGAAAGGCATTCAAGTTAGAATACCCCTGCTTCAGCCGATACCAGGCTCCATATATTCTTTATACCCAACACAATAGACACACAGATTCTTTTAGACACCTTAAGGAGGCCAGACATCATCATTCAGAACACCCAGCCCATGCCTTGGTATTGTTATTATTTCACGTATAGGTTGTAGCAAGTCAATGGGTGTATATGGCTTATTGGTCTGCAGCCCCTGTCTTCTGCATGCTTCCCACCTAGCAACCGTTGTCAAGGAACCATTTCCTCTATAATTAGTCCTTGTTTTCTTTCAGGGGAAATGCCTTTTCCAACCTACCTGCACCTAACCTGGGCCAAGACTAAAGGCAGACTCAGTGTTCTGTGGCAATTGATGTCATTTGGAAGCTCCCCTGGGAAATGAGCCTGCGCTTCTGTGTGCTGTTAGGAGAAACTAGCAAGCCACTTTTGGCAAAGTAGCTTTTGACACAGAATTTCTTCACAGAGGGACAGGCACTTCTTGAAAATACAAATAAAAGCCATTGCCAGCAATGACAATTTCATTAGTGCATCTCCAAGACATGGCCTCCACACTGCTCTTTCACGTGTGGCCATACCTAGTGAATTGTTTTCCTCCGGTAGTTTGGTCTGACATCAGTGGAATTCCGCCTGTGTGCCAGCTGCCACTGACCTTTTGGCCCAGGGCAATATCACGCCTTTCAGGGAACTACACCCCGTGCTTCGCTGCAGCCTATGAGGAGAGGCAGGCACTGAGAAGTGAAACAGGTAGATGGGAAAGAATAGGTACGAGAACATTTTAAATGGGCCAGCATTTTTTTTTAAAGGAAATCTTATATAGAAGACAAGTGACTTTGTAGCCCTGTATGAAGTTGGTGTCCAAGGCTAGTTAGTTCTGTTACCATGACCTTCAATTTGGTGTACTAAGAATCAGCAGGGGAAGTCCATGACACAGGGAGCCCTGGTTTTGCAATAACAGGAAGGTCAGTTTTACAGAAAGGTCAAGTTCCATTCTTAGGCCATGGTTTCCTGGAAAAGAGAATCTAGAAAGATATTCCTCTTATAAAATGAGTATATATGCAAATTGCCTGGTGAGATCCCAGCAGCAGTGAACAATCTTAATTACAGAATACCTTCCCATATAATCCTGATGCAGCAATTAGCATACAAATATTAAAACAATATTTGGATATTTTGTGTGTGTGTGTGTGTGTGTATGTGTGTGTGTGTATCGGGTGAGAGAATAATCCTTGTGTTAGTGTATGCCATCTACTGTATAGGTTCAAGAGTTTTTTTTTTTTTTAATTTATTTACTATGTATACAATATTCTGTCTACGTGTATTCCTGCAGGCCAGAAGAGGGCACCAGACCTTACTTATTACAGATGGTTGTGAGCCACCATGTGGTTGCTGGGAATTGAACTCAAGACCTTTGGAAGAGCAGGCAATGCTCTTAATCGCTGAGCCATCTCTCCAGCCCCTAGGTTCAAGAGTTTGACATTCGAAAATTCCTGTTTACCTTTCACGCTCCATGCTGAAAGACTTGCATGCTATGTGCAGAGATAGCAGGGGAACACTTTGTGATCTGAGGCCAATAAACAGAAATCTCAAGCTGTCCCTATCCATCCTGAATAAGTTTGAGGAACACCAAGTCCTACAGAGCAGTCTGGTCAAATACCTGATTGTTTTTCTGAAATTATTTTAACCTGTTTATTCATGAAGTTGTCTTAAGCTTTACAGTTTGCCTCTCACTGGCAATGCCACTAAATCATCTTATTTAGAATATGAGCCGC
This sequence comes from Chionomys nivalis, assembly GCF_950005125.1. Taxonomy (NCBI): domain Eukaryota; kingdom Metazoa; phylum Chordata; class Mammalia; order Rodentia; family Cricetidae; genus Chionomys; species Chionomys nivalis. Next base: position 50,626,683 of record NC_080097.1, on the reverse strand, counting down.
AGACGTGGGCATACCTTGACTCAGCCTGTATTCCCCAAACATGGTCATTTTTCTAAGGACAGGACGTAAATAAATATAAAACTTTATTCATAAATATCCCATCACCCTGTATCTTGTAAACATGAACCAAGAACAATCACACAGTCATTCCCGAAGAGAAGGGGTTGGATAAATTGCAGTGCATCTGAATTTATCTGCAGTGGTAACTTAAGGAGCTGCCAAGCAGCATGGTTTAAACTAAAAAGAGCAGTTCAGAGCCGTTATCTTTATCATTGTGTTGAGATGCAGATTACATAAACTTGGAACCAGAAAGCTGGAGAGCAAGGAGAAATCTTTGATGCCGCTTCTGTTTGATGTGTTTTAATGGGATGAAGGCCACAGAACTGGGCAGAGACCACCCTCTGTGGAGAAAAGGGTCTGTGTTTTAATTAGTGAGCATGAATGTCCTTGAAAGTCAGACATGATTAGATGGGTGCTGTGCAAATTGGCTGCTGTGTGAAGGAGTTGGGGTTCACAAGTCTGCCAGAGACTGGCCAACTGGCAAGCCTAGCCCCAACATTACTGTGAAAGCCTTGAGAGATTTAGGGGGACCTCATGGAGGAGTGTCCTTTATGTTAGCACTTATCCTAAAATACTACCAAATGCACTTTAAGATTCTTGAATTATGGTTTCAATGTAATTTTCAGTCTATGATCATATCCATCCGTGTGCAGATCTGTACAATGCCTGCCAGTGTGAATCTCATCTTTGGCAAACCCTAGCTGGAAAGACTGGCACATTCTTCTATAGGAGACATAGTAATATTACACTCTCCGTGTCAGATGGGCAGACGTGGGTAACTGTGCAGTTTTTGCAAAGTCTGGCCATGTTCATCGTGTGTCAGAAGGTCTTTGCTACTAATCTGGTATAGTGGATGCTTGCTGGTCATTCACGGTATTTTATAGAGCTACATTTCTCAGTGTCATCCCTGTGTGTTGTTTCTACTCTGTCTGGCTCCAGATGGAATTTAAGGTGCCAAGGCTGGGTGTGGAAATCCTGGGTTTCAGTATGTTACCAATCCTTGATGCTTTCACTTTCCTCAGCCAAGATGGCACTGTGCCTCAGCCCAACTCGTCCTACTTCTTAGCTTGCTCATTACCCACCCGCTCTGCCTAGTGAGTCTACACCCTGTCGCTCCTCACTTCCTGGTCTCCATACAGAAAGTCCCACTTCCGTTTTCCACTGACCAGACCAATGGACTAGACTTAGAATCACCTTGGAGACACAGCTCTGGACATCTCAGTGAAGATGCTACCAGAGAGGCTCTCTTGAGCAGGGAAGACCCATCTTGAATGTGGGTGGCACCATCCCACAGGCTGAGGTCCTGGACTGAATGAAAAGAGAAAGCGGAAGTGAGCTGAGAGCAGCATCCATCCCTCTCCACTTCCTGCCTGCACACAGGTTGACCAGTTGCCTCACACTCTCCCCCACCTCAGACAGACCCTTCCTCCCTTCCTTAAGTTGTGCTTGTCAGGCATTTTGTCGTTGTGACTAATATGACAACAGGGGAAACAAAATTGAATTTGGCGCATGGGAGTGCAGTTTATAAAGATATGCAAATCCCTTTTGCCGTTTTTATTCTTTCCAATTTGAAACAACAATGACTGTAATTACTAAAATATTTCATTTAAAAAAGAGAAAAACAATGTCCGTTGCCTTCCATTTTATTCCTTCCCAATAAATCATGGCATTATGGTCTGTGAAGTGTAGTAATTTTAACACATAAAAGGCAATTTTTAAAAGGTTTTATATGCACTTTGTAAATGCTATAAATGGAGTGGAAATTGGATCATTCAAGAAAGGCAACTGGAGGCTAAGGTGATAAAAGGAGTTTATGCCTATAAAATTAAACCTAATGTGGAGCTTTATTTGCCTAACTACCTCCGCTAACTGCCAGGCAGTGTGAATCCCTGCATCCCTAAGGCATTAATTTCCTACTAAAAATGACTTTGGGGTGCAAGAGAATAAACAGCTTCTATACCAAATTCCTTGCCAAGGAGGAAAGCCTTGACAGCTCTGCCCATGGGGCAGGAACTTGGCGGGATTCCCATTCTCGTAGTGACTGACTGCCAGCCACTGAGTCCCCAGGATAAAACCCATATGGGCCACTTCTCAACCCCCCTTCCCCATCACAGTCCACACCCGGCAACTCTCCTACCTAGCAGGATCAGGAAGGGAAATCCACAGAAGTGCCCTGTGCTGAAGGTCCTGCTGGTCAGCCAGTCCTGGAGTGTGGACACACCCCTATTTCCCAGCCCAATGCTGTCCTCCTTCCTCAGGGTCCCTTCCATCATGTCATCAAAGAAGCATCCAGAGATGCTGTGTGAACCCTGGCAAAGGGCTCCTTAGTGAGAATACAACCTCAGGGACTTGTGAAGCTGTTGAAGACTTGGAGGCTTTCTCACCAGAAAAATAAACAAACATTCCAAAACTTTCCGGCAAATTCAGAGGCCTGAGACCCTCATAGGGTGACTCATGGAGCCCATGTGAAGGCCCCAGTGTCGCTTTCAGAATCCAGACATAGCACTGATTTGCACAAAAGAAGCCTCAACACCGTTCTTCGCCAGTGACAGCTTCAGCAGGCAAATGCTACTAGCTACCACATCACCACTAACGGAGCTCTTAGATCAAGTGGTTCATTTGGGTGAAAGAAAAATGATATCTAAGTCTCCCTACATCTTATGTTTCAGGTCCGACTACAGCCATCTGTCCTCCACCAGCAGTAAGTATTCTTTGAACGTCCTTCTAAGTTGTCTTTTAAATTTTTTAAATATAGTTACATCATTTTCCTGCTTGCTCTCCACCCCCTCCCACAAACCCGCAAGTCCCTTCCAAATCCATAACCTCCTCTTTAACCATCGTTATTGCATATTCATATAGACAAGAAACATAAGTAGAGCCTGCTCGGTCCATGCGGTGTTGCTGTGTGTGTGAGTTTTTAGGGCTGACGACTCAGTATTGGATAATCAACCACGGGGCGGGGGGCTCACGACTCATCCCTGAGAAGACTAATTCTCTCTTAGCAGTTGTCAGTTGCATGTGGCTCCCTATCTAGGGGTGGGGGGATATGTGAGATTTCCCCCATCTCTGTTGGGGTGTCAACTGCTGATGGAATTGTTCAGGTCTTGAGAGGCTGTCATGTGGTTGAGATTCCATGGGTGCAGCTTCCCTGCCATAACTAGAAGGCACAGTCTCCCAGCAAACTGCCTGCTCTTCTGGCTCTCAGAATCTCTCTACCCCACTTCCATGATGACCCCTGGGCCATAGACACAGGAATTGTGTAGTAGATGTATTTATTAATTGAGTTCATCATTATCTGCATTTTGACGAGTTGTACTTTCTGAAATAGTCTCCAGCTGCAAAAAAGAATCTCCTTTGCTTAGGGTAAGATCTCCACTTAACTGTGTGTATAAAGCTAAGTATTTAGAGTAAGTTAGGAATTACGCTAATTTAGGAAAGGGGCATTTGTAGGTTCTCCTTTAAGATCCACCATCTCCCTAGCCACAGGTAGTTGTCCTGTTCAGTAGGCCTTGAGTCCATTGAGACAGCTGTTGGCTACTGCTAAGATTGAATGCCGCTCTTGCACGTTTAGGGGTCTCTTGTCACACTGGGCATTGCTGTGGTTCACAGGTGTCAAAGATGGGTAAGGCTGGTGATTGCTTACACCCCTCAGCGGCTTTCACGGTGGTTTCTAGTACCCACTCCTTCCTGTTGGAATTGAAATATTGGGACATTTGTATATTGGAACTATATAAATTGTCTTATTTATGTTTAATAAAAAAGAAAGAAAGCTGGTTTCTAGGAGGAGGTGCTCAGGTCAATTTAATCTCAGATCCGCTGGGTCCTATGTCCAAATATGTAGAGTCTCCAGCAATAGGGATTTACCTTTAGCTTCTGGGAGGCAACCAGAGGCAATAGCATTAGTCTATAGTGTTTTAGGAGCCTTTGAGCTCCCCTGCCTACTAACTCAAAAGGAAGTTTCCCATGCCTGGTACTAGAATTTTTGTTAGATAGTCTATAGTTCTTGGGTAGAGTATTATAGCTAGCCCAAAGTGGTGTAACTGCATTTATACTGTCTATGTATTTATAGTTATATATGCTCATATGCTTATATGTATAACTTTAAAATAATAATTCCCCAAATCTCTGTGAGTTCAAGGTCTACAGAGTGAGTTCTAGGACAGCCAAGGCTACACAGAGAAACCCTGCCTCGAAAACACAAGCAAAAAACCAAAAAATCCTTGTGCCCTTTTCAAACATCCTGAGTGTTACGTATCCCTCCTCCCTCCCTCTCCTGTATTGATGCCCCTCACCCCAGCTATAGACCTCTCCCCTGCTTTCCCCATTTTCCCCTTCCTATCACCTGTATCCTGCTAGCCCCTTTCTCCTGGCTTCTGCAGTTACTCCAGACTGTATATTGACATCTGAAGATTGGGAGCTAGGAACCACAGATAAGAGAGAACACGTGACATTTGTCTTTCTGGGTCTGGGTTACATGACTCAGTGTAATATTTTCTAGCTCCATCCATTTACCTGCAAAATTTGTTCTTTCATTTTTCTCTACATATAAGTAATATTTCATTGTAAATGTGTACAATGTGTTCTCATTATCCATTTATTGGCTGGAGGACATTAAGGCTGTCTCCATTTCATGGCTATTGTGAATAAAAACTGTAGTGGAATGGCTGGTCAGGAATCCGTGGAGTGGGAGGTAGAGGCCTTTGGGTATTTGCCAAGATGTGGTGTAGTTGAGTTATGTGGTAGGTTTATTTTCAACTTTTGAGAGTTCTCCACAAATTTCCAGAGTAGCTGCCCCTGTTTGCAATCGCACCATGAATGAGCGGTCCCTTTTCCCACCTCCTCACCAGCATCTGCAGGCAGTGGTTCTGGTGATCTTTGCCATTCCGACTGCTTTGGGGTCCTTTGTTGTTGTTGTCCCATATAAATTTTAACATGCTTTTCTCTCTTTCTGTGAAGGTTGCCCTGGGGCTTTTGATTAGGATCGGACTGAATCTGTAAATGGCTTTGGGTCGAAATGTCGTCATCACAGCCCTAGCTGTCCTGGAACTAACTCTTGTAGACCAGGCTGGCCTCGAACTTGGATGTAGGCATTTTATTAGCCCATGTTCCTATTTTGTAATTCCTGGCTTATAAGTGATCATTAAATGTAATAAAGATATGAGTAAAAATAGTTTTTATATGGATACTCTGAACATTGAGAGGTGCTTATACTTAATATCGAAATGTAAGTAAGTGTATGCACAAGGAGTGAGACCTCATGTCTAGACAGGATTTTTAGTGATTAAAAGCATTACATCAAAGCTCTTCATATTGGTTGAACATTTGTTTTAGAATTACCCAAAACAATTGTCTTACAATAAAAGCCTTGACTTTTTGAGTTGGTAAATACCGGGTTGCTCTGCCCTCCCTCACGGTCCTGTTAAACTCTCAGCTCTAATTCCCAACTGGATAGACCCTTAATTGGATCATTATGTTTATTGATGTTCTGGCTGGGTTTTCCTCTGCAATAGGGACCGTGAGAAAAGCTGAGCATCTGGAATTGTGATTTAGTGTCAAATTAAACTTGGTTATTAGGGGGGACGGCAGTGAGCCCTTTCTGGTGTTCTAGCTAGCTGAAGGCCCGTTGGCTCTGAAAGACAAGCCCTTATAATCATGAGAGCAGTATTTAGCTGCTCTACAGCCAAAGCTCCAGAGCTGTTCTCTAGACTGCTGTTTTCATCCCTGTTTGACCCAGACCCGACACTGCCTCGAGAATAGTTTCTCTTTAAAATAGCTGCCTACCACAATTGCTGAATTTGGAGCTCTCATTGCTGTCCTCTAGGTCACAACAGCAAGCCTGGTCATTTAGTTTGGATCTTTCCCTCTGCTCAGTTGTCTTTAGCTGCAGTCTGGAGTTGTGATCCCTCTGGGGTAGCTGGGGTCAGTCCTAAGTCACCGTTCTTCCTTTTCCCTGGAGTTGAGACCTCATACACAGCGTGTGCTTCTATCGGGAACTATGCTTGCCTATAAATGATAAAGAAAGATAAGCGCTAAGCAAATAGAGATTTATTCTCCTCTGTTGTGAAATGACCATAGCCGAGGAGGCAGTGCAGATCTGGAGAACGTTTTTTGTTTTTGTTTTTGTTTTTAATTTTTTTTGGAATTACTTGTTTTAGTTTTTTAATTTTATTTATTTATTTTTTAAATATTTATTTATTATGTATACAGCATTCCTTCCATGTGTGCCCGCAAGCCAGAAGGGGGCGCCAGGTCTCATTATAGATGGCTGTGAGCCACCATGTGGTTGCTGGGAATTGAACTCAGGACCTCTGGAAGAGCAGCCCCTGAGAGCCACTGAGCCATCTCTCCAGCCCCTGGAGAGCGTTTTCATCATTCTGCCACACCGTGCTCAGCTCTTGGCTTCCATCCTTAAGGTTGCCTGAGAGCGACGATATGGCTACGCCAACAATCATCTTCACATCCTTATTCTCAACAGGAGAAAGAGAAGAGGAGGGTCAGAGTGTTGCCAAAGTCCTTAGGGTCAAAGCCCGACAGCCCTAACAAGCCAGGCTTGGCCACCCGTCCTCAGTACACCAACTAAAAGCCATGGGTAACAATGGAAAGCAGGGAGAGGTGTGGTTTGGTTTTTGGGTTGTGGGTTTTTTTCCAGTGTGGCAACACTGGGATGAGAAAGTCTACACTCATCATGAGTTTTAGGTTAAAACCGAGGACCAGAGGAAAGCGTAACTAAGCAACTGGGTCAATGTGCTGTCCTGCCCATCGTTGTCATGGCAACTGTGTGGACTTTCTTCCTGGGAAGCCAGTTCCTCCCCTGTCACCAGGCTTCAGCTTTTCTGTGTTCCCCCACCCCACCCCCAACCCCTCCAGTATAAGACTCCTGGGGAATTCTGATCTCTTACACTGTCAAGTCAATAGTTCCCATGACCATGGGACTGTTGAGCTGCATTCCTGGCCCTGCGTCTGGCTTTTAAAGTTTTCCCAAAGACATTACCTGGTCATTTTCTTATCCTTTGAGCCAGATCTTCATCAAATGTTTATCTTTAGTTCTGAGGAGTCAGCAACCCTCTGCTGACACTAAAGAGTAATGGTGGGTCACAGCTGCCCTTCCTCAGCTCAGCACCTGGCCTGACTACTCCTAGCCAGGAACATAAATCTTGCCCCCCCACACATACACACACACATGCTGAAAGCCCCTTGGGCAGTCATTGAAAAAGAATGCACTTTTTGAAAAGATTTTTTTTAAGTCTACCATGGAAAACAAATATCTCCATTATGCAATATGCTCTTCCAAGTAGATTGCTAAAATTACATCTCCTATGACCTAAATAATCATACTCAAAGGGCAGAGTAGGGACAGGATGTCAAGTGTGTCATTGTGTAGCTTTGGAGCCTGTCCTGGAATTAGCTCTATAGACCAGGCTGACCTCAAACTCACAGAGATCCGCCTGCCTCTGCCTCCCTAGTGCTGGGATTAAAGGCGTGCACCACCACTGGGTTATAAACTTTTAGCCGAATTGTGTTACAGATTAAAGATTTTTTTAATCATACCAAATAAATTTATAAATCCGGTGATAGAGTTTACAGCATAGTCTTAAGAGTTTTTCTTTTTTCTTTCTTTTTTTAGAGCAGATCACAAAAATTGTAGTAATAAAAGATTTTGAAAGAACATTAGCGATAAGAGACTTTTGGAAGTGCAGAGCAAGTTTAGCTACTGGCAGCTGCCAACATCTATGAGGATTTAGAAGTCAAATGGGTCAGTTTTTGGCCGTTGATCTGTACTGAGGCCAAGCTGTATGCAATTCAAGGAGGAGCGAGAGTCGCAGAATGAAATTTCGCTGGAGGGAATTTCTATAAGCTCCAAAAGAGAGAAGAGGGCATGGAGGGGTGGGGCAGAAAGCCTAGTGACCCAAATGGGCTCCGGCTTTGAGAAGCTTCAGGAGGAGAGCAGAAGGAAGAGACAGCTCTGAGCAGGGAGAGGGAATTTTAATGGGGAGCTGAGAGCAGGAGCTGCAGGACTGCAGGTAGGAGCCCAGGGACAGAGAACAGGATCCCACAGGCCAGGGCCGGCTTAAGGAAGCTGCAGGACTGCAGGTAGGAGCCCAGGGACAGAGAACAGGATCCCACAGGCCAGGGCCGGCTTAAGGAAGCTGCAGGACTGCAGGTAGGAACCCAGGGACAGAGAACAGGATCCCACAGGCCAGGGCCGGCTTAAGGAAGCTGCAGGACTGCAGGTAGGAGCCCAGGGACAGAGAACAGGATCCCACAGGCCAGGGCCGGCTTAAGGAAGCTGCAGGACTGCAGGTAGGAACCCAGGGACAGAGAACAGGATCCCACAGGCCAGGGCCGGCTTAAGGAAGCTGCAGGACTGCAGGTAGGAACCCAGGGACAGAGAACAGGATCCCACAGGCCAGGGCCGGCTTAAGGAAGCTGCAGGACTGCAGGCAGCTCCTAGGAGAAGAGAAAAAGGGTTGTATAGCAGGAAGGAGCTGAGCAAAGATAGGGCAGCAAAGTGTCACTGATGCCAGGAGTTTCGGGAATGCAGGCAGTGCCCTGGAGGAGGACACAAGGAAAATGTCACAGGTATCAGCCATGGACTGCACCTCCTAGGAGGAGGCAAGAAATAGTAGCCAGGGGTGCAGGGGACAACGTGTCCATTTGAAGAGAATTTCCATCAGGGGCTTCCCCAAGTGAAAAGGGAAACTTGTCAGAAAGAAAAATGTTCCAAACCAGAGGAAAGGCATCCCTTGTTCTTGTGACTGGGGCCAGTGGAGGTAAGAGGAGCTTCCTGGCACACCAGTGTGACTTTTGTAGTAGTAGACAAAGCCGGCAGCTCCATGGCGACACTTATCTAGAAGAGAGATCTGGCTATGTGGGTATAGTTGGCTCCAGGAGCCAGAGAGACTGAGAGAGGAGGAGAGGTGGGGGTCAAGAATTGGGGGTCAAATCTGATGGACAGCAGGAGCCAGCAAATGATCCATACATACCTTAGGGAAGTCCAATCAGCTGCTTGGTTCAGCGAGGCCAAGTTCCTTGGAAGAGAGGTCATACATGCCAGCCCTGGGTTTCAGCACCAGATGAAGGAAATCAGTGAACTTTACAAACTAGAATGGAGGGGAGGGGGAAAGTTTATTCCAGACTGGCAAGGCTATCTCTTGGGAAAACAGAAAGAAGCAATAAGGGGAAATTCCTGGGGTTTTAAGGGAACAGGTGTCTGGGAGAAGGGGTGGAGGGATTTGAAACATCAAGAGTAGAACCTGAAGGAGCCTAGAGGCTAGCATAGACCTTGATATGCTAATAGGTACCACAGGCCTGGGTTGAGAGCCATAGGTCCCCTTTGCTCCAGATAAAAGAATGATTCCTTTTAGGCAGGTCGAGATTATTTTCTCTATTCCCCGAGGGAATGCTGGCTTTTGTCTAAGTGCTAGACTTTGGGGAAAGGAATTTCTTGTTACTAGACAACCCCCAGCTTCTCCAGACTGTTTGCAGACTGCAAGCCAAGGATTGCAATGTTCCCCTCGTTGTCCATCTCTGAGGCAAGGATGATTGAGTCGATGGGTAAGGCCTCCTCTTCATGATCTGGAGTCTCACTTGCACTTGTGATCCCTTCCAACCAGGGAGGGTGTGTGACTGGGGGTTTCTTTAACATGTGGCTTCTTTGGGAAGGGCGGGGGGTGAACTTTTCCCAGTTACGAGTGGTTCACTTGTCCTTTATCGGTTGCTGGGTTCAGCTCCACTTTTGTGCTTTCTGAAATGTTCAGCGCACTGTGGCCCTGAGAGAATTTCACTGAAATAAAGAAAGAGGAATTCCATCCACTCTCAGAATTTTAAGCGGTGTTTCAGGAACTCTGGTGAGATCATCAAGCCATGAGGCACGATTTGCATTCTTAAGTGGTTTGAATAAAAGGGGCAAATTTTATAAACAGGATGAGAGGAAAACAATAATTATACTAGGGAAAAATTTAAGTGTACCACGTAGAGCTGCTGAGATCTGAGCCCGGTGATTGGGTATTTCCAGTCACATAGAGATTATAAGCACACTTGGGAATTACTCTTAGAAGGTACTAGGAGCTTAAAAATTACATTTTTAGGACCACATGACATCTCTTAAGGCTCTCTAACCCCAGAATAGTGCATGTAGGAAACAGACGAAGAACTAGCTGTATATGACTCTCCCAATTTGGGCCTAAAGTGGCTCCAGCTACAAGATCAAGGAGCTTTCCTGGCTCCTTTCCACTAGAGGAATCAAAAGAGTTATGGGTATTTTCCCAATAGGAAGTCTAGGCATCTTGGCTGGCCACAAGGCACTGAAGCTGGCCAGGACCCACACCAGGCTTATCATTCCTGCCATGCTGCAGGGCCGTACTGAGCGTGCCTCCTGTCCTGAGACCATCTTTTCTTGCACGTTACTGCCTTTTGAGTTTCTGCTTCCTCTTGCAGTTTCAGGATACTTATCGGAGCATCAAAGATTGGCATTTTACACTGGTTAGCTTCGTGAATCCAATAGCTTGTTGGAGAGAAGTGAGCTCACTCTGGTTGAATCACTAGCTTAACTGCTGTCTGTAAGGAGGAGGTGGCAGAGACAGCTACTGTGTCACAGGAGCTCCACACAGACCCCACAGCACGAGAGTTATCATTTTCTTCCTATTTATTAGAGGTGATCACTTATTGGTAGATTTCTCTTCCTTAGAGTCAGTTTTTATTATATCATTCCTCCAAAGGAAGATCAGTATTTTGGTAGCCCTGGTAGCATGGAATTTAACTCTGATCTGTTTGGAAACATTATCATCCCATTTCCCTCCTGTCTTTAGCACATGATTGTGATTCTCGGGACACATGTTCTTCAGAGTCCTGGTCTGTAAATGCTCACACACCCGAATCTGTTCATTATCCTCATGGAGGATTATCTGAGCCGTTGAATTTGCTGACTTCATGATTAGCAAAGGACAGCAGTGCATACAGAGTCAGATGAAAACTCATGCCCATCCCTAACACAAGGAAAGCATCTAAAGGAAACCCTCCAATGCCCCGCGCCCCCCCCCCCCAGCTAGATGAGGTTCGCCGTGGGACTTCTGTGCCTCCGTTCGGTCTATCACACTTTCCTTGATTTCCTTCTTCCTCAGTTTCTGAGGAACTGATTAACAACATGAACGGTGCTGTCTTGTGTACTGTCGGCTGCTTAACTATCAGCGTCCAGTCTTGACAGGGTTCACACGTTCTAGGGCAGGGGCATGAGGATTAGAAATACTAGGCAGGAGGAACAGAGATACGAAAGAAAAGGAACAGAGAAGCAAAATAAAACTGGGAGGGCAACCCAGTGAATACTGATTTTGCCTGTGTTTATTTTCCGTATGTTTATACACCCCAATCCAAAAGGGGGGTAGAGGCAAAAGACTGCTTTAACATGATAGAAAGAACAGAGCAATTACCTCTTCAATATCTGAAACATCAAGCAACTATATCCTGAGTTAAGCATTCTGTTGTTTAGGCAGGACATGCAATGACCACACCTTAGACCAAGCATCCTGTAGGCAGCCACTCTCTGCCTCAAACCTCTTATCATATCCTTGAAGGAGCAGGAATAGGCTTGAATTCTCTGATGTTTGGTCAAGGTGGAATGGACCCATCTCTGTGGGCCATCTCAATACCCAAAGCACCAAGTGACCACATCCTAGGTGAGGATATTTTGTTTGTAGCCACACCTTAAGTTAAACCTCCTGTCAATAGCCTTGAAGGAGCAAGAGTAGGCTTAAACTCTCTGGCCTTTAGTCAAGGTGGGGTGGACCTACTTCTGTGGGCCCCTACAGTAACAACACTGTTTGTTGTATGGTTATAACCTAATGGATGTCATAAGCCACATTATAACACTAGGGAGAAGGTACATTCATTTAATGGAGGCAATTCTTAGGGTTTTGAATTTCTACTCTACCGTGAGGCAAGTTTAATTTAACAGCGTTCAGTAAATGAACCCCAAATAAGACTGTCTCCGTTCTTCTGATAGTTTAGATATTGCTCTGGTGTAATGATGATGATGTTCATATACAGGTCTCTTTGCAAGAGAGTGATATGGTGAGTTACTGCCTGGCTGGACAACTGCAGCCCTAGACAGGGCTCTAATGCACAGCTGGTGTTAGCAATGATGTTAGGAATAGCCTGGTTCTTCTTGGGTGGGGTAATGACTGCAGACAACAGTAAGAAACTGCTTCGATGTGCTATCTCACAGAAAAAGCCATCTTGTTTCCTCTTAACTCCACAGAAGCTGTCTATTTAAAGATTTTACTTAGAAGGTTCTGCTGCATATAGTGATGTTACCGTCTGGGATGCCTAAAGTTGCTGCCCCTGTACCTAGCTATGACAGTGTTCTTATTCTACTCCCCTCCCCAAAGCAACGGCCTCACTCTGGCGGCAGCTTTTCCCACACCCCATACATCAGGCCTTCATATAACAAGTATGGCTTCGAGTCTGGAGACCTTTGTCACGTTTCCTGACCTTCCTTTTAGGATGGAGTCATTTAGTAGCTCATAGATAACATTCTTTGATAGATCTGGGTCTTGCAGTGATTCACGTGGAGGCTTGGCCCCAGCTAGCAGATTGGGGCAGCCCATTTGCTTCCATATTTTATCAACCTGAGCTAGTCCAATGACGTATACTAATGTTTCCTGTACTTGACTGTGACTTTGTAGGTCCCTGAATTACAGACCGCCTGCTTAGGGAATGGGCTCACTTGATAAATACTTGAATTATTTTTTTTTTGAACTTTATAAATAAATCACAACATTCTTCCACTAACAATGGTTTGCTTTAAAACACAGAGCCCATCCCTTCCACTTTAGAGTTCTTTTTGACAAATGGCTGCAGCATTTACTTGATCAGTGATGGAAGCGCTAAGCGAAATCTCTAAGATAGTGAAACACAACCCAAAGCGTTTGTATTTGATGGTGTAGGGTTCCTATGTTCTCTGCACGAGAACGGAAAGCTAGCCACTATTGCTGTTTGATAGCTGGCCAGGAACAGTCAACAAGCCAAGCTGTGTATCAGGAGGTTGAAAGGTAAAGATATCGGCACAGAGACCACTTTTCTATGCTCTGCTATGCTCAGATCTAATTTTAACAACACAGTGGAATCCTTCTGACTTCAAAAGCATGAGATATGACTTCAGGGTTTTCATTCTGAACTAGCTACAGCTACACAAAATTTCTACCAAAGAAGTAAAAGAAAAATGGAATCTGGCTCTCTTGCTTATATCCTCTCAGAGAAGACCAAGTGGTCCCTCAGGAACACATGGTCTCTGCAAGACTTGTCAGGACCCTGAGGGAGAGAACAAAAGAGAGAAGCTGACACCATTTGCACGTGCCCTTGAGGTGACTATGACATTTCTTATTTTAAAAAGAATGTTATTGTCCAAATAGTTCATAGTCATTGGCTTTTTAAAAAAATTTTAAGTCAGAAAGTGCAAGTTCATAAAGAGATTAAAACCTAGAATCCCACCCAGAAAACCCATTGTTTGTCATTTGATGTCTACCTTTGCATATTTTAATGACCACCTACATTATCATAGATATATTTGTTAGGATGGTAGAGACAGATGACAGGTGGAAGGTGTCCTCTTCTGTCCTCACTGTAGACACTGTAAATGACTGTCTCCAGGTGCACCCTTCTACGGCAGTTTGAACACCCATTTACCTCATTGTGTTTCTGTGTTGTGTCTCAGCCACAGTCACCAGTGCCTAAAGTAGACCCCGCAGGCTGTGTTCCACTTTCACTATTATAAACATGCTTGCCAGGAACATCCTTACTCAGTGGTGAGGAACTCATAACTTATTTGTATACCTCCATAATGAGGGTGAACACCTACAGGTAGAATGACCGAGATAAAGATGAGCTGTTTGTAAAACCCACGGCCCCTTCTTTTCATCACTGTGGACCGTTTCACTCTCCCACTAACACCGAAGAATAACCAGAAGTCTCATAAACATTGTGATTTGATGTGCACAAGAAAGACACATGCATGTAGACACATATGAGACACTGTATTTAGACTTTGTAATGGATTAATTAAAAATGCTACAGATCCCCGGCAGCTGCAGCAGCAGAAACACTGCAGATCCCTAGCGATGGCAGTGGGCCATGTGGCAGCAGGCAGTGGGCAGGGGGTCCCAAGAGCAGCCAGTCCCAAGCAGGGACAGCGCAGTTCCCCAAGTGGCTGCAGCAGGCCACGAGGACAGACAGACAGACAGATGGGCACACCACGAGACCATGCCACAGGTCTCAGAAGGCGGCTGGTCTCGGACAGGGAGCCACATGGCAGCAGGCTAGAGACAGAGACATGGATAGGCATACCATGCAGAGTGAGGTTGGATATTTATTTAGTGGGTTATGAAGGGGAAAGGGGAGAAGGGAGAAGAGCAGAAGAGAGAGAGAGAGAGAGAGAGAGAGAGAGAGAGAGAGAGAGAGAGAGAGAGAGAAGGGGGAGAGAAAAGCTACTTCCTCAAGAGAGAGACCGAAAAGGAAGAAACTCAGGCTGGAAGCTGAAGATCAGCTTGCCTCAGAGGATGGGGGAGGGAGTGGGTGTGGCTGGTTACTTAAAGAGAAGGACAGACCATTACATTTCCATCTCTGTTTTTATAATAAAAAGGCGGGAGGTTAGGCACCACAGATTAAAGGAATTGGAGCGGCGGATTCTCAAGACTGCTTCCTGCTTTTGGGGGGGGCACCATCTTTGGGGAGGGAACCTGAGAAAGCTGGGTGCTGGCACACTGATGTCCTCTGCCTAGTGATGTGTGCCTGCTCAGACTCTTTGAAAACCATTGCACTGATTAGATGCAAATCCTCTAGTCCGTTTGTCTCTGGTTGTGTTTGTATCTCCTCAGACTGATTAAAGGCCCTCTCGGCATCTGTGTCAGGCTGTGGCCATCTCAAGTATCTTTTCTCACTGTTTGGTGGTTGCCTTTGCTCTTCTCACCTTCCTATGGGATGTTTCAGAATGCAGCCCGGATGAGACTTGGCTATACATCGAAGGTAAAATAGAAATCCTGCCTCCAAGAGGAGAAACGTGCCATGTTGTCCACCGTACTGGCTGTGTTCTTTCCTCTTCCCAGAAATGTCCCACTTTTAGAAGAGCTCAACGTGTAGAAGTCCAGGTCCCTGATGTCATCTCTGTGCAGTGGAAACTGAGCGAACCCAAGAGACTGCAGCTGTAGCCAAAACTTCTTCCTTACAAAAGCTTCAAAGGGCAGAAACACAGAGTCCTCGTTGTTCTCCACCAAGAGAAAGTAGAGGTCTCAGCTCAGCCGCTGCAGCCTGTGCTCCGTCCTGAACTTCAGGACCTTGTAAGGCCTGAGATGAGGGGAGGAGCCATACTACTTTTGCTGTGAATGCAGCTAGGAATTACCCAGCCACCTCCCTGCCAATTTATATTGAGATTATAAAATTACCAAAAACTGAGGAAGTCTGAGATTTTATCCTAAATCTTGGACACTTGAGGGAGTTGCTCACGATTTTCTCATGAGTTGAGAGATGTAAATAATTGTCTTTTCAAAACAGGCTAAAAGCAAAGAAAGCAGGTTAGCCACTGTATTCTGGAGGAATGGCTCTCCCAGGAAGGAATTTGTACCCCTTTCCAATGCTGCTTAATGGAAGAGCGTGGCCCTCTGTGGATTTTGTGTTCCTCGTCATTGGGAACTGTCCCTCCTGCCTTCTGGCCGGTTGTTAATTCAGCATCAGTCTGTGCCCTGCCTGAGTCTATTGCAGATCTGACCCGTGTTTTCTACTACTGGGTTATATGTATCTAGTTGACATGGCAGTCATATTGATTCCTGGAGCCCTTCGTCACTTAAGTGAGGCATTAGAGAGGCCAACAGATTCACTCACCGTCCTGCGAGTTTCCTAAGACAGCTGGAGGTGCTCTAACTCAGAGCCCCGAGCTCGGGGCACTAGGGTATTCGTTGGTGGACATTTTGGCACTGGAAGGGTACTGGGTGGTTTGTTCAGCTGACAGCACCTGGTTCTGGCTGCTGCCTTCGTTACCTCTTCCTATGTGGACATAGAACTCGTGTTTGCTAAGTAAAGTAGCTGTCACTGCGTATGCCATTATTTATTATCAGCTCACTGAAGGCAATATCTATCTTACTCTCTATTATATAGTACCTAGCACACAGTAGCTGCTCAGTAAGCATTCCTTGACTACATAAACGAATTGCCACTTGTCAGTGACAAGCCGAGAATGCAATAACAGCAAGATCAACTGTTGTTCAAAACATCCAGGAAAGCAGATCTGAGTTTGTCATATGCTAAGATTAGTTAAGAGGGTCACTTTGGAAGGTTGGATCTTAGCATTCAGCTAGGACATACCCACTACCAGGAAGTAGGTGCTACGGAGACTTCTAGTCTGTCCTGAAAGATGGTCTAATGCAGCAGCAACCAGATGTTGGGAACTCGTACAGGCAAGCCTAGCGTGTGGCCCTGGTTTGGAGAGCAAGGTGGTGAGGGTTCCTGTGCAGGAAGCACGGAGACACTCAAATGGCCGTCTAGCATCCCAAAGTCTCTTGACAAGCAGAAAGGCCCTGGTCCCCTGCACTCTCCTCTATAGCACAGAAGTACGACATGAAGTGGTCGACTGGTTCATAACAGGATCCTGCACTCAAAATAGCTAAAGATGCTGGAGAGCAGGTCTAGAGCTCCTCTAGCCAAGGAAACTAAGGATTGGGACAAAGATAGAGTTTATGAGGTGACAGCATAGTGACTGGGGAGACTTGGAGTTCAGATGGCCCCTGCTCTTCTCTAGACAAAGGACCTGGAGCAGCATCATTTCAGCCACTGAGTAAGAAAGATATACCGCTGGCATTTTGTTTCAAACATAAAATGAGATCACACAGATAAGGTTTTAGGACAGTTGTTGACAAATAATAAGCCCTTAATAAATGTTTGTTATTGTCTATTTTTTTCTATTGAGTTTTGTTAGCCAAAATAACTAGGGAGGGTTTACAGGACAGAAGACTGTTGAGGGGAGCAGAGAAAGCTTGGGTTGGCTACACTTCCTTTCTCATAGAAGGCCTGGCCTCAGCCCTGCTCTCCTTACCACTGGAGCTGATTCTGTAAGAGGAGCCCTCCTTCCCCTCTTCAGAGACTTGGGCTAATTGGAAGCCAGGCCTGTCCCTGTGGCAGCTTCGAGCCTCTCACGCTATCTGCGACAGTCCTTGTGGTGTTGCTTTTGCTGCGTTCCACCCTGATGAAGCAGGTACCCTATGGGGTCCTCGGAAGACAAGCAACAGATATGATAAAGGCGGCATACATCCTGGCGCAGCTGCATCACTGCTTCTCCAGGGAAGTCTAAAGGCTTTCCATGACAATTATTCACATTTTCTCTCCTTCACCTCAAATACTTGGTTTCCTGATCGGTGCCATAGAGAGGCACATGTAACCCTAGGTGCCCAATGACAGGTTAGAGCTGCGTCAGGGTCACGCGCAGAGAGCACTCAGCTGGTGTCGCTGAGTGTTCGGAGCTGGGCTGGGGAAGGGCTTCAGCTTCTCCTGACTCCATGTTCAGACAGCTCAAGTGCAATTCAGGCCCTGGCCTTGTCTTCCACCTGCTTGAGCTTGGCTGCATCCTGGTTCCCAGAATTCAGGGGCCCAGTGCAGTGCTTTTCAGCCCAGCTCATTCTCCCAGGCTGGGCAGCCTGCCCTTTGCAGAGCTGTAAACACACATGCAGGCTTCCGCCTTTGTGTCCGCTCTCTGGGAAACCTTTATGAGGAGGTTGCATAAGGCTGAGGGCCCTTGGGAAATTTAGCCCCTGCTCCTCTGGCTTCTTCATGCCCAGCCTCTCCTGCCCACCTGCGGGCTTCCCTGAACTCTCTGTTCTGTTAGTATTTCCTAGGCACCACCCACTGTGGCTCTGGCCTGTGTTGTCCTCCAAGCCCTTGCTGAGATGTAAAACTTCAGCAGGAGCCAAGGGGGAGGTGGCTTCTCTTAATGCTTGTACTTAGGAGATCCAGGGCCAGAGGAAAGGAATGCAAATGATTATCAGGGACAGGGAGGTGGTGGCTGGGAAGGGGCCACTGAGAGGGAGAGGGGAAGGTAGGGCAGCAAAGCCAGATTTGGGGGGTGGGGGTGGGAATGGCAGCTGACTGTCCTGCTGGGAAGCAGATGCAATGGAAAGGAGGGGTACAGGGACTCACAGACCCCTGTGCTGGAGAGAGGGTTCTGCCTCCGTCTCTGCTGTTCTTAGTGGGTAACTAGCTTCTGTGCCTTGATTTCCTGCTATCTAAAATAGAGGCAATGATCTCAGCCACTTCAAGGGTTGTACCGGCACTAAATGAGCTCACGTGCTCTGATCTTTAAAAGAGAACCTACAGGTTCACCCATCTCTCAGGGACTCTGGATGTGTGTGAACCCTGTGAGGGGTCTGGATCTTAAAGGGGACCCCTCACTTCTCAGACAACTTCTTTTCCCAGTATCCTTTCTGCTCCATCTACTCTGGTTTCCCTGATGGAAACCGGCTGTAATTCCTTGACCAAACTTCTTCATCATTGTCTCGTTCAAAATCTTTCTGTCTTTGCCCATTCATGTTGAAGACTGGTGATTAGAAAAGTCATAAGTCTCTGGAGTTAGGAGTTTCACTACCCCACCCCCCACCCCCAGGAGACGGAAGTGTACATTTTGGGAGCCTCGGAGCCCTCTTTCGAAGAGCTCCAGCTGGGGGAAGGGACTGACTGCATCCTCCCTGCTTCCGCTGTATCTGCTGGCTGCCCAGGCTGTGCTAATGTGAAATGAACCGGAGGGAGTCAGTTAGGCAGAAAAATGGGCCAGAAAACCCCCTGAGTGCTCCCTGAGCCATCAAGATGGATCTTCATAATTCAGCTCTGAATGGAAACACACACATCAGATAACCACGCAGGTGCCAGAGACTGTCTAAAAGTGGCAGGTCCGCCCTTAGCTTCGGCCACCACTGCAGCAGCATCTAAGTCTAGCCAAGGGACAGCCTCCTGGAACTAACTGCCAGGCCAGGCCAGGTGGCTTCATGGCGTTCTTGGTCCTCTCCCTTCTTGAGCCTGCCCTGCTCTTCGGTTGCCTCTCAGTTACACAAAGCATGCCAGAAACATGAGAGGGTTCCACTCTCTCTCTGCTTCCTATGTACTGCTCTGTGGCTGTGGCCTCCAAGCTACTTACTCCAAAGCAGCCTGTGACAATATACCTCTTCTTCTACTTTCCAGTTCCACCTGCATCTTCAGTACTGCCACACAACTGTCGTGTCCTGACACCTCACCCCTTTGTTACTTCCCGTGTGTCTCGGGTCACCCAACTGAGCCAGATCTCCCCTACCATCTGTCTTTGTCTGATCTAGCCTGGACTCAGCTAGGGTAACCCTGCCCCATTCCCTTCCCAAACTCCCTTTAGTGTTTTCTCCTAGAAAACATCCTAAAATCCTACTGCATTGCTTGGACATCATAGGCCACTGCTTACTCTGTGACTCACACCAGGTGACATTGTAAGGACGTTGGATTCCACATAAATCTGCCTACCCCACTCCATCCCTCTCACACTTGGTCAAGAGATGTCTGGATTCACCTGAGAGCAATCCCATACAGGTAAAGCACACATAGCATGTTCACCTAGGATTCATCACATTTAGGTTAAGGCACATGGTCCATTCTGATGGCCAAGCCGCTTTCTCAGGTATGGTTTCTGAACTGGGCACACACCACTTTTGCCAGCAAACAGCCTCACCCTGGTGCAACATATTGCCAGGTTAAAACTCTCAGCCTTCCTGTTGCTGTGACCAAACACCGTAACCAAGGCAACTTATAAAAGAAAGCATTTAATTGGGGGGGCTCTCAGTTCTAGAGGGTTGATTATCATGATTGTCATAGTTAGGAGCATGGCAGCCAGCAGGCAGGCATGGCACTGGAGCAGTAGCTGAGAGCTTACATCTGACACAAGCACAAGGAAGGGGGACAAGAAGGGGGGAGAGAAAGCCCACAAACTGGGATTGGGCTTAAGCTTTGAAACCTCAAACTCACCCCCAGTGACACACCTCCTCCCAAGGACACACCTCCTAATCCTTCCCAACCAGCTCCACCAACTGGGAGGAACCAAGCATCCAAACATATGAGCCTATGGGGCCATTCTTCAAACCACCACAGAGGTATCTGCCCGGGGACTCAGGAAGGGTGATTGACCCATTCAAGATCTGTGGAATTCTGGGTGTAGCAAAGTAGCTTTGCCTGAGCATACCTGCCTTGCCTCTTTACCTGGCTCCTAACCACAACCCCAGGGTGCTGTGCTCATCTCTGAATGGTCCTTCCTGTATCTCCAACAGCACAGTTGCAGGTTCTTCCAGTGAGAGTGAGCCGTGTGCTGAATGTCTTGACTGCAGGCTAGAGCGAATGCCCCATCCCACACATACTGGGTGTTCCTTGCCCACTCAGTGCCAAATTCATAGGACAGTATATGATTCCTGGGACCCATTTGGTAGAATGAGAGAACCAACTCTCCAGCATGCAGACTGTCCCCTAGACTTCACCTCACACACACAAATATATATATATATATATATATATATATATATATATATATATATATATATATTTAAAAAGAAGTTCAGGAAGATTCCAGTGGTTTTCTATAGGTAGCCCTAACTTCTTGTTGACTCCCACCCCAAGATGCAATTCTATTTCATTCATTAGGGACACATATCACGTTGAATTTACATTTCCCATCTAAATCATTACATTCTCACCCATGGGAATGGTCCTTTAGAAGGCCACAGCCTAGGTCACACAGGTTGTAGATCGCATGCCTCTAAGGGAGCTCTGTTTGCTCAGAGTCTTCTAAACCCCTCAAGTCCTCCTTGTCTCCCTACCGACTCCCTAGCAGATATTAGCTGCTCGAATAATGTGAGGGTGAGAGAGTGGGAACAGCGAACTCAGCTGTTCTCAAGACAGACAGCAGAGTTGAGATGATGAGTTGAGACAAGCTGTGATCCAGCATTGTTAAAGCCCTGCGACAACAGGCATATGTGTAAAGAGGCTCATGGGCCCACTAGGGCTTTCTGAGTCAAGAGGCTTGACTTCTCCCATCTAGAAGAAACTATGCAACCTGCCGGATGGAACCAAGGTTTTTCTAACACTGTCCAAGATAAAGCAACAGCCCTTTTTTTCCTCTCTAGAACATGGGAATCATAAAATCTAAGATCCTGGATTCCATTCTATTGGAATTTTGCTTCTCTTCCTGTTAAGGCAATATATATCATTACTGTTTTTTAATGGAATAATCATTCATACACTCAGCCATCCAGCCACTCACTCATCCACACCTCCATCTGCTCATCCACCCGTCTATTCTTTCAAGGACCCATTTATCTATCCGTCCACTCACACGCCCATTTATCCACCCACCCACCCATCCATCTGTCTGTCCGTCCATCTGTCTGCCACCCACCCACTCATCCATTCATTCATTCCTATGTGCTCCCAGGTGAGCTTTCTGTGGAGGAGACACAGGACCCTTTTCTGGTGAGCATCCACATCATCGCAGACCCAGGGGCATCCCAGCCACTGCAGGAGGCCATCGACAAGGTTTTGGCGTGGGTTCACCCTGACCTCCCACTGTTCCGAGTGTCTGAGCGGCGCACAAGCAGGCGAAGACGGAAGTCCCCTAAGAGTGCTCAGCCGGCGCTGGCCGTGGTGCTGTTCCTACAGGAAGAGTACGGAGAGGAGCAGATCCTGCAGGTGCACCGGGTGCTGCAACAGCCACCCTGGCGCCATCACCACACAGAACGTGTGCACGGCCGCTTCCTACCCTACCTGCCTTGCAGCCAGGACTTCTTCACTCTGGCTCCCGGGACCCCTCTGTGGGCCATCCGGCCGGTGCACTATGGCAAGGAAATTGTGCGTTTCACCATCTACTGCCGCCACGATAGCTACGCAGACAGCCTCCGCTTCTATGAACTGATCCTACGCCGGAGCCCCAGCCAGCGGAAAGCGGACTTCTGCATCTTCCCCATCTTCTCCAACCTGGATGTGGACATCCAGTTCTCCTTGAAAAGACTGCCCCGCGACCAGAACCCGGTGCCCACCGACTCCTCCGTGCTGGAGTTCCGAGTGAAGGACATTGGGCAGCTGGTGCCCCTCCTTCCCAACCCCTGCAGCCCCATCAGTGAGGGGCGCTGGCAGACTGAGGACCACGATGGCAACAAGATCCTTCTGCAGGTACAGAGGTCGTCTGACATCTGTCATCTGTCTGTCTGTCTGTCTGTCTGCGGGTCTGTTGTGCCAGAAAGCCATGTAAATGTTACAGAGCCGCCGGGCGATGGTGGCGCACGCCTTTAATCCCAGCACTTGGGAGGCAGAGGCAGGCGGATCTCTGTGAGTTCGAGACCAGCCTGGTCTACAGAGCTAGTTCCAGGACAGGCTCCAAAGCCACAGAGAAACCCTGTCTCGAAAAACCAAAAAAAAAAAAAATGTTACAGAGCCATGAGTTAGGGCAAAGAAGAGTGCAAGGGCCTTGTCCATCCTAGACCAGGATGGGGCATTCCATACTCTTCTGAGGGAGAGCAGAAGTGGAAAGATCTCGGCCTCTGAATTCTTTAGCGTCCCTGCAGCGAGCAGGCTGGGCCTCTACAGACGCATGCGCAGTTCTTCCAGGTGTCACCCAAGGTTGAGCCCCCCTGACACTCATAGCTCTCTGGGGTGGAAGCACACAGGCTTCTCACCTGGGGAACTTGCTGATAAAGAGCCCTAAATCCGATCTTCCACACCTGGGGAGGTTTTCCGCTCCTACACGAGAAGCCCCAGGGTTTGAAAATTGTTCTGAGTCTATAGAGAAGATTTCTTTCTGCTGCCCTCACCCTCCACTTTCCACACTTGCTGCCACGGGAGGTTGTTAAGATCAATGTTGAACCGTGGCCCCTTGTCAGCATTTGAAGGAGTGGGCAATGCCTTTGAAGTAGCCCCCACCACCACGTGGGTGCCTTTTAGGGAGCCTGTATTGACGCCAACTTTTCCAGACTGCTACCTCACAAGCTTCCTTTGTCTGGAACCCCAGCATGGTGTGTCCCACGCTCATCAGAGACAAGCGGTTACAGTCTAAAACTCAAAACTGAACACGGAAGTTAAAGAATGCCCTAACCCCCCCCCCCCCACACACACACACACACACACACGCTTTCCTCAGCTTTCTAAGCCAGGCGTCCTGAGTCCACAGGTCAGTCAGTCCCAAGAGAAGGGGGCGCTGTTTGCCGGCACTGCTTTGGGTTGGAGATGTAGCTCAGGGTTAGAACGCTTCCTACCATGCTCCAGACTTTGCCTCTGTCCTCATCACCAGTAAGGCCTCAGCTGCTATGGTCCCACTTTTCATGTTTGACTGCCTGAAGAGAAAGAACCAGTAGCTGTTCGGGGACTCCGTGACCCTGGGGAATAAAATATGCCTGCTGGGTAAAGTTTCACCATTTGGACTGACTTTAAGCACCAGAACTTTAAACGCCCCTCTAACACACACACATACACAACACACACACACACACACACACACACACACACACACAATGAGGTGAAATGGTACATCTTAACTGGCCCAAACTATATCCAGGGCACCTTGCTCAAGGGAGGGGATCACCTTGAGATGGCTGTCATTTATAGGAGCTCCTTGATTTTCAGACTTCCTTTTGAAGAAATCAAGGAATATGACTCTGTTATCGAATAACTGAAAGTTAACCTTTGCTCTCTAATCTGCCTTGAAATGCGTGAAAAGACAGTTCTGCATCTGAAGACTGCCAGTTGTGCAAAGTAACTGCTTAGACTGCTACAAAGGAGAAGAATTTCCTGAAAAGCAAAGAAAATACCTGGAGCTTCACAGCCAGGCTGCATTTAGTCATCGTGAGCTGCTGTTTATTCCCTGTGACTTTTTAAGTGTGAAGTTGCATGCGTTTCTTGTTATATAAATTCCATGTAGACAAGATAGCTTCAGCGTTCTTCTCTGAATGGGTCGTGTTCATGTAACGGAAGTAGAACTTAGCTGTTTATAAGAAACTGCTTCTATGGAAGCACTTAGTGAGGATTGAAAAAGGTGAGGCCGCCCCTCTTGTGGCAGGGGCTGGTCAGTTCTATGTTTTGCCAAGATATCTTCTCCCCAACAGACCTTGGCTGAAAACCCCTCTAGCATTCACAGCTATAGTTGATGTATTATGTTGGGTTGACCCAGTCCAGCCTCCTTGACTGTAGCTAAACTATAGTGTTGAACCGACCCAGTCTGACATCCCTGGCTGTAGCTGATGTACCATGTTGGGCTGACCCAGTCCAGCCTCTTTGACTATAACTTCTGTGCTGTGTTAGACTGATCTAATCCAGCCTCCTTGACTGTAACGGATGTACCTATCATGTTGGGCTGACCCAGTCAGGCTTCCGTGGCTGTAGCTGGTGTGTTCCGGATACCTGTGCGCCTGGCATCATATAGACATTTGGAAAGAAAAGTTACTCTCCTTTCTGGTGGCTGAAAACCCCACATGTAAAACTTGGGCACAGACAGCAGCTGCATTTTCCAATAAAGAGGGAAAAGTGTCCCGCTTTGAGTGGAGGGCACGGCTCTGACCTACAGAGTAGAGGCTGGAGAATTGTAAGACAAGGTCTCCTGTAGACCTGTAGCTTTGCATATCCCGGAGCTGCGATCTCGCGGCTGTAGGTGTCCCCTCAGTATATGGGCTGCTTTTGTCACAGTTGTGACAGAGTGCTGACAGGAAGTGACTTGTAGAGGAGGAAGGGTTTATTCTTACAGTTCAAGGGAATACAGTCCTCCATGGTGGGGTGACAAAATCAAGAAGTAGCTGGTGACATTGCCTCCGCAGTCAGGAAGCAGAGAATGAACAGAAAAGGAAATGAGGGTCTCGACCTCAAAGCCCACCCCCAGTGACCCACTTCATCCAAAGAGGCCATACCTCCTAAACATTTTGTAACCATCACAAACAGTGTCATCGGCTGGGGACCAAGTGTACAAACACATGAGCCTGCCGGGACATTTCACATTCAAAACACAATGCTCAGTGCAGGTGTGGTTTAATCTCAAATAAAGGAATTCTCCCTTCTTCGTAGTGTGTATAGGGTGTTTGTTCTTGATAGCCAAAGGAGGAGTGCCCTTAGTTTTCATAGGCAAAACTCAGTGCTGATCTCCATCCTTCTAGAGAACCATCTGTAAGAGAGGAGGGATGGTGGGCATTTAAAAAAAAATACACTCCGGCCTGGCCTGGACACTGCAGGCTAAAAGGTGGCCCCTGTGGAAAAATAGCAATGTACTGTATTGTCCTACAATCTGATCTCTTTATAGGAGGAATGGAACTTCTTACTAAATTTTACAAAGTGTTTGCCTCCACATGCAGGCACATTAAAAAATGACTATGGGCACAGGCTTCCGACCTAGTCATCCAAATCTAGCAAGGGAAGGTCTCAGCTAGGTATCAGTAAAAGCAAGTACTTCTGTTGGCCTGGTCCTCAGAGAAGCCATGTGTGCTGTCTGCCACCCACCCAGGACCTTGTACCATGTAAAGATATGAGAGATGACCCTGAAAAGTCAAGGTTTATTTTTAAAATTTTTTTAAATTTTATTTTCATGTGTTTGGATGCTTTCCCTGGATTCATGTCTATGAACCCCATATGTAAGTGCCCACAGATGCCAGGGAAGGGCATCTGATCTCCTAGAACAAGAGTTAGAGACAGAGATAAAGGAGACTGACCAGGGAGCTGGAGAGATGGCTCAGTGATTAAGAGCACTGACTGCTCTTCCAGAGGACCCGGGTTCAATTCCCAGCACCCACATGGCAGCTTACAACTGTCTGAAGATCCAGTTGCAAGGGATCTGACACCTTCACACCAATGCACATAAAATAAAGTTAAACCATAAAAATATTTAAAAAAATGATTTAAAAAAATAAAAAAAGGAAACTAACCAAACACCCCAAGAATGAAGACACTGTGCCCCAAGAACACCTAAGGGAGATATTATTTCCAGCAGAGGTTATCATTATTTATCTCATGGTATGGAGATGTCTACAGTAAAACCAATTGATGGAATGCACACTCATGGGGAGGGGGAGAGAGGACCCTCTTCCTAAACAAATATCTCTATAGTAACTCCACACCACAGTTTTCACAGTGTTTTCTAGATTGAGTTCTGCAGGATGTTACAAATATCAATCTAATGATTTTTGTTATTATTCTGCTGCTTCTTTCTACCCGCTACTTAGACTCCCTTCAAAACCCAAAGCACAGTTAGGTAAATGACTCTACATTTCTATATAAAGTTAGAAAGCCCATGAAGTTTACCTGGGAACTTCCCCAGCCTCATAGTCTAAAGGCACGTATGTGTACAGATAACATTAACTCACTACATTATCCTATGCGTTTAGTTTTGGCTCAGCTTTCTTTTATTAAGCTGACATGGCACAGCCCTAGCCTCTAAGCCAGTGATTCTCAGCCTGTGGGCAGCGACCTTTTGTGGGTAGCATATCAGATACCCTGCATATCAGATATTTACATTATGATTCATAACAGTAGCGAAATTACAGCTATGAAGTAGCAATGAAATTTATAGTTGGAGGGTCACAGCACTAGGAAGGTTGAGAACCACTGCCCTGAGCCAAACTGCCATCTTCTGACTCAGCTGTGCAGCTTGCAGAAGGTCTCCACAGCTGGATGTCCTGACTGTTGATGCTCCTTTATAAAATGATAGTTTGGGCAGAGTCATTATCCCACCTCAGTATCCAGCCGCTCTTCTTAGCCAGTTGTATGTAATTGTGCCCTAATTACACACGGCCTTGTGGTTTGGGGAGCAGTTAGAATACATAGGCTAGGGAGCGGGGAATCCGCCATGTCTGTGAGGATGCCGCCATTCACGCTGTGTAAAGACTTTCTGGTGCAGCTGCTTTGGGGTCCCTCAGGCTTCTGCAGTAACCTTTTGCCCATGTTCTAGAAGTAAGCCCAGTGAGTTTGTTGGTTCCCCAGGGTGAAATCAAACCTAGGCTTGTCACTGGGACTTGATAAAGAGGGTATAGACAATGCCTAGTCTCCTCCACTCCCTGGGGAGGACTCACAGCAGGTGGTAAACGCATTTGTTAATGTCACTGTGCTTTGTGGTGTTAAGGGGAAAAAAAGTAAATGATTTTAGCAAAAGTGGGTTTGTATATAGAGAAAACACAGGCAAGTTACAGAAGTCTGAGTAAGCCAAAGAGTGAAAAAAATGAGACTTGGAGCTGATGTAGATGGTATTAAAATTTCTAAAGTCAAAGTCCAATATACTGATTCAAACCTGTGCTCAAATCAGTGGAGCTACTGATGATTGTTTCTTGTTGAGACAAAAACATATGTAAATGGAGGTTTCTCTGTCCTGCCCCATCCCATAGCCACTTCCAAATAATCACTCAGAGGCCTATATTAATTATTACTGCCCAACCAGTAGCTCAGGCTTATTAGTTGTTAACTCTTACATTTAAAGTAACCCATATTTCTACCTATGTTTTGCCATGTGGCTTGTTACCTCATCTTCTACATGTCCTGCTTGTTCAGCAGCTGGCTGACTTCTCTCCCAGCTCTGCCCCTCTTCATCTGAGTTCTCAGTTTGATTGTTCCGCTAAACTTATCCTGCCTGGCTAATGGTCAAACAGCTTTTGGTATTAACCGAGAGGAATATTCACAGCACACAGAAAGATCATTTCACAGCAAACATATGCTTAATCAAGTTTAGTTGAAAATGTTTGTTTGGCCCAAGCTTTCTCTAACTATTGCACAGAAGTGACGAGTACCCGATTGGAATAGGTAATCTTCTCTGTGGTCCACAGCCATAACTGGAGGCTGCGCTGATGTGTCAGAGGAATTCAAAAGGAGGTCCCAGTGAGGTCCCAGGGGACTATAGCACATCTCAAATGTCCTGTGTCTGGGGCACTGCATCTATTTGCTTGTTCAGAAGAGCCAAGGAGACCCCACCTGGTGATTCTAACCGGTGTCCAGTCTACAAGCAGAGGGTCAACACAGAGGAATTGTGTTCTCAGGGCTTCCAAGCAAAACCATGGTCAAGCAAGGCCCTTAACTTTTCTCCACATGCAGGGAACAGCTAGCAAAAGGAGGTTCAGAGGAGCCAAAGGTCCCTCCCAAACCCAAGTGACCACTGAGGACCTGATTCTAAACTGGCCTTTGCAGGAAAAACAGTGGCCGTCCAGAAGCAGTGGTGCATGCCTTTAATCCCAACAGTCTAAAAGCAAAAGCATGTGGATCTCACTGAGTTCAAGACAAGCCTGGTCTACATAGAGAGTTCCAGGACAGCCAGGGGACATAGACCTTGTCTCACAAACCAAACAAAGTTAGTTAATGTCCACCTACATGGTCTTAAACATCAAGCAGAAAAATATGATCAAAGACTAAAATGATTAGTGTATTTTTTAATAGTCCAATGGATTGCACTCCCCAGGTATTAGACATCAGTCTATATAAGATGTCATTTAGACAACTATGTCTTACTAATGATTTTCTCTTTTTCTTTTTCTTCTTCTTCTTCTTCTTCTTTTTTTTTTTTTTTTTTTTTTTGGTTTTTTGAGACAGGGGTTTTTCTCTGTGTAACAGTCTTGGCTGTCCTCGAACTTTCTTTGTAGACCAGGCTAGACTCAATCTCCCTGAGTTCTGCCTGCCTCTGCCTCCCAAGTGCTGGCATGTGCCACCACTGCCTGACATATGATTTTTCTTCTTGATAAGAAAAATGCTACCTAGATACAATACTTCAGACCTGAGCTTACTTCAACACTGCAGTACCTTCCTGGGCCCACTATTGTTTTTAACCACCACCCCCCAAAAAAAGACAAATGTCTTCTCTCTCTTCGTCTGTAGCAGCCATCTGGGAGGGACATCACAGTGTCCCTCTAGCTATCTTAAGAACTATCAAAGTTCAAAATGGCTTAAAACAGATTATGGGTTCATCACTGCTGAGTCCAGCCGTGTAAACCAAGAACAGTGGGGCGCACAAGCAGATGGACGCTCTTGTGAGCCCATCAAGGAAGTCTAGTGGACATTGATTTAGACATAGCCCTTGTTCTGGTTTGCCCCGATTCCCTGCTGCACTGGTTAGCTTTGTGACAGCTTGACAGAAGCTGGAGTCTTCTAAAACACGGGAACCTCAATTGAGAAAATTTCCCCATCAAAGTAGCCTTAGGTAAGCCTTTAGGGCATTTTCTTGATTAATGTTTGATTTGGAAGAGCCCAGCCCACTGTGGGAAGGTGGCTATGGGCTGTGTAAGAAAGTAAACAGAGAAAGCCAGTAAGTTGTATTCTTCCCTGGCCTCTGCTTCAACTTCTACCTCCAGGTTCCTGCCCTGACTTCCCTTCATGATCTGTAGGGTAAAATACACCCTCCGCCCCCCACACACAGAGAGGAAGGATTTAAACAGTTGAAGAAATATTAATAAGGACAAAGAGAAAGTTTCCAGAACTTGGTTGCTATTAAAGACAATTTTACAACCCCCCAATGTTCTTAAAAGAAGGGCTCTAATCTTTCACATAAGAAAATGGGGTCAAATCAAAACTAACAGTTTTTTCTTTTAGACACAACCTCAGACTCTCACTGACCTTCTGGTGTGACTGTCTTCATCAGTGTCTGGGAGGATGGGAGATCAGAAAACTAACCTGCTAATTGCGTTCCCTTCTACCAGATGTCCACCCTCGGCACAGTCCCATGGGTGGCAGGAACAGGATTAGATGGCATGAACACGTAGAACCAGGACTTCAGGAGAACACAGAAACTGGGGGCTCGGGACCACGAATGATGCTGTAGGTCCAAGGAAGCCAGAGAGGGAACCTGCCTGCCTTGCGAGCAGCTTTGAGGTCTCCATCCCACATTGCTGTGACCAGACACTGTGACCATGGCAACTCCTATAAAAGAAAGCATTTAACTGGGGGCTCGCTTACAGTTCAGAGGTGTAGTCCATTATCATGGCGGGGATCATGACAGCATCTTAAAGAATGAGCACCTCGGGGATGAGAGTTCCAAGTTGTTATTTAATGTTTTTCTTTACAGTTTACCACCCAGGAAAACCCACACAGGTTTCTGGTCAGGAGAGGACCTTATGGTGGAATGGTGGGAGTTCCTGACACACTCCTGGAACACCTCATATTGACACAGGAAACTTTGGGGTGCTTACCCCAATTCTGTAGCATAGAGGCACTGTTATTAGTCTGAGTTCAATAGCCAGCACTCTCTCCCAGCAGGTTTATGGGGAAATTAGGTCTGTCTTTACTCTTCAATCTATCCAATAACCGTGGCTACCTGAGCTCTGAGGAAGGCCACTGGAATTTCAGTCTAGCTTGGGCTGGGAGAGTTCTTTGTTCTGGGAGAACCCATTGACCTCCTCCGAAGTAAGCAGTCTTGGTGTGCCTGGCATCCACACTGCAAATGTATGTATCCTCTAGCTCTCTGTTTTAAGGGAATGAACAGATGGTATCACAGCCACAAACTCCTAAAGCTCTAAAAATGGTTGGAACTGATGAGGCTCAGGGCCGACAAGTACTTTTTGTTGTAAAACTAGATTCATAGATAAGAACAAGGAATAAAGTTACAGCAGAGGGGATATGGCAATGAAATTCCCATTGTCAGATCGCTTCCCAGACAGTGAATGAAGAAGACGAGTTCCCTGTGACTTAGCCAAAGTGCTTGTATAAAAAACGGAGGAGTGACTGATCAGTGAACGGTCACAGTTGGAGACTAGACAAAGAGGAAAAGTGTGGTCCCCTCCGCATTGCTCTCTGGGTCTCAGTGTTCCAGAGCCAACTTTTGGAGCTGTCAAGTTGCAAACACTTACTTCATGTAAATCAACAGAAGTGTTGTTACAGCTCTGACAAGGTCATGTGTAGTCCCGAAAACATGTAGCCATTCAAAACAGTACTTTCAGTGGCCATAGAAACAGGTTTGGAACCTTTACAAGAAAAAAAGGTGAGGCAGGAGGGGCTGTCAGCAAGTCAAAGAAGTCACAGCTCTGCCTGGACATTAAGGTCACCTGAGGAGCTCCATATGGCCTGCCTGGGACCCCAGAGAGGCTGTTTCTGGTGCTACGGAGTTGGGTACTTTTTTAAAGCCTCCCAGGTGCACTCAGGTTATGAAGTGCTTGACCCTTGTCATGGAATAAATCCAGTTATTTCTGTTCCGTCTAGCATGTGTTGGTGACAACCTCAGTCTTGAGACATTTTCTCCAGCATCATTTCTGGCAAAAACATACAGCCATGTGTCCAAATGGTGCTGTGGGCTGTCCAAGCTTAAGGTGCTAGGAAGGGAAAGAGTTTACCAGATGTCATCAAGGCATGCCATAAGCCTGGCCAAGGCCAGGGGAGGTTTAGAAGATGTTTGACAGGCCTGCTTCATTGGTATTTCTTTTCCAGTGTGGTCAGCTGGCTCAGTCTTCCAGCAATGCTGCCTTAGAATTCTAATGGCATATTTATAATCTATAGAAGATGGTAGTAATTCAGTTATCCATGAATTTATGCTTTCAAGTCCAGGAAAACCCTACCACAATAACAACAAACAACACGAAGCCCCCTGAGATTGAAGCTCTGTCTATCAGACTAGCCTTTTTCCTCTTTGAGGCAGCCTGACTGGTCAAGTTGAACAGAACCAACCCTCCTCCCACCCCAGCTCCACGTGAGGAGCTGGATGCATTGCGTGGGCAGGATATCTTTAGGAGTGAACCATACCCCCTTCCTGTCCTTGCTGACTGCCTAGTGCCTTTACCATGGTGAACCATGAAATGGCCAAGAGTCAGTGTTCCAGGCTGGTATTGTCATGGAGGGGTCAGAGGAAGATGACCGAACTAAAAGGAAGACAGGCAGACAGTAATCCTAATTCATGTGTAGGTGAGAGACTGATAAAATTAGAACACTGATTTTAAAGTTTATAGAAAAAGCAACCAGCAAGTTAAAGGCCATAGGCCAAATATGGCCCACTGTCTACTTTTGTGAGTAAATTTTTATTAGAATACACATACACACAACAATGGAACCTCCATATTGTCCTTTGTCTAATATCAAGTTATATCATTGCATATACACACAAGGCAGTTGGACTAATCAGACTATTGACTGATTTTGCAAATATTTCTTCACACACACATGCACGAATAGACAGACGACAGTCAAGGGGGTAGGGACAGAGGCTCGTTCTCTAGAAATGTGGACCCGCCACACTAGGCCGGAAAGCTCAAGCAAAGGAGTAGGGAGGGAATGCCACATTGAGCCAGGAAGGGCAAGGCCTACATGCCACTCCTGGAATCACAGCGATCCCACAAGCCCCATCTCCCTGACAGGCTTCACGATGCAAATAGTAGGGTTCCTTATACTGGTGCTGGCAAGAAAGAGAAGAGCCCCAGGGACAATTGAAAGGCTGGTTGCTCTCCGTATGCGCATACTGAACATTCGTGGTGTGTGTGTGTGTGTGTGTGTGTGTGTGTGTGTGTGTGTGTGTGTGTGATGGTTCCCAGCGCTCCTGGAAGCTCTCTCCCTCTTTGCTGTGTCTCAGACCCTTGCCCCATTTCCCCTATTGGTTCCAGCTATTGTTACATAAAACAGGTTCCTGAGGTGACTTGCAGAATTTTCTCACGTAGAAATTATTGTTCTCAAGCATTAGTTATACCTGCTGTCTTACTTTAATACAAGAATCTTTGCAACTTTTCCCTCTCAAAACCAAATGGCAGGCCAGGTGTGGTGGTGCACACCTTTAATCCCAGCAGTGAGGAGGCAGAAGCAGGTGGGTCTCTGAGTTTGAGGGCTACACAGAGAAACTCTGTCTTGAAAAACAAAACAAAACAAAAAAAAAAGATAACTGTCTTATGGTATATTTTTTTAAATGTTTTCTTTATTATTTATTATCTATACAGTATTCTGCCTGCATGTACACATGCAGACCAGAAGAGGGCATCAGATCTCATTACAGATGGTTGTGAGCCACCATGTGGTTGCTGGGAATTGAACTCAGGACCTTTGGAAGAACAGTCAGTGATCTTAACCTCTGAGCCATCTCTCCAGCCCCCTCTTATGGTATATTTTAGCATACATATACATCATTTAAAATGACCTTAATATGAGTTTCAGAAGCATGTGCCTACATGCATGCTTAAGTGTGTGTGTGTGTGTGTGGTGTTTGTGTGTGTGTGTGTGCATGCCGCACGCCCAGTTGCACATGTGCCACAGGGGTGAGGGTCAGAGGTCATCTTTCAAGACTCAGTTGCCTCTTTTCACTAGAGGTCCCGGGGACGAGCCCTAGGCTTCATGCTCGCATAGCAAATCGTAGCCTCATTGGCACCTGCAACAATTCCTTCTTAACATAGCACAGTAGCAGCACTGAGAAAACATGTAAATGTCTTCATTAAAACTAAAAGTGCTTAAACATAAATAGAAGTGTTTAATCGTAAAAACAATCGGAGAATATCTGTGGTGCCTATACCTTCTTTAAAGTATTCAGTCCAGAACATATACAAAGGGCAGGCACTTCACACACAGAGTCGTCTCCACAGCCAATGAGCATGGGAAGATGCCCGGAGTCAGGCATGGTGGTACAGGCCTGTAATTCCAACCCTGCGGGGCCGCAGCAGCAGGATCCTAAATTTGAAGCCAGCCTGGACTACATAGTGAGACCCTGGAGACAGGAGTGGAGAGGTCATCAGGGAAATACAAATTAATGTAATGATGAGGCACTGTTGCCCACCAGAAGGACTACACCTAAATACAATGATAATACCGGAGCTTGGTGAAGTGTGAAGTAATTGAAATACATTTAAATTCCTGGTAGAATTATACGTTTTAGCATCAATTCTGGAGTGTTTAAAAGTACCTATTAAAACTAAAGATATGCTCACCCAGTGTCTAGAAATTCTGCCCGTATAATGTGCCCAGAGACTGGGTGCTTCCTACTCTGCAGGAGAAGAAAGGTGGCCAGATCAGTTTTCTTAATATCCCATTGCACTTTGCCTCAGAGGATGGGCAGGCGTCTAAGCAGAGATAGAAAGCAGCATTTGGGAAGATGTGAATGAAGCTTTTGTGTTTCAGAATAGAAATGGAAATCCCCAAAGGCCGGAGCACACAGGTAGGGATTTCAGAAAGCACAGCCGATAGAAAGTCAGGGTCTTACAGAGCTAGCTTGCTAAGGAGGGCGGTAGCCTAGGGCCGCTCTCAGGAGTCCACTCAGCTGTGGGGGGAAGCCAGAGGGAAGCCAGGGCCTGTTAGGAGTGCAGCTGGGGTGAGTTGTCACTACTTTGACGACATTTTACCAAAGCTGGGGAGTGTGCGCCTCTCTCTGGACCTGAGTCATTGCCACCGCCATTCTGAGGAGAGGAGCTGGCGCATTGCTGGAATCTGTGGTTTTACAGGAAGCTTCACCATTCAATAAGGATAGAGTGGGAAAGGGGTAGGGAATGACACTCCAGATAAATTGCCTTAAACCACCAAGTTTTTCTCTTTAATTTTTATTTTATGGGCATGGGTGTTTCGTGTGCATGTAAGTCTGTGCACTGTGTGAGTGCCTGGTGCTGCAGAGACCAGGAGAGGGTGTCAGAGCCCCTGGGTCTGTACTTAGCTGCCATGTGGGTGCTAGGTGTCAGATGTGGGTCCTCGGAGAGAGAAGCCTGTGCTCTTAACTGCAGAGTCATCTCCCCGGCCCCCTTAAAGTGCCAATTATTTATACAGCCAATAATCCCCTCCACAATCTTCCAACCTCCCCCTCAAAATGCCATGCATTGCGAGTTGTACCTGGCTGCCTCCACCTAAGGTGACCTTGTCCTTCTCCTCTGACTCCACCTTTTCCTCCTGTCCATTCAAAAGGGGACCTAGGCTTTGGCCATGGACGATACCCTTAGAAAGAATTTGGACACCTCCTAGAGGATAGCGAACAAAGAGCACAGCTCTGCCACCTTCTGTGGAACCCATGCTGCAGAGGAAAGTCTCAGATTCTCGTGACTCCGCTACCCACTTTCCCTGAGATGTGTCTCGTTGCTGTTAATCCCTGAGTTTAAAGGTCTATCTCTGATTTATTAGGCAGCGGGCAGTGCTATGCTGATCGTGTTTTTGGCCAAGGACAGAACAGGAGAGGATAGCCTTATTCAGAAAGAGGAAGCAGAGGCAGGACTCCCTGACCTTGAACAACCTGGGAGACACCCCAGGCCCCAGGGAGAGACCCAATCACCTCTGCTAGCGCTTACAGAAGGAATGGTTCTACCATGTAGGAGTGAGCCTTTTAAGACCCTTTGAGAAAGGGGCTTCACCCCAGGAGACGGCTTTGTTTGCCTGTGCTGAGGTCTCAGGATGAAGCTCGCAGTTGGATTCCAATTTCCTAGTGACAGGAGAAGCCTACCCAGGTCTCCTGGCTGGTTGCCCTCAGCAAGCAGATAATTTATGCATGCTGTTCCGCTCTTTGGGAGAGTTCCTTAAATAGTGAGGAAAGAACCTTGTGAATTGCAGTGGGGCATCCAGCCCACACTGCTCCAGAGGGGAGGAAGGCAGGCTGTCTTCACAGCTGCTGTCACTGCTGGGGCTCCCCGGGGCGTCCCTGAGAGCTGGCAGCCAAGCACTGAAAGCCCAAGCTCCCGTTTCTCTCCGGTAAACCCCCGCTGGGGCAGAGTGTCTGAATTCACTGTCAGCCCCTATTGTTCCTAATCAAGCAGACAGGGGAGGCGGGAAACAGAGTCAGCCCCGGGGGAGCACAGCAAGAGCTCCATCCTTGGCATGGGTGAGCTGTCCTTGGTCAGATGAGATCCCACTGGGTAATTCTGAGGCCGGCTAGATACACCATGTTCATCAGCCCTGGCTCTAGAGATGGCATCCTTCCCCCCAGGATGCCTGCTGTTATCCACAGCACTGTGCCAGCCTGAGTTATACACGCCCTGCAGGCACCTCCACTGTACATGGTCCACCCCCCAGCAAACCAGAACGGCTGCCAGCTTCCTTCGGAGCAGCAGGATGTGGGATTTCTCTGGCCTCCCACCTTCGTGGTGCCACAGAAACTAGCAAGAACACACGTGGGCTAGTGGAAGCATGAACTCCTCCGCTAAAGCCCATGGTCCACCTGCCTGCTGGACTTTAAGCCAAATTTAACTCCACCCTGCTTCTTGAGAGTGACAGATTTGTATGTCCCTCAGCAGTCACTTGACCGGGAACCTTGATCTTCAGCATCCCCTGAAACCATGTCCACTGGCTTCCCTTCTCAAGCAGTTCCAGACTGCAGGCTGGCTCACCAAGAACTGTAGAGGCACTGAAACTGTGCCTGTACTGTGACTCATACTGGTTAGTAAGCAAACATCACTTGGGAGCCCGGGGGAACCATGCCTTCCCAGACTTTGAAGAAGTCTCCATCCCTTGGGTCTTCCTTCCCCCACAAGCTCGTCCTGTATTCTCTTACTCAGCCAAGCTTAAGTCGTGGTGAAAATTGGTTTGTCTCATAACAGCCACCAGCTATGACCCTTCTCACGTGCACTTGGGACTTGTATGATTTAGGCTCGAAGAAAAATATTTTTTGTTGTGCATGTAGTGTGTGTGTGTGTGTATATGTGTGTGTGTGTGTTTTGTGTGTATGTATATGTGCAAAAGTGCAATTGGGTGCATGTCCGTGTGTGCACGCATGTGAAGACCATAGTTCAACGCTGAGTGTCTTTTGAAAACTTCCTTATTTTTTGAGACAGGGTCTCTCACTGAACCTCAAACTCACCAGTTCAGCTAGGCTGACTAACCAGTGAGCTCCAGAGATCTTCCCATCTCCGTCCCCAGCACTGGGGTGACAGGCACATGCTTGTCTTTGTATGTGGCTGACAAGGATCCTAACTCAGGTCCCTGTAATTGTGCAGCAAGCGCGTTGCCACCTGTGCCATCTCTACAGCCCTGCAGAAGTCTTGTTGTGGCTGACTGACTTAAGCTACACTTAATAAAAACAGCCTTAATAAGAGCTGCCGCTGTGGCTTGAGAGCCTAGGCGACGGGATGGGGTCAGCAAGCCATCGGGACGAAAGCCAAAGAGGCTGCAGACTGAGAATGTCTATACAGAGAGAAATGCCAGGCAGACAGTCCCCGGAGATTCTGCTCCTCTGAGCCAACGGCCAAGGAGTGGCTGTGTGTGTCGTGCAGGTGGAGCCTAGGTGTCCCAGGACATAAGAACTGGAGCATCAGAGCAGTGGCTTCTGGATAGGCTCCCCCAGTCCCCTCAGGTGCCAAGCATCACATCCTCTGGTTTCTTTCCTTTCAATAATGTTTAACAACTAAATTCACATGGTCAGACCCGAATGGTTTTCACTCTAGCTCCCTCTCCTTTGCCCCTGAGAAGTGCTCAATGGATACGTATTCCACTGAACAATAGCTCCTAGTGGCTTGTGGGAACCAGGTTCATTAATGGGGGAGGTGGGAGGGTGTGTTATGAAGGTGAGTGTCTCAACCTGCTAGAAGGAAAGGCCCGTCCCTTCTAGCTACTAGAAGAGACAGCAGACAGGTCTGAGGCCAGCCTCTGGCATGAGAAACCCTGGCAGGAACTTTCTGGTTTTTAAGGGATTCATAAATCAGGTGTGCCTTTCCTAAATAAATCCAGACCCACTGCCCTCACTCCTGTTGTCTGACTGGAACTCTGCATTATCATCTGCGTTCTGGGCCAGAAGAATAATTGGAGAGAAGCAGAGGAGGTGAGACATGCGTGAGCGGAGTGCCCAGCTCACCCCAGTCCTGGTGGACTGCACAGCTGAGCAGGGCTGGTGCATGAAAATGAGCACTGAGGGGTGACCCTGTCTTCCCTACCAAACATCCTCATGATTCCTCGGGAAGCAACAAGTTCCCTTCTGGTACCTAATTCCTAAAAGGCAAAATATAGAAAGGAACCTGTAGTTCCTACCGGAGTGTTAATAAGTGCTGATCCCCCCAACACCCTCTCTCTTGTGGAAAGCATCCTTACTGTCCACACTAGATTGTGCTTTGGTGTTCAACTATTTTCTCTGAATAGAAACAGAGAGCCTCGGGAAGTTATCCAAAGTTAAAAGTCTCAGGATACTCAGAAAGTTAAAAAGAGTCATAAGGCCCTTTCCAAGGTTGTAAAAACAGTAAGCAGTTGCTGGGGAGAGATTCTCTTCTGGGGAGCTGCCTGCAATTTAGATAGGTGCTGTAGGGATTCCTACTGCCAGTAGCCTTTAAGTTACCTGCCCACTTGGGCGTGGTCTCTTATACTATTTACGCTGATGGAAAGCATGCTTTCGGGCCTCTTTTCCAGGCTGCAGGATTCAGTTGCTGCTCCCCGTTCCAGCAGAAGATTGTGATCTGTGCATCTACCCCTAAATAAATAACCCCTCTATTATTCTCAATTCTGAGCTAGTGTGGGGTTTCTTTTAAGCGTCCTTCTTCAGGTAGGGGTTGCAAAGGATGCTGTTTTCCGTGAGTCATCCACTGCCCATCCTGGTCTGGGCTTATTTGGTGATTCCGCAACCATGGAGTGACTTTTGCTACTGTAAGTTACCCCAGTAAACTCAGTGGCTCACCACGCCGGACTTGGGTGGGACCATTTCCTTAATCTGTCATCAGTGCTGTATCTGGGTTAGATGTTTGTTCTTGACTCTCTAGGAAACCGCACGTGCTGGCATCTGGTCTCATGCTGACATGATCTCAAATTGTTTGAGCATATCTCAATCTGGCGGTGGGGGTCTACAACTCATTCCTGGGTGTGACAGGAAATCAAATTACTTAAAGTCAACAAGTCAATGTACCCAACAGACTAGTGCAAAGAATAAGAAACCCTTAAAAATGTTAAGCATGTCAGTAGCATTTATCTTTCCCTCCACTAAAGCCTTGCTGTGTGCTCTAAGCTGAAGAGCAAAAGCAGGGGTAGCAGAGCTTTGAGGAGTGCAGGGAGACTTCTAAGGATCCTCATCTCCATTCCTCGGTCTCCACACAATGCGATGCCCTGTCACCACGAGGAGCCAGCTGTATTTCTCAGAGAGAGCTGGAAGTTTCCTATGAATGGCAATATGTTTCATGCTACATTTAACAATGAGCCCCAGTATATCCTCTGAGTAATGAATCCCTCTCTCCGCAGGCACAGAAGACACACAAGAAGGTCCCTAAGTGTAGCCGAGCGCACCGCTCCTCCGAGAAGAAGCCTCGTTCCGCTCCGTCTACAACCGTGGACACACCCAGCACAGCCCAGGGCAGCAGCAAGACAGCCCCACAGAGCAGCCCGTTCCTGGGGCCTAGCCAAGTGGCCCTGCCTCCCAGGAACAAGCAGGAGTGTACCCCACAGTCAGGCACCTCCAGCCCTGCCCGGTCTTTCCAGAGAAGCAAGTCTTTGTTTTGTTTGCCCAGTGGAGGACCCTCCCCCACTGAACCACAGCGGCTCCTGACTGGCTCCCAGAGACACAGTGCCTCAGAGTGGAGGCCCGGCCACCTCCTGTCCGTTGATGACTTAGAGGGGGCCCAGGAGACAGACGTGGACACCGGCCTGCGGCTGTCCTCTTCAGACCTATCTGTGGTCTCTGCATATTCTGCACCCAGTAGGTTTTGCAACACAGTGGAGTCATCCCTCCCCTCCAAGAGATGTAGCAGCCACTGGCCAGCACCCAAGAGTCCCAAGGAAGGACTACTGCCTGCTGCCGGTGAGGTGAGCCCAGCTGCCTCCTGGGATTCCCACCCTGAATTCACCAAAAGGTCTCCCAGTCTCACAGACGTAACTAGTGATGTCCTTTCTGCTTCTGGGGTCTCCTCGCTTGCACAGCCGTCCCCACAGCTCTCTTGTCCTGACTCCAAAGCCACACAGAGTGGCCAAGACATGCTACCGCCACCAGCAACATCTGGCCCTGAGGATAACGACATGGAGGAGTTCTACATCTGAGCATGTCCTGGTTTTCAGGCAAGCTTGGTCACAGAAACTCCGGCACCACTGCCCCCTGCTTCTTGTTCACAGGGTGACCTCGGTCCCGTTTGCCAACTTTGACTAGTACTTGATTATCTATCTTGGAAGCTGGTTAGCATGTTGGCCATGCCACCTATCCAGAACTTATAGGTGACATTATTTCTAAAGGCTCAGATAAAAAAGAAAAAAGAAAAAAACTGACATTTTATGGAAATAAATTTTCAACACAATTCATAAAATCTATTTTTGAATGCTCAATTATACAATTTAATGCTTCAAATGAATATTTGAAATTAAAAAAAAAACAAACATAGCCAGCCAGAGCTGACTTGACAATTCATTGTTCATACTGTGAAGATAAAATAACGAAAGCCAAAATGCTGAACAGGACAAGGACACCAAGTGACTCCTCTCAGAGCTCAGTGTACAATACAGAATGCATGGCTTCCTCGCTCCCCACAGACAGCCACACAAAAACCAGAGACCCTGGAACCCTAAAGCCCTGCTTCCAGTGGCTGTGATAACTTCGTGGGGCAGCTATCAAGCTGCATCAGACAGCAGCATGCCTTGCTCTGAAGCCATTCAGCACTTGAAAATCCAGGTTTACACACAACTGGCTGATAAGCCTTAGAAGGATTTAGCATGAGCAACCAATGCCTTGCACACTTCCAAAATAACCTGAGTTATGAAAACTCGTTTTGCACGCTCTTCCACAGCCGGTTCACAGGAGTAAGCAAACCTGTAGACCCTCCTTTCTGGACTGATTTGTATAAGCGTACTTTTTGCCCTCAGTTGCAAGTAACAGGTTATGAAGCGTACGAGATTCTCTGACTTTAAGAAGCACACTATAAGGGCTGCACACATCTCTCCATAAATGCCCAGAGCCATCTTTTGCAGCACCGTCTCCAGGAAACAGTTAAAGTGTTTGGGACATTTTTGGCTCGCCTTTTGACTGTTCCTGTGAGCAAAAGCCCCGCTCCCCAAAGCTGGAAACTACGCACAGTGCTGCCCCACACAGCCAACCTCCAGTGCATAGAAGCCTTAGGGAAAGTGGGCGCTGCGGCCACACTTGCTTTCCCTGTCTGTTGTCCATTGCTGCCACGGTGTGAATGGTGGTTAAGCCTCCTGGTGAGGCTATTTCTACCACCCAACCTCACCAATGCCAAGTGCTGGCATTGGTGGCAATGCCAAACTGTCCCTACATTCTGTTTCTCCTTGGGAAAGAAAAGCACGGGTGTGTACTTTTCCTGCCTAGTATGGTGCTTCTTGACTAAATTACTCATGGCCGAGTTTTCTCCTCTCCGGAAGGGCCTACACCAGCTCAGACCTGTACAGCCTCAGAGCCTTTCCAGCAGGACCTTCAGGCTTCCTTAGCATCCATCACCATCGGCCAGCCTCGGGTTCGCCATCCTCACAAGGAGAACCTGAGGCTCTGCCTTGCCTCAAACACTTTGGACTTCCTAGGACTCTGAATTCTGTTCCAATGTAAATAAATAAAAACATGGTCTCTTCTGATTCTGGACCAGGAACAAGCCAACTTCTTAAAAGGGCTAGATAATAAATTTTTTAAACTTTGTTCATCATGTTTTAAATTTTATCCAAATATGTTGCTGTTGCTTCTATTGTAGCATGAAAAATAAAATATATATGAATGAGAACGGCTGAGTCACAACCAAACTTAATTTCTAAGAACAGACTGTGGCCAGGATTGGCTCTAGTGGCAATTGGGGAGCCCTCAAGATGGCTGTGGCAGGTTGCTTTAAGATTCCAGCTGGCCATCAGCTTAGACTTTCCAAGCTCATGTTGCTGCTGCTGCTGCTAGTGTGTGACACCAAGAAACACGCTTCTCAGGTCAAGCCAGTGACTACAAAGCCACAGGCTCAGAATGCAAGGGGATTCTGATCAGCTTTCTGCGAATCTGATTCCCAGTCCACTCCTGCAGCCAACACCCAGCCCAGAACTATGACTCCAGGTCAATTGCTGACAACGATAAACAGCATGCTAACATCAGAGAGGATGAAAAATAACATTGGGGTCATGACAGGTCTCCAGGGACAGGAAGTCAGCGCATCGCTGCCAAATGCCAGTGAGGCAAAAGTGAGCATCCTACATTCCTGTGTGGCTTGTCCCCATTTTCCACAGCACCCCTCTTTAGTATATTTGCCCCACGAGGGATGCTTTGGAGCCCAACTCCAGTGTCAGCATGACGACTCTTTCTCTGTGAAACGTCCCCCACACTCTTGTCTCCCAAACTGACTGACGCCTGAAGTATGTCAGAGATACCACATAGAAGAAAGGCTTGCGAATGCCACCCTTCTGCTTCAGACCACCCCCAGGCTCCCCTGAGCTGGCGTAGGAGGTGGAGGGAGGCTTCAGAAGAGTCCTAGGCACAGTTTCATTCTGGCAAACCTTGGCTTTGGGCTGTGCTGACAAGTGCTTTCCTTCTGACACCCGCCAGTGGCTCCCGATTCTTGGAGTTACTGTACCTTATGATACACACTGGAATCCAGTATGGATGCAGGTGACAAATTTGTTCAACTGAAAAATACTGAGATGATCACATAAGCCATTTCTCTTCTAAATTAGGCTTAAGGATGTAAGAAGTATCCATTTTATCCTTTGCTTTACGTCACCCAGTGAGACCCAATCTCTTGTGTTCTTGACCTTAGACCACCCCCCCCCACCCCCAGCCAAGGGCTGACTAGTAAATGCCGTGGTCAAGTTTACATTCCAGCCCTTGTTTGCCTTGATTCTCAGTTACTGTTCAGGTGTCACCTTGTCTGACACTAAGCACACCTAGTGACTGCTTTAAATATCAAATATTTCTCATTGTGTCCCCGACTGAACTGAGAAACTACACACGTCACCTTGAACTGCAGCAGCTGGTTAAATGTGCAACAGAGGGACTCGTGGGGGCAGGGATGACCCTTTTGTGACGGAGGAAGAAGGTGGTATTTGTTGGAACAAACTGGCTTTGGTGCTAGTGTCTCCTGAGTCTCCAGGCCCGCAGAGCAGGGCCATCACAGGAGAGGATCCCACTCCTCCTTCTAGGGTGCCCCAGGGGAGACCAGATGTCTGCTTTTCACCAAGAATGCCTCAAGAACATGGCTGGTGTCTTTATTCCAGGAAAATGAGGAGAAATGTCTGTTTTTCTAGCCCCTTCTCTCTGTAATGAATGAATTCTCTAGTCTGTCAGCTATCAGACACCTGAGCAGACTCACAGAAATACAGGAAAGGGAAATTAGGGCAAATAAAACCCTATTTTATTTAAAAATTAGGGTCGGTAGGCATAGCTTGGTGGAACCCATTCACCTCGTACACATGGGGCACAGGAACCAATCGCAGCCTCAAAAAACGAGACAAGGGAGGCAGGTTCCTTCTTTCAGAGGACCCGGGTTGGTTCCCAGCACTCACATGGTGGCTCGCAACCACCCATAACTCCAGATCCAGGGTATCAGAATCCATTCCTGGCCTTCATAGGCACCAGGCATGCATGTGATATACATACATACACACAGGCAAAATACTCATGCACATTAAATAAATAAATCTAAAAATAATAAAAATTTAAACAAACTGTGAAGTGCTCCTTCATTGCAAACCCCGACAACAGCACCAATCATAGTTCTTGCTGGTAAACTCCAAGCCTGGATGTCAGGGGAGCTCTGGGAATAAGAGGACAGTGCCCCCCCCCCTTTACTCAGGGTCCCATGGTTGTTTCATGTAACTGCTCTTTGCTGGGTTTCACCTCTCCTGGATACCCTGGAAATGCTTGAGAGAGTAACAGGCGAAGCTAATGTTGGGAAAAAAATTCTCAGGGGAAATACACTTTGTCACCATTAGTTATTGCAACAAATGGATTTAGGAAGGGTCAGGAACCTGAATATAAAAATTATACATAAGTATATTGTTCCAATTTTTACCAAAGGCTTCTTCTAGTTTAGGGGCATAGAGGGCTAGTTACCAAATGGCTCTAAATGCCATAATCCGTCCTCGGATATAATGTGGGCAAGCACGAGCCGTGGCAGTGGCACCCTCGGATCTCTAAGGAAGGACCCTAGTCACTTGTTTTCTTTTGTAGAGGTGGAGTAGTATATTCCTTTCAGACAGACATCCAAGGAACACTTGGTGACAGTGCAAAGGCTCCTCCTGTGCCCCGTGGCACCTCCCTGAGTGCTCCATTTGGGGCTGTCTTAGCATTCTCTTGCTGTGATAACCAATGACCAAAAGCAGCTTGGGAGGATATGGTTTATTTGACTTACATGTCCCAGTCCCAGCCCATTATGAAGGAAGTCAGGGTGGGAACTCAAGGCAGGAAGCTGGAGGCAGGAGCTGATGCAGAGACCATGGAGGGATGCTGCTTACTGGCTTGCTCTCCATGACTTACTCAGCCTTTCTTAAACCACCCAGGACCCACAGTGGGCTGAGCCTCCTACATTAATCATTAATCAAGAAAGTGTCCCACAGACTTGCCTACAGGCAATCTGATGGAGGCATTTTGTCATTGAGGTCCCCACTTCCCAGGTGGCACTGGTATGTGTGAAGTTGACAAAACCTAACCAGCACAGGGACAAAGCCGCACCTCCAGGCACCAGAATCAGCCCCCACCCATCAGTTCCATTCCTTTGGGAATATCTATGACAATAACCCTGAAGTCCCCTTAAGTCAGATGTGCCTGCCTCCAGCCCTGAGCCCAGAGCTGCTGTACAGAGGCCACCCCATGTATGCATGGCCTGTCAGAAATGACCCCTGCAGAGAGACACTTCAGGCCAAAGGGCCTCCATGAAGAAGACTATGGAGGGCTCTGGTGCCGCCTGGTGGCCACTGCTCCCAAAGACAACAAACCCAGTGCCCCTTTCAAGCAAGA
The DNA here is from genome assembly GCF_950005125.1 of Chionomys nivalis. NCBI lineage: Eukaryota > Metazoa > Chordata > Mammalia > Rodentia > Cricetidae > Chionomys > Chionomys nivalis. Next base: position 50,581,889 of record NC_080097.1, on the reverse strand, counting down.
AGATTCCATCTATCACAATAGGGAGAAGGCGTTCCTCTTTCATTTATTCTTCTGAGGGTCACTTTCTAGTTTGTCCTCCTACGAAGTACTGAGACAAGTTAAATTATATAAATAGAAATAGAAAGTTAGGACCAAAAAAGAAGTTATCAATGTATCTAGCAATATAAAGGAAATTATAACTGCTCTAATTGAATTGTCCTGAAAGCCAGCAAAATAGAAAGGTAAGCAGTTTTATAGAACTCTAAATGTAACTATACATATACATAAATATATATATATACATTCACAATAAATATATAGACACATACATATACACGCATACACGTACATCTATGTATACACATACATATACACACACACATGTATATATGACTGAGGAAACTAGCAGTGATTTGTCACCGTGGTACAGACTCTCAGAGAAAACCAAGAAATTTCTAGAAAAGATTCTGAAAGTCACCTTCTCAGCTGGGTTACTACATCGGTCCAAGATAGTGGCTGGTGCGGGGGCAGGGGACAACCTGTGTGCCTCTCCAGCACAGAGGAACACCTTCTTCCTGTTGTGACAGATGTGCATCCTTCAGCTGCACTTCTACCAAGAGCCACTGTCTCGGCCTGTGCGGGTGAAGGGCTCCCATCTCTCCAGCCCCCCCCCCCCCCACACACATCCTCAGCTGTTCTCTGCAGCTGCAAAGCCAGCTGTGACAGACATTGTAAATCCCCATCACTGCCTGTGCTGAGGTACCTGGAAGTCCAGAGGAACACGAGTCCGCACACTCCTTTCTTCAACAATGAGCGTATTCGATTATTTCATTCATTCATTCATTCAACTGTCATTACTCTTTACCATTTAAGCCTAGGTTTTAGAATCATCTCCTTACACATTTAACATAAAACCTCTGTTTAATTCACAAATGGAGTCTAGAATTTTAGCATCAAAAACGTCTACCTCCCGTATCCGAGCTGTCGTTCACTGTGAACAGAAGTGGTCCATCACCTGTAACATATGGACCTCGGTGGGTCATTTTGATTCTTCAGCTATGTGATTTGTGTCAAAGCCCCTAGGTTTTACCTACAAGGGTTTCAGAAACGTGGCGTTTCTTTTCTAAAGAATGGCCCTCGTTCCCAAGCTTGAGGATGTGGGTAAACAAGGTTCTCATAAGCCAGGCCTCCTAGCGCCCCGCTCCACCTTCCTACAGACAGGACGTCACAGCTGTGATAACCACCTCACCCACAGCTGTGATAACCACCTCACCACCCATCATTGCCTCAACCCGGGTTTTGTTTCGTTTTTCCCTATTCCAAGCCATCAGTAGTGAAGCCAGCCCCTGGGACACCGCTCTTGTATACTGTTCCTTCCCAAACCCCCACCTCTGAGCATCCCTCCCCTAACCATTTCCTTCTTGCTCTCTCCCTCCCCTCATGTCTATAGAAGCTGTTGGCCATCTCCGGACCATCTCCCTGCCTAACCAGCTAGGGGCCTAAGGTGCTATTGTCTGCTGCCCTGTAGCAACCTTTGACCCTCTAACCTATGACCTTCATCTGCTCCCAGCCCCCCCCCCAAGGTGTTCTGTTCCCATCCCATAACTTCAGGCAACATTGAGCTCAGTCCTCATTCACGCCTCTGATCTTCAGCCTCTTACAGGTTTCTATGATCCAAACCTATTTTACCCCCCAAATGGCCCCAAGTCATCTAGCATTGCTTGACTTTCAGAAGCTAACCCGGCCCTACTCAACCAGGGTGAGGATTGCCCATCCCTTCATCCAAGTGCCTCCTTATTGAATAAGACACAAAGGCACGAAGGGACAAAGATAATGAGTAAATTGGGTCTACAGCTAAAGCCTTCATCTTTACCAGTGGTTGGAAGCCGGAAACACAAACTGGTGGAGAAGAGGGAGCTGATTTGAGCCACAGATTCCTTGCCTTACTTCTCCAAAAGTTACATTCCACAAGCTGTGAAATGGGCCTCCTCTACCCAAGACCAGCCTGCTCGCCCCGCCTCCTCTACCCAAGACCAGCCTGCTCGCCCCGCCTCCTCTACCCAAGACCAGCCTACTCGCCCCGCCTCCTCCACCCAAGACCAGCCTGCTTGCCCCGCCTCCTCTACCCAAGACCAGCCTACTCGCCCCGCCTCCTCTATTCAATACCAGCCTACTCGCCCCGCCTCCTCTACCCAAGACCAGCCTGCTTGCCCCGCCTCCTCCACCCAATACCAGCCTACTCGCCCCGCCTGCTCTACCCAAGACCAGCCTGCTTGCCCCGCCTCCTCCACCCAATACCAGCCTACTCGCCCCGCCTCCTCTACCCAAGACCAGCCTGCTCGCCCCGCCTCCTCTATCCAAGACCAGCCTGCTCGCCCCGCCTCCTCTATTCAATACCAGCCTACTCGCCCCGCCTCCTCTACCCAAGACCAGCCTGCTTGCCCCGCCTCCTCCACCCAATACCAGCCTACTCGCCCCGCCTGCTCTACCCAAGACCAGCCTACTCGCCCCGCCTCCTCTACCCAAGACCAGCCTGCTCGCCCCGCCTCCTCTATCCAAGACCAGCCTGCTCGCCCCGCCTCCTCTATTCAATACCAGCCTACTCGCCCTGCCTCCTCTACCCAAGACCAGCCTGCTCGCCCCGCCTCCTCCACCCAACACCAGCCTGCTCGTCCCGCCTCCTCTACCCAAGACCAGCCTGCTCGCCCCGCCTCCTCTATCCAAGACCAGCCTGCTCGCCCCGCCTCCTCCATTCAATACCAGCCTACTCGCCCTGCCTCCTCTACCCAAGACCAGCCTGCTCGCCCCGCCTCCTCCACCCAACACCAGCCTGCTCGTCCCGCCTCCTCTACCCAAGACCAGCCTGCTCACCCCGCCTCCTCTATCCAATACCAGCCCGCTTGCCCCTGCCTGGGGGGCCCTGGAGGTATCCTTGGTCATAAAACTCAGTGACTTCCTGTGTCTGTGTTCATCATTCAAGCTGTTTCTGCAGACCTGTGGGGACCCACTAGCCTTTCTGGTGAGGTTCAGTGTTCATGACTCTACCCTGCAATCAAAATTGTCTCCTCTGCCCAGTATTGCGCTTGCCAGAACCAGTAGCCTTGCCACCCTTCCAGCCCTAGCAACTGGGTCACACTGTCCATCCCAGGCAACTCTACCGATCACGTTCTGTCCTGTACCTACCCCAGCCCGCGCTCTGAGATTCCCCACTCTGCCCACTCTGTACCTCTCGGTCTTTTTGTGCGGTCCTGTGTCCCTGCCCCAGTCTCCCCCACACATCATGTTTTTGTGGGAACTACACCTCAATATTCAGCAGCCTGCCGCACACCCATGTTACAACATTTTCCCCTGCCTCCAAATCCACCCCACCAAGCACCACCACCAACTATGAATCACAAAGGGTTCTCCCTCAGCCCCTCTCAGCTCCTCCTCCTGGTCCTCATTCACTTCAAATACTAAGAGAGAAGCACTAAGACAGCAAAGTTGACGGAGCTGTGGAGCCAGAGATGTGGAACCAGAGATGTGGCCCTCATTAAGTCACTCCTTGGCCTTGCTTTCCTCCTTCGTTGAGTTGTGGGGATCCAGCCAGGACTCCGATGAAGAAAGACCGGTGTTTGTATTAGGGGCAAGCTTCCAGAATGGGCCAGAAACCTCCACCATCCAGATAAATATGCTCAAAAATGAAGGCCTTTCCATCAGTCAGACACGGCTTTCCTCTGCCTTTCAAGTTAGCCAAGTTTTTAAAAAAAAAAAAAAAAAATACTCAATTTATGTGTGTTTGTGGCTCCAGCACTGATTATCACCCCTGTTTTTGGAATATCCCATTATTCTCTTTCCAGGACTCTATCCCAAGAAATTATCTAAACAGAGCTAAAGGCTTATATATACTCATCACAGAACAGTTTATAGTATCAAGCCATGGAGGCGGGAGGAGGGTGCCAAACCTGAATATTGCTTGACTCACACATTTGGAAAGAAAAGGAAATTAGGGGCACAAATACAAGAAATAATGCCTCAAAGGATGCTAACAACAAAAAAGAAAGCCTGATAAAATTTTAAGGTTAAAAAAATCAGTATGTTGCCTTGTGGTGGTACCAGGTGCATGTCTTTAATCCCAGCACTCAGGCAGCAGAGGCAGGTGGATCTCAGAGGCAGGTGGATCTCTGTGAGTTCGAGGCCAGCCTGGTCGAGTTCTAGGACAGGTTCCAAAGCCAGAGAAACCCTGTCTTGAAGGGGGAAAAAAGAATGTATAATGCAAGTGTGGTACTTGCTTGCAATTCCATCACTTGGAGATGGGAGGTAGAGAGATCATGAGTTCAAAGCCAGCCTTGGCTACATAGCAAGTTTGAGGTCATCTTTGACTACATATGAATTTTTCTCAAAATAAATTAATAAACAAATAGAGAGGACGTAACATACACTGTCTAAGACGCCCTTGGTTATAGAAAAGCAATCAGAGGCAAACATGGTGTCAAGAATCACTGTATCAAAGTAGAAACTGCTTCTGGAATCATGAGCAGTATTTTTTCTATTCATTTTCTTATTTAAACTTGACATATTTTCTATAATAAGCATTCTTTACCTATATACTTTTAAAATACAGATAGTAAAATAGGAGAAACTTACCCCGCCCCCTTCAACTATTCTTGATGTCATCACCAAATCTGCCTGGCTTTTGTCTGTGTTCTCCTTAGACTTTGAGGTCTGTGTTCCTCCCTCACTCTCCCACCCTAGATACACAGACAGCACAGACTAGTGGGTAAAGCCTGGATCCTCAAGTCTTAGCCATAACCAGTTCCTCAACCTTCTCTGACTCAGTCTCCTCATCTGTCAGCTGAAGACATCAGACCCTTCACTGTGCCGTGTATGTGTCTTCACGGTGCAGAATCTGCCTGAACAAGTCACTGTTTGTTGGAACAATGACCATGTCAGCAGTAGGGTTACAAAGTGACTGAGTCTCCACCCCATGTCTCCTTGATAATCCTCCCAGGTTCTCACTGGGGGAGAGGGCCCATAATTGTGGCTACAGTGGAATGTCACAGTGACACAGGACAGTGACTTTTGGTCAGAATGAATTTGGTTTAAAGGACGCATGGTGCGCTTTAACCTCTGACCTGTTGCTTGAGAGTCATACCCACGACCTCATGCCACTAGGAGCTGTGTTCTTGATCTCCTAGTACATGGCCGTGGGGCCAAGATGTCACGGTCCTGGCATCCACCCACTTCTGTCCGTCCATGCATGTGGCTAATTTTTAAGTATTTTGCATACCTTCTTTCCCAAGACATTTCCCTGACCTCTTGATAACTGTTTTAGTTAGAACTTCCATTGCTGCAGTGAAACACAACGACCAAAAAGCAAGTTGGAGAGGAAAGGGTTTATTTGGCTTATACTTACTCCTGTAGTCCATCATTGAAGGAAGTCAGGACAGGAACTCAAACAGGGCAGGAATCTGCAGGCAGAAGCCATGGAGGAGTGCTGCTTACTGGCTTCTTCTCCATGGCTTGCTCAGCCTGCTTTCTTACAGAACCCAGGACCACCAGCACCACAAACAATCAGCTGGGCCCTCCCAATCAATCACTAATTAAGAAAATGCTTAATACAGGCTTGTCAACAGCTAGACCGTATGGAAATATTTTTTTTTAATTGAGGTTCCCTCCTCTCAGATGAATTTAGCTTATGTCAAGTAGACATAAAACTAGCTAGCACAGACTGACCCCTTGTCAACTTGACACACACTGTTAAGCTACAATTTTCTTTTCTTATTCACCCCCAAGATGACACATTAATATCAATATCACAATAGAAAACATTTCACAAACTTTATAAGTCCCACAGTCTTTACAAATTCAAACACTTTAAATTCAGTCTTTTTTTAAAAAAAAAAAATCAAAGTCTCTTTTAAAACCTAAAATATCCTCGAAAATTCTTTCTCTCAAGTATGGGTTATGTAAAATCAAAACTACATTAAATATATGCTTACTTCAAGAGGGAAGACACATAGTAAAGTCACATCTGAACAAAGAAAAACCAAACTTCAACAGCGTAAATAACTCAATGTCCAATGTCTGGAATTCACTCACAACCTTCTGGACTCCTCCAAAGGGCTTGGGCCACTCCCCCAGCTCTGTCAGCACACACAGCTTGTCTTCTACCCTCAGACAAGCTCTACTCCACAGCTTCTGCTGTTCTTGGCGGCCATCCCACGGTGCTGGCGTCTCCAAAATACTGGGGTCTTCTGCTGCAACTGGGCTGCACTTTCACCATAGCCTCTCCTGGGCTCTCTTCGTGGTGCCAAGCTTCATCTTCTCTCTGTGACCCCTTCAGGCCCAGGGCTTCAGCTCTTATCGAGGCAAGCATCTTCTCTAATGGCCTCTCCTATCCTAACCTATTCCAATGCCAAGTCTCAGCCACTCTCCATGATCCCTTCATGCCCTCCAATGAGGTCCATCGAGATGACTCTTACACATGACCAACTGTGGCTGCCAGTACAAGGGGCAACCTTGACCACCTCTGGAACAAAGCTTTTGTGTGATGAATCTGAGGAAACACTTCCCAAAAGATTTCACATTAACGATGCTAGTCTTTTGTTAATCACTGCTAATTTCTTAGCTCCAGCTGACCAGCATCAATTATCCCAGTAAAGCAAAGGCATTACTTTAGTGTTTCTGGTCTCTTGTTAACCACAGTCAGTTATTCAGCTCTAAATGACAAGACACCACGAATGTGGGATTTTCCTCTGTATGCTGTGAATACCATTGGTTAATAAAGAAATTGTCTTGGGCCTGCACAGGGAATAGGGTGGGCAGGGAAAACTAAACTGAATTCTAGGAGAAATACATTAAATAAGGAGGAGTTAGTGAGAAGACATATAGCCCCACCAGAGACAGACACTGGAACTTTACCCGGTAAGCCACAATCATGTAGTGATACACAGATGAATAGAAATGGGTTAAATTAAGATGTAAGAGTTAGCCAATAAGAAGCTAGGGCTAATGGGTCAAGAAGTGATTTAATTAATACAGTTTCTATGTGGTTATGTCAGGGCTGAACAGTCAGGAATCAAGCAGGCTCCTACAAAACACCACAGATTCTTCATACAAATGGCCTGGTAGAACCTTCACTTCCCTCTGAAATGTCACAAGCCAGACCTCCACTGTCTGCACTTTTCTAACATTCTTATCTTCCAAGCTCCCACAGAACAGCCCATTGAGCTCTCAACAATCAATGGCTTTTCTAGCCCAAAGTTCTAAAGTCCTTCTACAATCTTCCCCAAAACTATATGGTCAGGTCTGACATGACAACACCTCACTCTTGGTACCAACTTGTCTTAGTTAGGGTTTTATTGCTATGATAAAACACCATGACCAAAAAAGCAAGTTGGGGAGGAAGGGTTTATTTGTCTTATAACTATGCATTGTCATTTATCATTGAAAGAAGTTATAACAGGAACTCAAACATGGAGGGCATGGAGGGATATGTCAATCTCCGCTAAAACTGGCCCAGTATGTATGGAGCATGGTTGAATAATATGTCCCTTGCATAGGGACAGGAATGAGTTAGGATACCACTTCCGCCAGATGTTAGAGGGCACAGAGATGCAAGAACTTAACTGTGGAACTGTCTAGATCAGGTTGACTGTGGGCGTGTCTGCAGGGGATTGCCTCGGTTGCTAACTGATGAGGGAAGACCCTACCGTGGCACCATGCCTAGGCAGAGGGCCCTCAACTATACAAGAGAAAAGAAAACAAAGCAAACAGGTCTCTCTGCTCTGAACTGTAAATGTCATGTGACCAGTTGCTTTGAACTCCTGACTCTGATATCTCTGATATGAGGAGCTGTAACCAGGAACTTGAAGCCGAAATAAACTCTGTTCCTCCTGAGTTATTTCTGTCTGGCTATTTTTATCACGGTGACCAAAACGAAACTGGAAGAGGATCCAAACCCAGTTCCCCATGCTTTCCCTGCTGGACCATCTCCCCAGTGGCCCAGTCTGGCCTCTCCGAAAGCCATTTGAGAATGTGCTGGAGATTGGCATCTTGACCCTTGTATCAGTTGCTTTTCCATTACTTGACAGAATACCTAGTGTGAACAATTTCAGGGAAGGGTGATTTGTTCAGGTTCGTGGTTTCGAATGGTTCAATCCATGGTGGCCTGGCCCCGGGGTACATCTGGACAAAATATCACAGTGGGGAGAACATGTGGAGGAAGCCGATGGTGTCACGGTTGACAGGAAACAGAAGGCAAGGAGGGGATGGGGGACCAAGTATAACCTTGAAAAGACACAACCTGGTGGCCTACTTCCTTCAACTAGACCCCAACTCTTAAAGGTTCCAGAAGCCTCCAGAACAGCACTACCTGTTTGGCAGTGAGTATCCAACACACAAGCCCATGGGGGACATTTCATGCTCAAGCCACAGTATTCCTACCTTCACATGCAGCTATCAGTGCAACCTACTGTGCTTTTTAAGAGTGAAAGGTACCCATTTCTACTCTTATAATCACTTGTTATTCACAGAATAGGTGGAGCTGCTTACCAAACTCCAGTCGATAAAGAAGCTCTCAGAGGTCCGGGGAGTGGGGCTGGGCACCACAACCTTCAACAGGTGACCTGCTACTCTGTCTAGTCTTTGCCCTTTCTCTAGTTAGGAGAAGGTGAAAGAGACAAGGGAGGACAACTATCAGCTTTAAATAAAAGCCCGGACATTGCCCGTTTTACATTGTTCATAGCCTGCAAGGACACTGAAAGATGTAATTCAGATCTGGAGGCCATGTGCTTAGCTAAAACTCAGACTGCTCTGTTACTGATAAGAAGGAGGCAAAAATAGCTACGAGAGAGATTTCACTTGAGAACTAAGCGGGGCTTCATGGGATTGGATATCATGTTTCCTTAAACGGAGCATAAAGCAGATGATATGAGACTCTTGCAGGCCCAAATTGACACATTCCTGGCCTTACTGTTCCTTGACTGTTACGAGTGTTCCCATGACACACAGAAGGAGTGGGCCTCTAAATTCAGGGCAGGTCTCAGGAAGACAAAACAGAGCCTGGTGTGGGGTTGGGGCCTCCAGTAACAGCAGAGACTGAGAAGGAGACTCGTTATCTGCACTTTCAATCTCTGTCAAACTATGAAGACATTGAAGAGAAATGCTGGGAAGAGCCATCACTTACCACATGAGAAAACTAAGCTTCCAAAAATATAACTGGATTAAAAACTGCTACCTATGGGTGCAAGCAAGCTTGTGAGAAATATAGCCGCCCACCAGGCATCCTGACTCAGTGACATCCAGAGAGGGTGGCCATTTACCTATGGCTTGTGAAAAGCCAAGAGAAGAATAGGATATCTAGGCAGGGAATAAGGCAGAGCAGAGATAGCTCAGAAAAAAAAAACTGTATTTGAAATTATATAAACTTATTTACATGTATTTAAATATATATATTAATTTCATGCCCCCAGCTGCCAGGAGCCACAACGCACCGAGGGACAGCTTGGAAAGAATTAATCAGGTGACTTAGTATCGCAAATAATACCACCTTTATTGGTACAAATCAGAGGTCCTCAGTGAAGCTACAAGGCTCCTCTTTCCAATTTGAAAGAGTTAATTTAATAGAGGAAGCCATCCTGTTGGAATAATTTTACACCCAAGGGAACTGAACTCTGAGTAATTTCTTCTCTTTGAGTGAATATCCTTGTAAGACTGTTTTGTAAGTCATGAAGTGTGAGTAGAAGCCACAGAGAGGGAAGCACGCACACCCTGTGTACGGTAATATGCACCGGTGCTCCCAGGAGAGGAGCCTTGGGCAGCTTCTTCCAATCTTATGGCCTCTAAGAGACATATTACAATGGTGCTTTACAGCTTTGTCAAAGACCTTTTCTGAGATGATCATGTGGTTTCATTTTTCACCCTGTATATGTGATGTTTTGCATTTACTGATTTATGTACATTGAACCATCTCTGACGTTCATTCATCTCAGATAATGACATCTCACTGCTTTAATCCAGTCAGTTTGTCCCTTGCTCGTATAAAGCTCCATAGCAATGGTGACAGGGTGGATTTGGAGATAGGGACAGTCCTGGGCTGTCTTTCTTTTCTCATCGGTAAGATTAAATACCTGACAAGAAAAAATTTCATGGAGATGAAGTTTATTTGAACTCACAGTTTGAGGAGCTACAGTCCATTGTTGTAGAGATGGCCTGGCAGGAGGCAATCCAGCAGGAATGTGTTGCTAGCTTGTCTCTCTCATCTCAGAGGAACAGGACAGGAAGCAGAGATGGATGGATACTGAGGCTCACCTGGCTTTTCCCAGGCTCCTCCCCAGGGTTGGGTGCTGGGATGATGATGGGATGGCACAACTCATGTTGAGAATGAGTCTTCCCGTCTCAGTTATTTCTCTCTGGAAATGCAAACATTCCAGAGGTATCTTTCCTGACAATTTTAAATCGTCAATTAAGTTGATAGGGAAAATTAAGCATCACATCAGCCGTATACAATCAATGAAAAGCTGAAAACCAGACGTTTTAGCGTTTCCAAGGTGACTTTGGGTATCAACTCCCAAGCCATAGAGAGGAAGGGGAGAAAGCTTGTTATAGCCATTGATTAGACTATCAAGGGGTCTTACCAAGACACCAGAGAGGCTGACAGATATGAGCCATGGCAAGGAAGAATAGGACTCACTGTATGTGAGACTCTGGCTTTTCTGAGACATAAGGTATTACTGTCTAAAGTGTGAACTGTCTTGACTTTCCCAGGATCCTCCAGTTTGGACACTGGAAGTTCCAGTAAATTAACAATTGAACATAGTTGCAGCTAGAGAGATGCTTCAGTAATTAAGAGAACACAGAATCGCCGGGCGGTGGTGGCGCACACCTTTAATCCCAGCACTCGGGAGGCAGAGACAGGCGGATCTCTGTGAGTTCGAGACCAGCCTGGTCTACAAGACCTAGTTCCAGGACAGGCTCAAAACCACAGAGAAACCCTGTCTCAAAAAACCAAAAAAAAAAAAAAAAAAAAAAAGAACACAGAATCATAATTATTTTCCTAGCACCCATATGAGGCCTCTCACAGACCTGTAACTCCAGCTCCAGGGGATCCAATACCCACTTCTGGCCTCCTCGGGTAGCTGCATACATGTGGCATACACTCATACAGACTCGTATAAATAAATAAAAATAAGTCTTTTTTAATTGAACATAGTACAATATAAGAAATAGAGAAGGCTTCACAAATGATCAAAAGTTTTATAATATGAAAAGCTATACAAGAGATGGCATGCATTTATTTTTAACTATTTTTAGTGAGCAATTTACTAACATCTAAATCCATTTTTAGAGAGATGGGTTCTTACTATGGAGCCTAGCCTGACCTCAGACTCACTATGTGGTCTGTCTAGCCCTGAACTCCCTCCTCCTGAGTGCTTAAAGTATAAATACAACATTTTTGAGAACTTGTTAAAACATTGTCCAACAAATAAGAGCTATAATCAATGAAAGTAGATTGGTAATATATAAATAAACAGTAAACTCTAAACTATTTTAAATCTTCCATAAAGCAGAAAGTAAGCAAAATAATAAATAACAATCAAAAAATTGTCAAATTGCCCTTTGGCAAAATCAAACTGTTCCTATCTGAAATGAGATCTGTTTGTCTCTGCCAATCACCATTTGGTCAGTGTGTTACTGTAAGGACCACGTATCTAGCAGGGTTTGTTGGTGCACAATCAATAAAAACTCAGAGACAGATATTGGGGTTCAACCTGAAGAGCAGAAAAGCAAAGCAGTCAGCCGCTGACTCTTACCTCAACCTCAGTCCAAAAATGACGATCCTGTTTCCAGGAATCTCAGAATGAGACTGAGACTGAGCGCTGTCTCCTCCCACTTTATAATCCTCTCTAGTTCTGGGATTAAGGGTGTGCATAACTACCTCCTGATTTCTATGGCAAGCTAGTGTAGCTCCTGGGACTAAAGGTATGTGTCATTGTGGCTACTGGGACTAAAGGTGTGTGTCATTGTGGCTACTGGGATTAAAAGTATGTGTCATTGTGGCTACTGGGATTAAAGGTATGTGTCATTGTGGCTACTGGGACTAAAGGTGTGTATCATTGTGGCTCCTGGGACTAAAGGTGTGTGTCATTGTGGCTACTGGGATTAAAGGTATGTGTCATTGTGGCTACTGGGATTAAAGGTGTGTGTCATTGTGGCTACTGGGACTAAAGGTATGTGTCATTGTGGCTACTGGGATTAAAGGTGTGTGTCATTGCTGCCCGGTCTGTAAGGTTGACCCGTGTGGCTGTTTTACTTTTCTGATCCCCAGGCAAGCTTTATTTATTAAAATACAAATGAAATGCCACTACAGTTTGTTTTATAGCACTGGACTCTGCTCCTGGTTTGTGGTTGGCATAGGTGAGTCCTAATTCTCCAGGAAGACCGAGATCCTGCTGTGTTTCACCTCAGCTTCTTTTCTTTCTCCCTCTGTGCGGAGCTTTGCCTCCTGAGGTCTTCTCCTCAGCAGCATTTACCACTGCTCTCAAGTATGACAGCAACGCGCTTCCTTTGCTTGTGTTCCCCTCTCTCACCTCACACAATCCCAGCAAAAGAAGCAATAAACTCCGAGAAGACCCAGGTCCTAGATTCTCTCCAGGAGGAAATGATGTCTCACTCCCCACACACGTCAGAATTAGCGTCTCCTTTCCACCTGCTTACCCCATACTTCCAGTTCTCTCAGTGCCTCTCGCGGGCTGCTGGAAGCATATGACTTCTTTGCTAGTCTATGAATTCCTCAGGAACTCTACATTGCCTCGCACTGAGCTGGTTTGACTTGAAAATGTTACACGAGAAACAGATGCACAAACTTCAATCACATGAGAAAGTTAGGGGGATTTGGATAGCTACCGCATTTCCATTGAAGCAATCTGCCAGCTTCTGGGAGGAATCTGAGCTCTGGAGGGCTACACTGACAAATCAATAAATTCTGCCTGGCAACTTCAGCTGTTGGCAGCCATAAAATTTTCGTTCTGCCCTGTGTGTCTTCAGTTTTCAGAGCCCCGACTCCAGCTGCCTTTCCTGGGCATTGGAGTTCATTGGTTGAGGTCATTGCTGATTTAAAGAAAGTGCGCGGGGGCTGAGGCAGCTTTTCACAGCTGTGACCCACAGCTGTGACTCCCCAGGGTGCTGAAATAACAGCTCTGTGTGCTAATCCAATCTGTGCTCTTCCTGGGGGCTGTCATTACTGCAAAATGAGGTGGCTTTATACTTGGTGGCTGTAAGGCTCTAAGGAAACTGCAGTGCTCGGAGCTGGAAATGAGGCAAAAGCATGTCAAGACCTTAATGATGAGTTATGATCAGAAAGCAAGATATCCCCAGCAGCCCAAGGACTGTACCATAATCACTATAGATGTGACCGCAAATAGACTGCATACATGTATGCATGTATGAGACTGTATGCTCATATAGGTATATACATATATAAGATACAATACATGCTATAGCCACCACATTACTAAGGATATACCACATATACACATATTGTATATATGTATGCAAAATACATGTGCGATTGTCTCTGTATATGACTCTCTAGATACATATATATGCACTGTATGTAGTCCCTAAACAGTAATATATATGCTACAATTGCGTATGTGTATACACACTATAAATAATTGCAACAACCACTTACACAGCTTCTTCCTGCTATTTCATCAGTCTATCACCATATGGCCTCTTTCAACACCTCAAGTATGTCATATTGGGTATAACACATCCAGTATGTCAAGTTCATACGTAGGCTTTTTTTCTTACAGCTGGCCCAATGTGCTGACACAACAGGTTCTTACGACTTCACCAAATATGAAAGTGACAGTGATTGTGGGTGCATTTATAACAAGTCCTCTTTGCTATACCAGCGTATCTACTGATGCCCTAATTAATGCCCAGTACCTCAAAATGTAACCTCATTTGGAGAGAGAGCCTTTAGAAAGCTGACAACCCTAAAATGAGGTCATTAGGATAGGCAAATCCAGTATGACCAGTGTCCTATTAGAAGAGAGGGGGACAGGGGCACTTGAGGAGAAATGACCGTACGAGGACCCAGGGAGAAGACACCATTTGCAAGAGGAACAAAGCAGACACAGAATACACTCATCTTGCCAACGCTGTCATCTGGGATTCTAGCCTCTAGGAGAGAAGATATGCTCCTGTCGCCCCAGCCACTACCCTGCAGTAGTTAGCCTAAGGAAAATGCTGCAGAGGGATCCTGCCCACAAAACAGACTCTAAAGTTGAGACTGATGATGTTTACAGTCTTCAAAAATGTAATAAAAACAAAAAGCAGAGACTAAAACGAGGATTGACCCTGTCCTTGAGAGTTGCATGACCAGGCCTCCACCACTGAGCGACAGGGGCTTCCTTTGTCACAGAGGAGAGGAAGTGCCCTCACAGAGAGGGAGTGTCCTCACAGAGAGGGAGTGTCCTCACAGAGAGGGAGTGCCCTCACAGAGAGGGAGTGTCCTCACAGAGAGGGAGTATCCTCACAGAGAGGGAGTGCCCTCACAGAGAGGGAGTGTCCTCACAGAGTGGGAGTGTCCTCACAGAGTGGGAGTGTCCTCACAGAGAGGGAGTGTCCTCACAGAGGAGAGAGAGTGCCTTCACAGAGAGAGAATGTCCTCACAGAGAGGGAGTGTCCTCACAGAGTGGGAGTGTCCTCACAGAGTGGGAGTGTCTTCATATTGTGCTGTTGTGGGAATAAAACAGAAAAATGTATAGAAATATCTAACAAAGTAGCCAGCATGTAGTGGGTATGCTTTTTGAAAATTAAGAAATAAGCCAGTCCCATACCTTAGCATTTAGGAAGCTGAGAGAGGAGAATCATGAGTTTGAGAATTGCCTGGACTTTTTTTGTCTCAAAGCAATCAAAGGAAATTGTTGACAAATGTTTATGTCCCACCTGGTCCCATGCTCATTCAGTCCCAAATAAGCACACAAGGCTTATGTTAATTATAAACTTATTTACTTATAAACTTATAAACAGGCTTATTACTAACTAGCTCTTACAACTCACATTAACCCATAATTTTTACATATGATGTTTAACCTTGTGACTTGGCCGCTTTTCCCAGTGAGGCATTCTCATCTTACTTCCTCTGTGTCTGTGTCTCTGCCTTTCCTCTTCCCAGAATTCTCCTAGTCTGGTTGCCCCACCTATATTTCCTGCCTGGATACTGACCAATCAACATTTTATTAAACCAGTAAGAGTGAAAAACCTTTACAATATAATACAAGAGCATTATCCCACAGAAGGAAATGGAGATGTGTAGGCCAGCAATCAACACAACTCCAGACACAGGAAACATGTCACCAGTGGTGGGTACTGACGTTTGGTCAGTCTCACAAAGTTCCTGAAAATAAACAACCTATAAGGAGAAAGGGGTCCCTGTGGCTCATGGCTTTAGAGGCTCCAACCCATGCTCTGGGAGAGGGGGAGTCCCCCATTACTTTCAGACCTCCCTTGAGAGTGTCGGGGTGGAGGGCAACAGCAGAACCACATTGTAAAGCAATCTTCTCTCCCTCATGGCTTGGAAGAAAAAAATGAGAAAAGGGGGGGCTAGAGACCAAAGTCTTTTGGGGGGTACACCCTAATAACCTGCATACCTCTTAGAGGGCCCCATCTCCTAAAGATTGTGCCACCCACTAGTAGCCCAACTCTGGTACAAAGCCTTTAACTCGTGGGTGTCTAGGTGACATCCAAGACCCGGATGATAGCAGAAGCTACGGTCAGTAAAGGCTCTCTTCTACAGCTGTGAGTCATCTCCACTGAACCCCCCAGCAACCTTCAATGGTAGCTCTTTGTTCTCCTAATCTTATAAATAAGGAATTGGAGGCTTGGGGGAAGTCAGGAAAAAGAAGGGAGCCCAAGCCCTCACAGTCAGTAAGAGACACCAGAATCCCATCCCAGGTCTGGTCCCAGGGTTCATGTTCTTAACCTCTGCTGCACAGTGGGCACTGAGGAAACAAGAGTTCCTGCCAGAAACGCTGCAGGGAGAATACTGTGCCTGGCACCCGCACACTGGGGAGGTTGACAAGCCCAACAGCAACAGTTGGGCTCTTTGAAGCAGTGCCAAGTGACAACCCCAGTGTCTTCGGATGAGGGCAGTAGGCTCCTTAGCAACAAATAAAAATGGTACATCTCATCTTTCCCCCAGGAGGGCGTGTCTGCTGGGGTCACCCTTGGTCATTTTTGAGCTTGCGAGACCAATAACTGAGGCACTTGACTGACCTGGAGAACAACTGACTCACCTTGCTCTGAGGCAGTGGAGCAAGGCAGCATCTTAGAATGACAAGAGAAAAGCAGCGGAGATCTAGACTGCCGAGGTAAATTCTTTCAACATCTAGCATTTGATTGTATGCTAGTCAAAACAATTTTGTTCTATTTTTAAACAGTGTTGAAATGAAAACTAAATTAATATGGAGTCAGATTCAAAGGGAAAGAAAGGCACCAAAATCCGTAATAAACTGACAGACTGATTAATGCATCTGAGCTGAGGAAGGAAACCATAGAAACAGACTGGAAGTCATGTGGACTTCATTCATAGCAGGGAGAAAGCAGCTAAAATCTTCACCCACAAATCGATTAACTGTGCGATGCACCCAGAATGTGTGGTGGTCTAGCTTTCTTCTAAGTCCCAAGGAAGAGGTAGACATTGCCTCCTAACCAACAAGAATTTCTAGAATTCATGATGAGTGGGTATTGGGATGGTGTCTCACACTCAAATTCATATCACTGACTACAGGGTGGCCCCGACTGCAAGATCAGGCCTAAGTTTGGCTTCTTTCTGCTTACTCTTCTCTCCCATGTCTGCATTACACCTTGGGAACAGCCAGCCCCGCCCCCATGGAGCCAGAATACCTAACCATTGTCTGAGCAAGTAGGTGAGGAACTGGACTTAAATATATATTATAATTTGGGGTAGAAATAATGAAAGTTCACTTAATAGCAAACTACAAAGGATTATTTTGGAAGAATGAGCTTGGAGAATTCCTCAGCACTGAATAACCAAGGTTCAGAAAAGGGAACAATTGTTGTGGAATATTCCTTTACACTGCAGGAATATATGTCACTGTGATTGGCTTAATAAAAAGCTAAATAACCAATAGCTAGGCAAGATTTGGGGGCAGAGAGAATGCTGGGAAGGACAGAGACATCAAGAATTGCCAGTGGATATAGAGGAAGCAGGACATGTAGGAGAGTTAACAAGCCATAAACCACAAAGCAGCACATAAATTAATGGAGATGGATTAAGTTATAGGAGCTAGTTAAAAACAAGCCTAAGCTATCAGCTGAGCTTGCATAATTAATAAGTCTCCGTGTGGTTATTTAGGAGCTGGCTGGCAGGACAGAGAAAGACTTGCTACATATAAACAATGACAGCTAAAGACCCACAATATCAGTTCCAGAAGCATCCTGCTGGGGTTCTAACTAGGGCCCAGAACCCAGAGCTAGCCTGAGAACTCCTCAGCTTTAGTCCAAACCATTGGTTCTCAACCTTCCTAATGCTGTGACCCTTTAATACAGTCCCTCATGTTGTGGTGACCCCCAACCATAAAATTATCTCATTGCTATTTCCTAACTGTAATTTTGCTACTGTTAATGGATCATAATGTAAATATCTGATGTGCAGGATGTCTGATATGTGACCCCTATGAAAGGGCCATTCGGCACTTGAAGAGGTTTACAACCCAAAGGTTGAGAACTAGTGCCTTATAGCAAACAAGACTCTACGTTCAAGAGACAGTATTCAATTCTCACCAGTTGAGTGGCTTTGATTGCCATCGTGGCTAGAGGAAAGCCACAGCTGATGTCCTTTCTCACTGTCCCATCAACCCAGCAGAGGTCATGGCTGTAAATGCTGCTGTGTGGATGCTGTCTGTGCTACCAGTGGGCCATAGATGCCCGAGAAGACACAGACAAATGTGTCTCTTCTCTACTGCTTTTATCTCCTGGCACCATCTGGTGCATGGGAAGGTACTCCGTAAGCTTTTGTTTGTTTTTGTTTGTTTGTTTTGATGAAAGGAAAAGAAAGGTTGTCTGTCGTAATGGGAAAAGGATAGTGACATTAGAACTAGAGAGACATGTCTAAGTTCTCACATCTCTGGCTGATCGTTTCTAGCTCCCAGCAGTATTGTTAGTATAACAGAGATTGGCAACAGGCTCCTTCGGTCTTTGCACATCCTTTGGAGAGCCTACAACTGTAGAACCTCACATAGATGTAAAGACACACGGGCATCTCCCCTCAAGATGGCCGTTTTTCCTGGGCAGGCGTTTCCGGTTTCTCATATTCTGTTGGCTCCAGCCTGTGACCACTTGACATGATGAGCGCTAAATATCAAAGCTTTATCGCTGTCACCTCTCAAGAGCTGAGGTCGGTGCACACTGACTCAAGGGGCACTTCACAGAACCAGCGGCCTCAGTCTTTGACCTGGAGTCTCCACCCTTCCCCTTTACCTACCCAGCCATCTCGCCAGCACTCATCTCCCTATGAATGGCAGGTCTCACCCTTGTCCGGGCCACTTACAATGACTACTATCAGGCCAACTGTCCCCCAGAATCTCAAGTTTCCGGATCTAGAAGCTTCAGAGCTTGAGATTTGCTGCCCGTGCCACCCCTTGCTGTGATGACTAATTGCATACACTTGCACCCAGACATCCAGCCAGCATTGTTCCACGGTACCTGAGAGCGTGTGCCGGGTGAGCTGGAGATTAGAACTGGTCCACGGAGGAAAGCAGATGGCCCTCCCTGATACAGATGGGGCGGATGTGATCAGTCAGGCTCTGTGGAATGAGAAACTGAGTAAGGGAATGGCTGCCCACCTGAAGCTGAGTGTGGTTCTTTTCCTATCTCAAGGCTTGAACTGAACTCTGGCTGCCACTGGGTCTTGAGTCTGCTGGCCTTGGGGACTGGGCTTACACCCCTGGCTTTCCTGGTTCTCCAATATCTTCCCTCTCCCTCTCAAACCAGTACAATTTCCAAAGAATTCAGTGTTGCCAAAATTCCTTCCCAGATAAAGACTTAATGACTCCAGTTGGATCCCAGGCCCCATGTTGCCTTCTGACCTCTATACATACACTATGATATGATATGCCTAACACATTCTCTCTCTCTCTCTCTCTCTCTCTCTCTCTCTCTCTCTCTCACACACACACACACACACACACATACACACACTTTCTCATACACACACTCACACACACACATAAATACATAAATAAAATGTAATGAGAAATTTAGAAAAATACAGAAAAACACATAACCTATATGAATAAGCATTTTCAGGGTAAGAAACAGAAAACCGAGCATACTATGAAATCCTCATGCCGCTGGGAGTCACCCAAATGACCAAATTAGCACAATAAAATGCCATTTTGTATCCAATACACCAGACTGTTTGCACTGGGAGCCATGGCTGTGGGAGTGGATGAAGCCACCGTGGCATCTGCACACAGTGAAGGTCGCTGCAGCTGACCAGTAGGATGCAATGGATGTCACTACCTCATGGGTCTAAGGACACAGCGTTTGCTCAAAGACATTAGTGAACTGCATAAAGCCATGCATGCAAAGTTAGATGGAGCCACACAAAACGCATATCCCTCATGGGGAACTAAGGGAGAAAACAAGAGGGTGGACTCTTTGCAGGGTCCGTGTGAGAGCTGGCATGGACTGACTGAGGAGAGCTAGCTCACTCTGGTGGTGTGATTTGAATGTAAATCTTTCCCTTCTGGGCTTCTGTGTTTGATCCCCAGCCAGTGGATTTTACTTGGAATGTTGTATAGCCTTTAAGAAGTGGGACATTGCCGGGGAAGGAAGTCCCTAGGGGTAGATCTGGCCCTACTTTCTCTCTATTGGCCACCTCTGACAGGGCATCCCATGTGATAAGCTAGCTCACTATGCCTCCCCACCTTGATGGAAAGAGCCAAAATCAGCTCCTCTTCCCTTAAGTTGCCTCTTGTCAATTATTTGGTCAGAGCAACAAGTAAAGTGACCTCGGCACCCAAGCGAGCAATACTGAATGACGTACTTTTTAGAGTTAGAGAAAACTTACGACTGAGGCTGGACACTTGCAGAGGCAGGAGGATCACAATGTTGAGGCTGGCCTGGGGTTCATAGAGAGAGTCTGTCTAAAAAAAATAAATAGTCCCAAATTCAAGAACAGAAGCCTCTGTTATAAATAAATGTAAAATAAATTTTAAATAAAAAGTAAAAGTTTTTTAGACTTTCTTTTTGAAAGACATTTTAATACCTTTGTAACTACTTGAGACAAATCTATGGCATTTCATACAAAGGCTTGGTCTCCAGTCCATGGTATTAGTGGGAAGCAATTTCAAGAGCTGGGGGCTAATTTGAAAAAGTTAGGTCAGTGAGTACATGCCTTTGGAGAGACAATTTGGATCTTATGATCTCTCTCTCTCTCTCTGTCTCTCTGTCTCTCTGTCTCTCTCTCTCTTTCTCCCTCCCTCTCTCCCTCTCTCTCTCTCTCTCCCCCTGATGTCATGACATGAGAAAGTTGTTCAACTGTGCACCTCCAACACGATGTGCTCACCACCCAAAGACGGTGGTGCTGACCAACAAGGACTAGGATCTACGGAACTGGGAGTCAGAATAGTCCTGTCCTCCTTATAGACTGACCTCAGGACACATTTTTTCATTATAATGGAAAGCAGGTGCAAGAGGACACAACCCAAAATCTCTGATAGCTTTAGCCTTTCACTCTTGCCAGATTCCATGCTAGGTGGTTTAGAGAGGCGAACTCATCACATCTTCAGTGCGAGAGGTAGCTCCTATAAGCCCATTTTGCTGAAGGGGTAGCTGACGCTCTGGGCGGATCATTGACTTTCCAATGGGATCTATAGTCAGTGAAAGGCAGTCAAGTGTGTTATCCAGTAGACAATACTGACAGACATTAGAAGGTGACTCTTTTGGACCTTATGCACTGGGTAACTTTGAAGAACTACAAAGCTATTTTGCAACAGTCAGCACTGACAAGTCCAGAGATGGTCCTTTCTATCCTTCCTTCCCTAGAAAGACAGACAGAGGGACAGTCCATGGGTTTCCTCTAGCTCCATGGCATCATGCTCCCTTGCAATACTCCCCAACTCGTTCTGGCCCCAGGACTTCTTTCTTTGGTGAGGGCCTGGCTCAGACAGCTAGTATGCTTTCTTCCTGTTGTGGGCTCACAAAGGATAGAGCTACAAATAAGGGCACACAACTCCAGGCAAACAGGCAATACACAGCAATGAGGAAAAGCCTGTGTGTTAAATGTGTTCTGCCTGAATTAAAACAACATGGTTCTATCCATTCTATTAATTTGAATCATAGACCTCCAGGTTTGAAAATTATTTGTTTATGCTTGTAAGAAATTAGCCACTGGAAAATTAAGCATCTTTTATGCCATTATTCTTTAGTATGTATTTTATTGCTCCTTTGAGAATCTATAGAACATGTTTTTATCATATACAATACCTCCTTTCCCTAACTCCTCCAGGGTTCACCCCTACCTATTCTTCTTTGAGTACCTTCCTAAAAAAAAAAAAAAAAAAATCAAGTTCAATTTGTGCTGTCCAAAGATTCTTGGATGTGTGGCCTTCCGCTGGTATATGACCTACCAGGGTCACAGAGGAAACTAACTGTCCCTCTCCCTGCAGCTGTCAGTTGCGAAGTTCCTCACTTAGGGGCAGGACTTTATGACCAATTGTTGTTCCTTTGGAGACAAGGCCACGCATGCGCAAAAAATACAGTCTCCAAGTGGACTACAAACCCCAAAATGCCCAGAGCCCTTTAAAAATGGGCGTTCCAACCCGCTCTCCCTCTCTCTCCCCTCTCGCTCTCCCCTCCTTTTTCCCTTTCGTCTCTTCACTCCCGTTCCTTGTATGTTACCCTCCCCCATTAAAGTTTACCCACGTGGGACCCCGCGTGTCTCGTCTCTCCTTCCCCAACCCCGCGCGTCTCGTGTCTCCCCCTCCCGAACAACACCCCCACATAAAAAAATAATAACACCAATGCCTTTTGCCATGCTGGAATTTTGTCTGGCTTGAGTTTTCACATCTCGTGTGTATGCTATCATAAAGTGCTTTGGGTTCAGATATGCAACTGTCCTGCTGTGTCCAGAAGACACTGTTTCCTTGTGGTTATCCATCACCCTTGCTCTTATATTCTTCCCACCCCCTCTTCTACAATGATCCCTAAACCTTGGACTGAGGGAGTGGAGTGTGGATGTTCCATTTAGAACTAAAAATTCTTCAGTTCATTCTATGAACCTTGGCCAGTTGAAGGTCTCTGTGTTAATTACTATCTACTGCAAATAGAAGCTTCTCTGAAGAAGGTTAGGCGATGCATTAATCTATGGGTATAATGATGTCATTAGGATCCAGATTAATACTATTTAGTGGAATAAGTTGGTCCTTGGTTTGATAATGGTGCCATGTAGATGGAAGTTTCTGTCCAATCTGGTCCCACAGTTGTTCAGTCCCAAATAAACACACAGAGGCTTATATTAATTATAAACTGTTTGGGCTATTACTCGGGCTTATTACTAACTAGCTCTTGCAACTTAAATTAACCCATAATTCTTATCTATGTTTGGCCACATGACTTGGTACCTTTTTTTCAGTAAGACATTCTCATCTTACTTCCTTGTGTCTGGCTTGTTTTTGACTCTCTGCCTTTCCTCTTCCCAGAATTCTCTTAGTCTGGTCGCCCCACCTATACTTCCTGCCTGGCTACTGGCCAATTGGCATTTTATTAAACTAATACGAGTGACAAGAACACTATCCCACAGCAGTGCCAGGTATTGGTTTTATCTTGTGGAGCAGGACTTAAATTCAAACAGAAAGTGGTTGGTTACTCCCATGATATTCACACCACTATTGCACCAGTGGGCATATTTTGCCAGGCCAGTCATTATTACTATAGCTCACAGGGCTCACAGCTGGGTAAGGCTGATGATTATTTTCCTGCTCTGGAGGTTGTACAGAACTTTCCAGAACTATGAAAGCTAGCCAACAGAGATAAGGCTTCTAGCTTGATTTCTTCATATTCTATAACTCAGGTCTGTGGTATTTTCAGCAGTAGGGTCTTATTGTTAATATCTAGAGGGTAACAGAGTATTTACGAGTTTGTAATGTTTGGGGGGTCTACAAGACCTCACTAGCCAACAACTACAAAAGATGTAGCCCATTCCTGCCAGTGAGCTTTTTATTCATTAGCCTTTGGTGTCTATTAGAGGCATTTTCACTCTACTATAGGGTAGCTCCATTTTGGATATATATGTGTGTGTATGTATATATGTATTCAAATATATATATATATATACATATATATATGTGTGTGTGTGTGATTTTCCCTTTCCGCCTTCCCTTCTCTACCCTGCCCTCTTTTCCCCAACCTCAGTTTGACTCTTCCTGTTAGATTGTTCCATTTATACCACTGCATTCTCCCTCTCTTGATCTCCCTCCCCCTCCCCCATTACCCCTTAATAATTTCCTGGCCTTTATGGGTATTCCAAATAAAACACACATATCTATAGGTCCAAGAATAACATCTGCAAACAAGAGAAAAGAAAGACATTTGTTGTGATATTAGTCTGTCTGGGTCAGAGTGATTCCTTCACTCCAGAATGATCGTCTCCAGCTCTACACATTTATCTGCTTTATCACATAATTTCACTTTCTTACCAGCCGAGTTATTTTCCACTGTGTGAATATACCAGCTTTTCACCGTCCATTCATCAGCTGATGGACATCAGGCTATTTCTATGTCCTGGCTATTGTGAAGAGAGCAGAAATGAACATGGAAGTGCAGGTATCTCTATGATAGGATGTGGAGTCCTTTAGGTATACATCTGTCTTAGGCTGGCTGTTGCTGTAATGAAACACCATGACCAAATGCAAACTGGGGTAGGTGGTATCTGGCTTACACTTCCACATCACTACTTATCATTGGAGGAAGTCCCAGGGACTGCTGAGCAGAATGGGTATTCTTTCATCTTCATCTTTGTGTGGAACATCCTGTAGATGTCTGTTCTAGACATTTGACTTACGATATCATATAGCTCCAGAATTTCTCTAATTAGGTTTCTTTCCCCCAAAATGATCTGTCTATTGGTGAGTAGGGTATTGAAATCCCCCACTATCAATGTGTTGGCATCAATCTGTAGTTTTATATTTAACAGTGCTTCATTTATAAAATTGGGTCCCCCCATGTTTTTTGCACATATATTTTGAATTGTAATATCCTGTCAATGGACTTTTCTTTTAATAAATCCCTCCCTGTCTCTTCTGACTGGTTTTTGCTTGAAGTCTATTCTGTCAGATATTAAAATAGCTATGCCATTTTTCGTCTCAGTTCCATTTGTTTGGCACACCTTTTCCCATACTTTTACCATAAAGTAATGGCTGTCTTGATGGTGAGGTTTGTTCCTGGGAGGCAACAAAAAGACAGACCTTGTTTTCTAATCCAAGCTGCTGGCTTGTGTCTTTATATTGGGGGACTGAAACCATTTATATTCAGACATATTGTTGAAATATGTATCATTTTATCAACAGTTTTTTGTTGTTGTTGTTGTTGTTTTTGTTTTTTGTTTTTCGAGACAGGGTTTCTCTGTGGTTTTGGAGCCTGTCCTGGAACTAGCTCTTGTAAACCAGGCTGGTCTCAAACTCACAGAGATCCGCCTACCTCTGCCTCCCGAGTGCTGGGATTAAAGGCGTGCGCCACCACCGCCCGGCGTTTATTAACAGTTTTGATGTTTCCTTAGCTCCCTTTTGATTAGCTGTCCTGGTATTATTTGGGCTTCTGGGTGCATTTATTCTTCTC
Source organism: Chionomys nivalis (assembly GCF_950005125.1). Lineage (NCBI taxonomy): Eukaryota > Metazoa > Chordata > Mammalia > Rodentia > Cricetidae > Chionomys > Chionomys nivalis. The sequence continues at coordinate 50,557,055 of NC_080097.1, read as the reverse complement.
TTCAGATTGAAGTATTCCTTCTCATATCCTCTGTAGAGGGAGGTCATAAAGTCCTTTAATTTGTTTCTATCATAGAAAGTTTTATTTCTCCTGCAGTTCTAATAGATGGTTGTGCTGAATATGTTAATCTGGGTGGCAACTGTGGTCTTTCAGGATGTGAAACACAGCTTTCCAGCCCCTTTTGACTTTAAAGGTTTTTGTCAAGAAATCCAATGTTACTCTTGGGCACGCTTTGTACATAACTTGACCTTTCCCTCTTACAGATTTCAATGACCTTTCATTATTCTGTTTTTAATGCTCAATTGTAATGTGTCAAGAAAAATTTCTTTTCTGACCTTGTTTGTTTCACATTCTAAAGGCCATTCTCTACATAGAAAACATCTCTATCTCCAGGTTTTGAAATTTTTTCTTCTATGATTTTCCTGAAGACATTTTTTATGTCTTAGCTATGACGTTCTTCTCCTTCTTTAGGAGCATAATCCAGAGCTTATATCTTTTCATGGCATCCCAAACCTTTCCATGTACCTCTCATATTTTCTTAATGATTTATTCATTTAGTATATAGTATTCTGCCTGTATGTACGACTGCAAGTCAGAAGAAGGCAGCGATCTCATTACAGATGGTTGTGAGCCACCATGTGGTTGATGGGAATTGAACTCAGGACCTCTGAAAGAGCAGCCAGTGCTCTTGACCTCTGAGTCATTTCTCCAGCCCATAAATATATATTTTCTTTGCTTCTCATTGACCTTCGCTGAGTGTTCCAATTCTCCTATCCTATTTTCCATCTCTGACTCTGATTTCAACATGGTCATTCTGTCGTTGAAGTTTTCCACTGAGATTTTTAATGGGCATGTTGAGTTTTCTGTTGGGATTTTTTAATTGGCGTGTTGTTGAGTGTTTCATTTTCAGCATCATTTCTTGGGGTTTCTCTTAAAATTCGAACTATTTTTGTGTCTTAGACTGGCTCTCTTGTTTTATTCTTCTTTTTGTTTTTGTCTTAGAGTGTTTAACCATAGTTATTAATCATTTTTAATTCTTTGAGAGTTCTTCCAGGTTATTTTTCAATAGGAACCATTACTTTTGATTTTTCATATTTTTTTTTCTGTGTTGGGATTGAACACCTGGAGTTAGATTGTTGGTTACATTTTTTTTCTTCTTTTTTGCTTAAATTGCCTTTCTTCTCTCCCCAGGAGCGATGACAGCCTTCAGGAGGCTAACCATACAAGGGTCGGGAATGTTTATTACTGTTGGGAACAGTGAGACCCCAGATCCTGAATTTCTTGTAATCCCCTGATCTGAGTGCCTACAGCTGCTCTGAGCACGAGACCTTCAGGAGTTCCTGATGGCAGGAGAGTGGTTTCTGGTGGGTTTGGCTGGGGCGTGGCTATCTCTATATAATCTGCCCCGAACACAATAAAGGGGGTATTCTTGGGGAATTCAAGGATGACCCGTGTCACTGTCTCTCTGTCTGTGTGTGTCGTGTATTTTAACCTCCAGCCCCCTTGCCCGAAGCTCACGAACTGGGTGCCAGTACACAGAACGCAGACACGAGGGCGCAGTGCGTGGCAATTGGAGGTCTCCACCGAGATAGCGGCAGATTACTTGTTTTTCCGGTTTGGGAGATGCAGCCTCTTTCTCAGATCCTCTGCTTCTCAACTACATTCTGATGCCTCAGTGGCTCGGTCCAGGAGCACGACACAAGTTTCCCCTGGAACAGTGTGGACCTCAAGATGGTCTCAAGATGGGCAAAACAATGATAGGGTCCCAGCCAGGCAGCTGGCAAGGGCTCTAGTGAGCCCACTAGAGGAAATGGCCTGCGTCTTCCAGCAGCATGTCCTGGCTGGAGAGTCCCTAGTGGGGGAACAGGCTGAGAACCAGTGAGTCCCAAAGGGAGGGAGAGGGGCCTGGAAGGGGGCTCAGGGAGGTGACTGCGATGAGGTGCAGCGTCATACTCTGAAGGCCCTGCACTCTGTCTGTCTAGACGTGCAGCCCCGGAGCAGTAGTCCCGGGAGATGAAGCAGAGCAGAAGTTTATCACTAGCTCATAGCGTCTGGGTAGACTAACAAAAGCCTTAGAATCCCATGGTGAGTTCCAAAGAGCCAATGTCTCAGCCCCTTAACACACATCACCAAGGCTGTGAGAAATAACAGAAGTCTGGGAGTGAAAATGACCAGCTCTAGGTGCAAACCTCAGCACAGACTTGAATTCTTCTGCCGTAGTTTTCCCCTCTGTGAAATAGGAATAATACATATCCTCATAGCATTTGTCATGGGGATTCACACAATGTTCAGTTGTGAAAAGAAAGTGTCTGACAGAGTTCCTAGAACACAGAGTGGACTCAGTGATGCTCACCTTGCTTGTTGCTATGGCTATGGATAAATGTTGTCAATCCATCCTGGCAAATTGGAAACCCATATGCAATCTCTTTACATGGTCAGAGACCATGCTGACATCAGCTTCTGTGGAGCATCCTTAAGAAGAATCAGTCGCTATTCATGTTCAATTCATCCTCACTTTGAAATATTTAATCCATTCAGAAAAATATCTCCAGCAGTAAAGTTTCCCTGCCATTGCTTCATGAAAATGTTTTGCAAAGCGATTTAGAACGGTGCATTCATAAAGTTGGGAGATCACATCCACGGACATGACACAGCCAGATCGCCCAGCTTCAGATGCTGTTTTTCAAGCAGCAAGTCATACTAATATTGGCAATTAGCCAACTTTTGCTAAATTAGGTCCAGCTTTAAGAACCGCACAGTCTTGCAAGAAAGCGTTTGTGGTTGACCGCAGCTCTCTGTTTAACACTGTCAGAGTGAACATCTAACGTCCACAAAGAGAAAGACTGAGTGGGAGTTAAGCTCAGATTGCTGATTCAACGCTACAGTCCCCTGACCTGGGCCAGAGCCTTGGACCAGCCGACCATCAGGAGCCGTCTCTTGAATGCGTGAACGGATAGAATGCTTTCTGTGGGTACTTGAACAGGAGTTAAAAGCATTTCTTTCCCCTGTCATACTGTGGCTTAAAGTCTGAGGCACACAATAGCGAATTTACATCAAAATTCAAGATCTGGAGAGATTTTGTATGAAGGAGCTGCATAACTGTAACTACCCTAAGACCTAAATTGCCCTTGGCTTGAGTATTTACCATAAAACCTTAAAGCGAATTGCCCATTGATTATAGGGATGCGAGTACTTGTCAGGCTAAGGAGCCCCTACCAGATCTCCCTTTCTCAAATGATTAGAGTAGGCTTGTTGTGCTGTCTCTGCGGCCTGCCCTAGAGCTCACATGACACAGCAGATACCCTTGCTCTTGTTAATAACAGGTGAGGCCGGACATCTTGCTCTATCCTGATTGAACCGGACTCTGCGCTGCTGGCTTCTTTACAGAATTGCACTTGTTCAGAGTTTCAGGTCATGTTCAAAGACTAATCTATTGTTTTCTTTCCAGGAGGAGGGGGAGAAGCCTTAGGTACCTGGTACCCAGCAAACCCCAGAGTTACCGTGGAATTCTTCAAAGTAATAAAGGGGTAGATGAAGGGTTTCTGCTGGTACAACCAGGTCACAAGCCTAAGAAGGTTTGATGGGCATGGCTGGCTCTGTCCCCAGGGCGTACTCTGTTCTCATCTGGGTTTTGCTGCCTGGAGCTGAGTTGCTTCTCCTGGCAGAGCCACCACACGCCAGGAATTTGGATCAAGTGGTAGAGACATCGCCGGCAGAGACGACAATCGCCAGCTTCCTCCCTGGGGTGTCTTGTGATTCAGAGCACATTCTGCACCACTCTTTAAAAAGGGCAGCGTGTTGATGCTCGAGATGCAAGAGCAGAACTGAACAAGGAAACCACCATTTAATCAAAGAGCCGGTGAGTGTGAGGATCATCCCTGGTAGCCACGACAGGACTTGGGTCACCTGGAGCCTGGGCATCCAGGTCTGTTTGCTGAGGGTTGCTAGTGTTTTGGTGAGTTCGTCAACGCTGTAAGAGCTCTCGAGGTAGGACTTAAAGCTTTTGGTAATGATGCTAGACTAAAGTCCACTTTCTCCAGACACGTGCCACACACCCACGCAAATTTTACTCCCTGGGTTCCAAGGTCATGGGTATTTGTGCTCAGCGGTGAAAGGAAGAGTTGGGAGACATGGCTTTTTCTCTTGGGTCTTCATCTAAAGTGAACAGCGCTGGGCTCAGGGCCTTGCTTGGAAGCTTGTATAGGAAGTTTGTATAGGAAGCTTGTGTAGGAAGTGCTCTCTCCCATCAGCCTTGTCTGGCCCCGGAGTAACAGCACTCAGTGAAGACTGCTACTGTCTGTCCATTGGCACAGCCTTGGAAAGGGCCGGTCGTGCTCTCTTCTGGCCTGACTTTCTTACTCATGCTCTCCTGTTTAAGGGCACAGTTCAGAGGCGGGGCTTTCTTTTGATTGATTCCTCCCTGTGGAGTAGTCTGTGTAACAGACAGATACTAGTGTTCTAGGCCAAGTTATCCCGTGCGTCAGTCTCTGGATGCACATCTGCCTTCTTGCTATTTCATGCAGCACTCTTGAAGGCCGGGGTCTGTCACAGCCGTGTTACTCTCTCCCGACTGAGGAGTCACTGAATTCTCTAGAGCACAGTCACTAGGACTGTAGCTGCGATGGCAAGTATGCTTTTTAGAATATTAACCCAGAATATATGCTCTCATTAGCATAGAAGATAATCTTTGAGTGTGATATAAGCATGGCACAGCCATAAACAGACTACGTGCCGTGAAACAAGAAAGAGGCAGCACTTTTGGCCTTTCTTTTCCCAACATAGTGGTGTGTTTTGATATACCAGGACTTTCCCAAGGGTACACATGCAGTGAGTAATGGGAGCAGATCTTCAAGCATGTCGCTGAGTTTTCCAAAGGATCCCAGATCAGTGTAGCAGCCTAGACAGGTAGGATCATGGTGGGTGATCAAGAAAGCACAATGAGCCCATCCTTGGTCATTCCCGGCCACTGGAGACAGAGCAGGTGCCCCAGTTCTCAGGTGAGGAGACTTGTTGCCATCGCTGTCACCAGCGTCCCTCCTTCTGCTTTTCCCTCTGAACTGCAGGTGTTCCGCCTCCATGCTGCCTCTCCTGCTGGTCACCCTCTTCCCTCTCTCCTCCTGCTTCTCGGCAGGAGGAGGCAGCCCCCTCAGCGAAGGCCTGTGGTTACTGAAGACGGAGTTTGCCCTTCGCCTCTACCGGAGTGCAGCAGCAGAGAGAAATGGGACCAACTTTGTCATCTCACCTGCCAGTGTGTCCCTCTCCCTAGAGATCCTGCAATTTGGAGCCCGGGGAAACACCGGCTGGGAGCTGGCAAGTGCCCTGGGATATACCGTGCAAGGTTAGAGGCTGTCCTCCCGTGCTTCCTCTTCACCCCTGGTCCCTGCTTCTCTCCGCTCAAAGGTGAGGAGCTCAGATCCTAGCACAGGCACAGACGGAAGTGCGGCTCTGTGGAAAGCACTTAGACTTTACAGCCATGTTTGTTCTTGGTTGTGGAGACTCCCATCTAGCCTCATGGCAGAATCTCAGTTTTGAGTCACTTCCCCTTTTATAGTGCTAGCTGAGGCTGGGCAGTGTGGGAAACACCTTATAAACATTCACTGATGGCCTCAACACCATTTAAGATTGGTTATTTCAGTGCCACCCCTATTTGGGGAAGTAGATAGGCACTGGGTAGAGGCAACTTGCTGGGGGTCACATGGTCAATAAAGGGCAGGTCTGGACTTAAGTGCAAACGCTTTAGATCCAAGACTATGCTTTTGACCAGCCTGTTTTTACGATTCTGTGATTTCTGGCTAGTACTCAACTCACCAGCTTATAGCTACACATTGTGTATCTCAGAACAGCTCTACTGACAGCAGCGAGAGGCTTTAGCACACAGTTCCGCCCACGTTAACCTACACTCCTGATGCAGCTCGATACCCGACCTACTGTAGGCTTTGGCAAACATAACCTCCCTTCTCGATCTCAGAACCGGATGCCAATAAAAAGCTTACTGTGGTGGCTGAGGCAGATTTCTCAGATCCAGGACACTCTGTTGTGTAGCAAGAACCCTGCCTCAAAACAATAAACGCATCACTGAAAATGACAGGAGAGGTCTTTGTATGAATTAAGATTTGTCAGAAGTACAAGAAATGATGCCAACCCAGCCTGGACATGGCCTCCTTCACTGTGGACCCTTGAGTTGGCAAGTCAAGGTTACTGCTCATCATGTCTCCCAAGCATCACTTGAACTGCCTGTCCCCCTCTGCACATACACTGGCCACTGCTAAAACAAGTCTTACACTCCTGTTGGATAACAAATAGGTCAGTTCTCTCTAGGGACAACTGAAGCCAAAGGTAGTGTTTAGAACTTAGTCATTCCCAGCAGTTATACACCAGAGCAGTGCCCAGGTCCATGGGCTCCCATTAGAGTCAGCACAATACAACACACCAAGTGTCGTGGTGTTCCTACTGTAAGGGCCACGACTGCTTAGGGGCTTGGTTTATGCTCATGAGGAGAACTCTGAAGGCAGCCACTGTGTCTCAGGGGAGCAATACATGTAGATGGAGTGGGTGCCATGTGCTTTTATAGATGGGGTGGGTGCCGTGTGTTTTGTAGATGGGGTGGGTGCCGTGTGTTTTGTAGATGGGGTGGGTGCTGTGTGTTTTTGTGATTCTACCAGCAGGTCAGAGGATTCCCAGAAGATATTATGTGTGATCTGGTCAAGAAGAAGAAATGTGAATACAAAAAAAAAAAAAAAAGCAGGCCCTTCAGTAGAGACTCACACAAGTCAGGACGGCTTAGGTGGGACACACAAGGGAGAGTCCATTCTAAGACCGGATTCCCATCATGGTGCTCCACAGAGCCCTTAGACTTTGTCTGGATGTCAGGGATTCTATCTCGGGACCACAGTCCCCGTAAGTCTCTGAGTCACACACTGCTTTCCCTTCGCATGGCGCCACCATCAGTTCATAAGGACAGGGATGGGTGATCCTCTCAGAGTCTTCCTCACCACTCTCTCCATTTTAGTTGCGCTGTGTGCCCTGCTTAAAACCACGCGCCAGTGCCAGCCCTTGCGGCAGCCCAGCCTCTCTTTTAAAAGGTGATGGGAAGATGTAGCAGCTGCGAGTGCACACTTCTCCTGCAGAGGACCCAAATCTGGTTTCCAGCCCTCATGTCAGACAGCTCACAAACACCTGCAATTCCAGCTCTAGGAGATGCAATACTTTCTTCCGGCTCCTGTGAGCATTGTGTTTGTGTGCACAAACACATAGACACAGGATTAACTTTTAATATATTCTTTATTTTTAATTAAAATATACTTACATCATTTTCCCCTCTTCCCTTTCCTCCCACAGATCCTTCCCATGCATACCTCCTACCCCTTACTCCATCTTGAAATCATGGCCTCTTTTTATTTTCTGTTCACACACACACACACACCTAAATATATAAACACAACCTGTTCAGTGCATTTAATGCTACTTGTATATATATGATTTCAAGGCTTGACCACTTGGCACTGGATAATCAATCAGGGGGATGCTCTTCTATAAAGAGGGCTATTTCTTCCTTTCTCAGCTTCCTTGGTCGCCTGCAGGGCTGAGACTCCGTGAAATCCCCCTTTTTTATTAGTATGTCTATTGGTGTCCTTGTTTAGGCACCCATATTGTTGAGATGTTGTGGGTAAATCTTCCCTGTCATCTGTAGGGGACAGTCTCACAGTAGATTGCTTGGTCCTCTCCTTCTGAACAATCCTTCAGCCACCTCTCCCTCACTGTGTCTTGGGTGCATGGGGAATGTGTAGTTTTCCAATGCTCCAGCTTCTAAGCATTTTCATTATTATTCTAGGTAAATTAATGAGAACATTTTAGCACAGAGGCCTAAAGGTGGTCTAGCCCCAAGGAAAGGGTTCTGTTTTGGTTTTTTGGGTTTTTTTTTGTTGTTGTTGTTGTTTTGTTTGTTTGTTTTTTGTTTTGTTTTGTTTTGTTTTGTTTTGCCTCTACCTCCCAAGTGCTGGCAGGGTTCTGTTTTGAAATACACAGTGAGTTTCTTTTACAAGTGTGTCATTTGGTTCTCACAGATTAACACAAGAGGTAAATGGCTTGGCAAAACTCAACTGACCCAGTGGCAGGTTCTGCTTCAGTTCCTGCCTCTAGGCTCCAGCCTTGAGTTTCTGGCTGACTTCCCTCAATGATGGACTGTAAACTGTAAGGTGAAATAAGCTCTTTCCTCCCCAGGTTGCTTTTGGTTGTAGTGTTTAACCACAGCAGCAGATGCCTAACTAGGACAGCAGCTCCTTAGCCACTGCCCACCATGGTTACCGCACCGCACAGAACTCTCTGCCTTAATGCTAGAAAGTCCATCATGGCCCACTGGGCCTGCCATATCCCAGTTCTACACTCTCCTTGTTGTGGAACATACACTGTGTGAATATGTGTTGCTGTGATTGGTGTAACAAAAAGCTGAATGGCCAATAGCTAGGAAGAAGAGGATAGGCAGGACTTCCGGGCAGAGAGAAAGAAAGTCAGAAGGATGAATCTAGGAGCATGGGAGACAAGAAAATGTAGAACAAGTCAGACATACAGGACAGAGGAAAGGTAACCAAACCACATGATAAAAGGCAGATGAACAGAAACAGGTTGACAGGTTGATTTAAGTTACAAGAGCTAGAGAGACAAGCCTAAGCTAATGGCCAAGCTTTCATAATTAATAAGAAATCTCTGTGTCATTTTGTGAGCTGATAGCAAACAAAAAAAGCTTGCTACACTCTTTTCCAGAACTCAGCCGTGCCCTTGAATCTGGAAGGAAACACAGCTTTTCTACTTCCATTTAGTTTTGTTTGGGATCTCGCATATTTTCTGCCCAACTTTTAAGCTACAGGGTTAGTGGATTTCAGCTCAGGTAGCTGTGCCATTTCCAGTGAGGGACTTGTGGGTGGACACAGCTTTTGAGACCACCTGCAGGTGGGATCTGCGCAAGCCTGACAAACACTCCTTTCTCACAGACCCGAGAGTGAGAGAGTTCCTGCACACAGTTTACACCACGCTGTACAACTCCAGCCAAGGCATCGGGATGGAGCTGGCCTGCACTCTTCTCACGCAAACCGGAACGCCTCTGTCTCCCTGCTTTGTGGAGCAGGTCTCCTGGTGGACCAACAGCAGTCTGGCGCCAGCCGACTTTAGTGAGCCCAACAGCACCACCATGGAGGAGGTCTCGAGGGGCTCACCCAGGCAGAGCACAGGTAAAGGAAAGCCATCGTCCTTGGCAGGGCTAAGGGTAGAGGGCTACAAAGAAGTCGTGCCGCCCATCATCTGTCGAAGCCGTGGTGAGGTTCAGGATACTCTGAGTTACAGCAGAAGTTGAGAAGATAGATAACCTTTGAGGGGCACACATGGTCTGTGAAAGAACCAGAGCTGGTTCGGGCCTCCTCTGTTCCTCCTCTTCACACCCCAGCAGAAATACACACGCATACGCACATGTACACCCATACTTAAGCACACGGACACCAAAAGGTGTTTCTCAAAGCCGATCACCTCTGGAAATACCCTACGGGATGGGTCCCATGTCACTTTCCGCAGGCCATTTCTCACCAACTTCTGCTTTCGCCTACAATTAACCCCAGGTGAGAGCAAAATGCAGCAGGGCGCAGAAAAGTAGCTTCTGGGAAACTCAGGTTAAGGAAACACACACACAAAAGAACAAGTTATAATCAGTAAGTTTCACTTGGTTCTATTGGAGGTTTCTACGCATAATCCAACCATCAGCTGCAACCACCGTGTGCCATGATTGCTATGAAGTGGGTGGAAGTCACTGCTATCTGTTAGCCTTTCGTTTATTTATTTAGTGCTGTTTGAAATTTGATTCCATTTCACTCACCCACTAATCCTCAAAGGTGGGGGGGAGGGGAGAGGACTGTTTCCATTTTACAAAGGAAGAAACTGAAGGACCAAGGGTTGAGTTTCTTGCTTGCCCATGGGCCACCAAGCCAGGATTCTGATCCAGGTAGTTTGACTACCATATTCTCGGTAGGCACACAAAAGAGTCAGATAAATGGAGAATGTTCAAGATCCAGTGTTGCTTAAACACAGAACAGGAAGCTGGGATACACGTGGACTCTATCTTCAGATGCTCGATGCGGTCTTCGGCAATTTACTTTATAAGGAGTGATCCTTGGGACCAGAGAAATGGTTTGGCGGTTAAGAGGGTGGACCAGGTAGGTCACAATGGCTTTTAATCCCCCTGTGGGGGATCTGATGCCCTCGGCTAGCATCCAGGGTTACCAGCTGTCATGTGCAGATACCCATACAGAGACAAACACATAGACACATGGTTACAATATTTTTTAATTAAGGAGTGAGTACCAATATCCTTCTTGGGCTGTCATCATAGGTATTTTCAACTCCCAGCCTGGCTTCCCTTTAAGAAAAAGAAGACTTGATAGAGCCATTTGAAGCAATGCATATGAAGCCACTCTGCTCAGATTCAAGAGCAGGGATCTTTCGGTGGGTGACAGGGTGGATGGCAGTATGTGAGCAGCTTCCCTGAGCCTCACTCCTCTCATCTGGAAGATGAAGAATGACAACAAAAAGTCAGAGAGATTTCATCCAGCATCTAGGCAGAACCTAGCACGGAGTATCATTATTAAACAGTCGACGGCCGGGGACAGCAGCTGTCTCTGTGGCCATGGTCCTGCTTGCTCCTTCCTGTTCTTACATGACATTTTAACCACAGCCCTCCCAAGCTGCGTTCTGAACACAGTTGCCCCAGCGAAGGTGCGGTGAGAGATGCAGCTCAGCAATTAGTGGGCTCCGAAGCGGGGGTGGCAGAGTGCAGTCTTCTCTGGTCCTGAAACCTCGGCCATGCAAGCATCTGCGTGGGGAGACAGCGCCTATTGAGCTCTGGGACATGACTCAGCGGAACCAGAGGCATTCTGGGCACCAGTTAGAAACAGGCAGGGAAGCCACAATGGATACATGTTAGCAAGAATGCTGTGGTTCATGTTCTAAGGTTCCTCGCTGCCCCTGAGCCAGAGGGCAGTCATCAGGGACCCACTCTGAGACCATGTTCTCACTTTCCGTTTCCATGACAATAAGTTAAAAGCCCGTTAGCAACTGTGGGTCCCTTGGCAGCATAAGGAATTAAAACGTTTGTGGTAAACTGAAAATAACATGAAGCAGGAGAGAGGGAGAGAGAGAGAACAAGTTCTTCTATCTACAGGCGAGAGCCTGGGTAGCCCACAGTCGGGGGAGGCTGGCACCGTGTCTTCTTGGCTCTCCATCGTTAGCACCATGACCTTCCAAAGCACCTGGCAAAGGAGATTCTCTTCCATGGCCTCGCAGACCCTGCCTTTCACCTGTGCCCATGGCCTTGTCCTTCAAGTCCCCGCGATGCATCAGGTAGCAGAGGTCAGCTATGGTGAGTCCCCCTCCTGTCCACATTCAGAAAGTCGGAGGAAACCAGCGACTCGGGCAAGAGAGGGAGGTGGCCTCTGCTTTACAGGATTGGATGGACACATGGTTTTAGAAGGGTCATTTCTCTGGGTTATGGGTGGGCTGGAGGGAAGTCCAACGTAGTAGGAGACTGACAGAGGAGCCTTGGATGGTGTGCCCATCTGGATGCTGAGGACACAGATGTGGAAGAGAAATCATGCCTGGTATTGGCCTCTGCGCTGATTCTGAACATGTTCATGTGAAATCGAAAATGTCTGGACCAAACACCTCTCCTAGAAGACACTTTGATGGCATAGCTAACACCCACCCAGGACCAAATGAAGGCTAAAAGGCCTGCAGACCACAGGATTCCTGGTTCTGACATGGTGTTGCTCTGCGTGGCCCTCCCGCCTATGGTTACTAGTCTCGGTCAGTGGGGGCGGGTCCCGGTGCCAGCAGAGGCCTGGTGGCCTCATGTGTGCTGTAGATGCCAGTGTGCTCTGTGCCAAGGATGCCAAGGATGAGCCTCAGCCTGCAATGGGTTCACCTCACACGTGCCTCCACCTTCCTCCCTCCACCCCCTCAGCAGCACCCGATCCCTCCCCCAGTTCAGTGAGTCCTGCTGGACTCTGTCACCTGACCCATCCCCTCCTTCTGCAGTCACACTCTGCCTTGGTGGCCTGGATTTGTCCTCAACCTGCAATTTTCTTTGCCCACAAACTCCCTGCTGCCCATCCCGAGACCTATCTGTTTAGGTCATAGTTAAACATGATCGGTCCTCAAGCCAAATCCAGTCAGGATGCATGTTTTGTTGGGTCTGTGTGGTGTTTCAAGAGTTGGGGAGTTTCCATAGGAAATGCAGATTAAAAACTGTTTTTAAAGACAAGAGAACATGAAGAGCCTGAATCGCCATAAGCCCAAACTAAACAGGCTCCCTTAAGACACCATCCCAGGCTCAGCTGCAGGGAATCCTTGAGAAAGGCCCCATGGGAGATCTTAGATGGCTTTAGGATCAGTAAAAGGACCATGACATGTAAGTGGAGACTGTTCTTTCATTTTCCAGACCTGAATAATTACACAAAAACTATATTATTTACAACAGTGTTTGACCAATGGCTCAGGTATATTTCTATCTAGTTCTTACATCTTAAATTAACCCATTTCTATTATTTTATACTTTACCACGAGGCCTATGGTTTGTTACCACTTGCTTCTTGGGCATCTACATGGCGCCTGGTTGGCTCCGCCTTCTTTCCTCCTCTATCTCTGCTTGGATTTTTCACCTTGCTATATTCTGCCCTGCCATATGCCAATAAAGCAGCTTCTTTATAAACAACCGGTAATAAAACACCCTCACAGCATACAGAGGGGAATCCCACATCGATGTCACCTAACAGTTCCCAGTCTCAGACTGCTTCCTGAGGCCAAGATTGGCACTCTGTTTTACTGTTGTTGTCTTGTAAGTCTGCCTACCCCAGGTTGTGGCATTGTTTGGTTTCTCTGACTCCCGGGACAGAGCTAATCCCTGACCCACTGAACTCCTAGGCCAGTTCCAGGATGTTGCAGGCCACAGGGTAGATGTTCTGGAGCTGTTGTACCTGGGAAGAGCAGCCAGTTTGTTCCTGGTGCTTCCACAAGACAAGGACACCCCTCTGGACTGCATTGAACCACACCTCACATCCAGAGCTATCCACCTCTGGGCCACCAGGCTGAAGAGAACCAGAATGGATGTGTTCCTCCCCAGGTGAGTGGCTTCACCTTCCTCACAAGGGAATGACTGTGGTAGCCAGTGGGGCTTGTATGTAGAGTCAAATGGTCAGACTCCAAGACCCATCCTCTCACTGGGGCTAGCTTGTCAAATGAGCTTAGGTCAAGGAGAAGTTCCCTGGGTCTGAGGCTATTCTAAAGTCACTGCAAAGTAGAACATGGCACATTCAGTTGAGTTAACTTCCCTGGTCTTCCTGAGATGAATGACTCTCACTGAACTGACTCAGGTCTCTACCTCCTTGCTCCACAGGCATGCCACTGCGGGGTAAGAGAAGTGTAAGGTGGCACCCTTGTGGGTACAACTGTCATTACCCCCAAACCTAAGAGACAAGATGGCTTGTGTAAATGAGAAAGCATATGTGTAATTCTAGTTAAAAGCCAAATTAGGACATAAAAATTTCAGACTTTTTCAGGCATGGCGGGACAGCTGTAAACCCAGATCGTCGGGATGACGGTCATTAGCAAGTTCAAAACCAGTCTGGGCTACAGAGTGATCCCCACTAGCCTGAGCAATTG